>NC_081567.1:22198504-22220830 GCF_022355385.1 Mustela nigripes
GATTTATTTATTTATTTATTTATTTGACAGAGATCACAAGTAGGCAGAGAGAGAAAAAGAGAGGAGGAAGCAGACTCCCTGCTGAGCAGAGAGCCCGATGTGGGGCTCAATCCCAGGACCCTGGGATCATGACCTGAGCCGAAGGCAGAGGCTTTAATCTACTGAACCACCCCCCAGGCGCCCTTATGCCATGTTTTTAAAAAAAGATTTTATTTGTTAGAGTGAGAGAGTACAAGCAGGGGGGAGTGGCAGAGCAAGAGACTACAAGCAGGGTGAGCAGCAGAGAGAGAGGGAGAAGCAGGCTCCCTGCTGATCCAGGAGCCCGATGTGGGACTCATTCCCAGGACACTGGGACCACGACCTGGGCTGAAGGTAGATGCTTAACCAACTAAGCCACCCAGGCACCCCATACCACATTAAAAAATTTTTTTTTCTTTGTTTATTTACTTATCTCTATGCTCGATGTGGGGCTTGAACTCAATAACCCCAACCAAGATCAAGAGTCACATGCTTCTCTGATGGAGCCAGCCAGGCACTGTGATATACCACATTTTCTTTCTCTATTCATCAGTTGATGAGCACTATTAGGGTTTTCACTTTAGGGCTGTCATGAAAAACAATGATACGAACATTCCTGGATGAGTGACCATAATGCTTTCAATTCACCTGGGCACGTACCTAGAAGCAGAATTGCTGGGGCATATGGTAATTCTGTGTTTAACTTTGTGAGGAACTGCCAGACTGTTTTCAAAGTATCTGAGCCATTCTACTGTGATGTATGAGGGCTTTGGTTTCTCCTTACCAACACTTGTTACTGTTTGTTTTTATTATCTTCGTGTGAAGTGGTATGTCATTGTGGTTCTGATTTGCATTTCCCTAATAACTAATGATGTGAACATCTTTTTGCATGCTTATTGGCCATTTATGTGTCTGATTTGGGGAAATGTCTATTCAGATCCTGTGTCCATTTTAACAGATGGTCATTTTTCTATTGTTGAGTTATAAGAATTTTTTTTTTTTTACAATTTTATTTTTAAGTAATTTCAAGGGACTCCTGGGTGGCTCAGTTGGTTAAACGTCTCCATTCGATTCAGATCATGATCTTGGGGTCCTGGGATTGAGCCCCATGTTGAGCTCACTGCTCAGCAAGGAGCCTGTTTCGCCTTCTCCCAGTGACCACCCCCCGCCCCCTGACCCCATCAAATTAATTAAAAAAAAAAAATCTTTAATCTCTACACCCAGCATGGGACTTAAATTTACAACCCCGAGATCAAAGGAGATCAGAAGTCTCATGCCCTATAAACTAGCTAGCCAGTGCCATATAAGGGTTCTTTATATATTCTAGATACAAGTCCTTTATTAGATACATGATTTACAAATATTTTCTCCCACTCAATGGGTTGCCTTTTTTCTTGATGTTGTCCCTTGAAGCACAAAAGTTTAAAATTTTGTGATATCCAATTTACCATCTTAACCAATTCTGAGTGTATATTTCAGTGACATTAACTACATTTTCATAGTGTTGTGCAAATGTCACCACCATTGGTCTCCACAGCTCTTCTCATCTTACAAAATTGAAACTCGGTACCTGTTAAAAAACAACTCCCCATTCTTCCATCCTCTCAACTCCTGGCAACCAGTATACTGCTTTCTTTCTCTGTGAATTTAACTGTTCTAGGTGCCTTATATGGGTGGGATTGTGCAATTTTTGTCCTTTTGTGACTAACTTACTTCCCTTAGTATAATGTCCCCAAGGTTCATCTATGTTGTAGTGCATCAGACAATTGATTTTTTTTTTTTTTAAGAGAGTGTGTGTGCGCTCTCACATGGTGGGTTGGGGGGCGTAGGGGATAGGCAGAGGGAGAGAGAATCCTAAGCAGACTTCCACACTCAGCGTGGAGCCCAGTGCAGGGCTTGATCTCATGGCTAAGAGATCATGACCTGGGCTGAAATCAAGAGTTGGATGCTTAACTGACTGAGCCACCCATGTGCCCCAATCAGTTGATCTTGGTCCTGTATCCTGCAGCTGTGCCAAACTTGTTTATTATTTCTTGTAGTCAGTGTGTGTGTGTATTCTTTAGTACTCTCCCTCTATAACACTGTATCATCAGCAAATAGAGATGGTTTTACAATTTCCTTTCCAATCTTGATGCCTTTTTTTGTGTTTTTCTTGCTCAGTTTTTCTGAATGGAACCTACTGTACAGTGTTGACTAGAAATGGCAAGAGCAGACATTCTTGTCTCAATTCTCATCTTGGAGGAAAAGCTTTCAATTTCAGCTGTTACGTGTGTTGTGATCTGTGGGCTTTTGTCGATGGCCTTTATCAGGTTAAGGAAGTTTCCTGCTATTTCTAGTTTGAGTGTTTTTGTCTTGTCATGAAAGGGTGGATTTTGTCAAATGCTTTTTCTGTATCTAGTGAGATCATGTAGTTTCAGTCCTTTGTTCTGTTAATATGTTGTAGTATATTGATTTTCATATGTTAAACCAACCTTGAATTCCTGGAGTAAATCTCCTTTGAGCATGGTCATTAGTTCTGTTTATATGTTGCTAGTTCAATTTATTAGTCTTCTGTTGAAGATTTTGGTGTCTGATTCATAAGAGTTTGGTCAGGAGTTTTGATATCTTTGTCTTTTTTTGGTACCTGGTACTTGGTTTTGTCTGGTTTGGAATCTGGGGTCTTGAATTGTTCTGGCATCTACCTTATTCTTTGTTATGTTATAATAATTGTTCTTATGTATTGAGTTCTGTTTTCATTTTTGCTTTTTAATGTTAATTTTTTCCAGCTTTATATGTATATAATTGACAACTCACCCCCCCCTTGCCCCCCAGTGGTCCATGCATTGCCCTTGTGTGCTGTTTTTTTGTTTTGTTTTGTTTTTTAAAGATACTGGAATCTGTGTGTAAGTTGAAGGTGTAGAGTGTGCTGATACGATATGTTTATGTATTGCGGTGTGATTACCGCTATAGTGTTAGCTAACACCTCTGTCATGTCACATAATTAGCATTCCTTTTTGGTGAGAACATTTGAGATCTAGTCTTTTAGCAACTTTGAAGTATATAATAGTTTTGTTGGCTGTGATCACTATTCTATTCATTAGATTTCTAGAACTTACTCCTATTCTAGTTGCAAGTTTGTATACTGTGACAGCATCTCCCCAGTTCTTCCATTCCATACCCCTGGTAACCACTGTTCTACTTTGTTTCTACAAGTTCATCTTTTTTTATATTCCATGTATAAGTGATACACAGTATTTGTCTTTCTCTGTCTGACTGACTTCACTTAGCACAGTGCCCTAAAGGCCCATCCAGGTTGTCGGAAATGGCAGAATTTCCTTCTTCCTTGGTTGAATAATACTCCATCATGTGTAGAGACACACAACATAGACACATTGTGCCACATCTACATCATTCACTGGTGGACACTTGCGCTGTTTCCATATCTTGGCTATTGTGAATCATGGGGCAGTCAGCATGGAAGTGCAGATAACCTTTTTGATACCTTGGTTTTATTTCCTTTGGTTGTATACCCAGAAGTGGAATTACTGGCTCACTGGTAGTTGTATCTTTAATTTTTTTGAGGAACCTTCAAACTGTTTTCTGTAATTGGTTCACCAGTGTACATTCCCAGCAGTGCACACTGGGTTCCTTTTCTGTGTCCTCACCAGCACTTGTTATCTTTTGTCTTCTTGATGATAGCCACTCAAAGAACTGCATCAGTTCTGTTTTCTACTGTAGGTTCTCCCTTCATTTGGAACCTTTGTGCCCTAACCTTAGCTTTGGAGCAGTGTTTTGTACTAACAAAGTCTTGTAGCTAACAATGAGTGTATACCTTATATACATCTGTTAAGCACTTTCTCTGCATTACTTAATTTAATTTTCACAACAGCCCTGGGGAGGAGGTACAGTTTGAGACTTATTATAAACGAGGAGATGGAGGCTTAAGAGAAATAAGGTGCTTACACAAGTAGGTATTGGAGACTGAAGTAGCATGGTCCTTAACCAGAATGTGGGTAAAAGTAAGAGTGAAAAGAATGCCTCTTTGGTGGTTGGTGATAGAGTTATTAGAGTGCTAGTAAAAGCATAGAAGCAGGAATTTGATTGCAGTGCGCAATGCTGGGGTGTACAATACAAGTAGAACTGGTTTTCGCCCTCAGAGCAGCAATTAGTCCTATTTGGAAGAGTGAGATTAACATCTGAAATAATTAGAAAATGAACATTGTTTAATGAGAGGTGAAGGGTGAAGCTTGTGGGAGTTGGAAAGAATCATGAAGGAGCTGGTAATTAACTTAAGCCTCAAAAGAAGAGTAGAATTTAGGAGGGTAGGTTAGCAAACCAGGTTTTGGGTCAGCCTTACCATTACCTTGTACCTACCGTACAAGTCATTTAGACCTTCTGATCTTTGGCTTCTAAGCGTCAAATAGCAGTAACATCAGTTCTGTGTGTCATCCTTCAGCTTCCAATGGATAATCTCTCAGAGCACTTGCAAACTACAGAGTGCTTCTGTCACTGTGGACGGTATCTGTTCTGTTTCTAATCTCACCCAACTGTCCTCAACCTAAGCATTTTATTTTATTTTATTTTATTTTGTTTTATTTTAAGATTTTCTTTATTTGACAGAGAGAGACAGTGAGAGGGGACACAAGGGGCAGAGGGAGAGGGAGAAGCAGGCTTCTTGCTGAGCAGGGAGCCCGGTGCGGGTCTTGTTCCCTGGACCCTGGGAACATGACCTGAGCTGAGGGCAGACATTTTACGATTGAGCCACCCATTGCCCCTCTAAGCTTTTTAATTTTTTTAAAGATTTTATTTATTCATTTTTAAAAATATTTTATTTATTTGACAGAGAGAGAGAGATCACAAGTAGGCAGAGAGGCAGGCAGAGAGAGAGGAGAAAGCAGGCTCCCCGCTGAGTAGAAAGCCTGATGTGGGGCTCGATCCCAGGATGATGACCTGGGCTGAAGGCAGAGGCTTAACCCACTGAGCCTCCCAGGTGCCCGGTAAGCTTTTAATTTTAAAATAATTAAGATTTAGAGAAATTTTGCAAGAACAGAGCAAAGAATTCCTGAATAGCCTTCACCTGTATTGCTCAGATGCTTGCATTCAAACACGTTTGCTTTATCATTCTCTCTTGTTACATACAAGAAAAAACCAGTAATTTTTTTTCTGGATCCTTTTAGAATGACCTGAAAGCATGATGTTCCTTTAGCCCTAAAAACTTTTAAATAGTTATTTCCTAAAATCAAAGACTTTTTTTTTTTAAGTAGGTTGCCAACACAGGGCTTGAACTCACGATCCTGAGATGGAGACCTGGGCTGAAGTCAGATATTTAACTGGCTGAGCCACCCACCCAGGCACCCCAAAGACATTTCCTTAGTAACTACAGTACCATTATCAAAATTGGCAAAGTAATATTGGTACAGTCTTAATAGTAAAGCTATAGATCTTACTCAAATTTTGCCAGTTATTTCAATAATGCCTTTTAGAGTAAATCAGAAAACTTTTTCTTGTTAGAGATTCAGTTCAGGAATACAGGTTGCTTGTGGTTTTCACGTTCGTTTAGTCACCTGCATTCTGGAAATTTCTCTGTTTTTGCAGATCTTGGTATTATTTAGAGTCCAGGCTAGTCATTCTGCAGGATGTCTCTCAGTTCATATTTGTGTGATGTTTCCTCTCTCTCTCTTTTTTTTTTTAAACAAAATGATTTTTAATATTGTTGCTTTGTAAGAACCAGTCCCAAATCCAGTGATCCTTCTAAAACTTCCTCTCTAATATTCACATGGGCCAGACACCCAGCCCTAGATATTTGTTACAAGTCAAGGCCCAAAGGGATGATGCTGGCCGATCTCACTTGACTTCAAAGGGCCAATGACACTTTCCACAGGTTGCTGTTTGGGGCTTTAGTCCTTGTTCACAGAATATGCCTTTATGAACCTCCTGCCAGATGGGGCAAGAAGGAACCAAAGCAAGGAGACAAGGATGGGGTACTGTGAATGTCCAGGGGGCTTTGGGGTACAATGTGCCTCTTGTGGGGCTGTCAGGAAAACCCACACACAGATTCCAACCCAAGGCCTGCTCCCTGGACTGCGCAGCTGCTCTGTTTCAGAGTGAGCTGGGAACAGAACATGCCCCCCAGGACAGATAGTCCTTTCTTACTGAGATGGCAAGTCAGCAGCACACATTAGGACCAACACCTTTGTTCTTGGCTTTCCGGTGCATCCATGACCGAAACCCCACCACGGACATGGCAGCTTAAAGCTGCAGAAACGGACCCTCCCCCAGCTCTGGAGGCCGGAAGCTGTTGTGATGTTCCCTCTCAACTGGGTTCAGGTTATGCATTTTTGGCAGGAGTAGCGCAGAACATGTGTGTGTTAGCTCACGTGTCCTATCAGGAGGTGCGTGGTGTTCATTTGTCACATTACCGATGATGATAACTGCAGTTACTTGGTTAAGGCCTTAATAAGTCAGGTTTGTAACCATAAAATTCAGATTTTTGCTTTTGTAATTAATAATTATTGTTGGGGGAACTTAGAGACTGTGTAAAATACCTTGCTTTTCGTCAGGATTTTTGCCTGAATCAATGGATCACCAAATAGTGACTTTTCAGGGCTGTCATTCTTTCTACATTAGTTGATGTTCTGCCTCAAGATCTTTCCCTTTACCCTGTTTGTTCATCCATCCGTCCATTTGTTAATATCAGGAAGGACTCATAGAGTCTTATATTATTCTATTCAATGGGTTGTAATCGTTTATTTGCCTTATTTTGTTGCTTAGATAATGGGGCCAGTGGAAGCCTCCTTTACACAAACCTCTTCTTTTTGAAGAGATCCAGACTCTACATCTGATAAGTCACTGCTGTCTCTGTCCTATTTTTCCCTTCATTCTTTTTTTTTAAAGATTTAATTAATTAATTAATTTATTATTTATTTATTTATTTATTTATTTATTTTAAGATTTTATTTATTTATTTGACAGACAGAGATCACAAGTAGGAAGAGAGGCAGGCAGAGAGAGAGGAAGGGAAACAGACTCCCTGCTGAGCAGAGAGCCCGATGCGGGACTCGATCCCAGGACCCTGAGATCATGACCTGAGCCGAAGGCAGCGGCTTAACCCACTGAGCCACCCAGGCGCCCCAGAAAGATTTAATTTATTTATTTGACAGACAGAGATCACAAGTAGGCAGAGAGACAGGCAGAGAGAGGAAGGGAAACAGGCTCCCCACTGAGCAGAGAGCCTGACTCGGAGCTCAATCCCAGGACCCCAGGATCACAACCTGAGCCAAAGACAGAGGCCTTAACCCACTAAATCACCCAGGGGTCCCTGTTTTCCCTTCATTCTTAAGAGGAAGGTATGCTGACTCTTCGCTACCACCCATGCCCCCACAGCTAAGCTTTTGGTCTGTGCTTTATGGTTCAAAATCCAGTAGTATCTGTAAATACACAGTGTTGCTGCCGTTCTTGCGCCCCACATTCCTGTCACGAACAGGTGTTGTTATTTATGTGTGTTTCCAGCATTATGCAAACACAAAACGTGGGGATACATATTTTTCTCTCTTGCTTCCTCTTAACACAAAACATAGTATATGAACCTTAGTTTTCTTCCAATTAACTGCAGGCCTTCAGATCCTTTCCTACCAGAACACGGACGGTCGTCTCTGTTTTATAGTTGCATACTATTCCACGCATCACTTACTGAACTCCTTCAGCATTTGTGGAAATTACACTGGCCGTGATTGGAAACTGGCCTCTCTTGTGCCACCCGCCCTGCCACTTTCTCCAGTACTTTTATTCCCTGACCCCTTTTCTACCTGCAAATAAGTACTAGTCGTCTTTATATGTAAGACTTCATTTTTACTCTGTTTTCTTCATATCACTGCCAGAGGTTTTGAAAAACTTCTCCAAACCCCTGATTTCATTCTTGCCTATTTTTGCTGCAGCCAGGTTTCCCTCTCTACCATGTGGCGAGATCATAGTTTTGACGGTTACCGGTGGCTTTGTGCTGTGGGGTGCTAGACTGGCTTTGGTGATTAATTTACGTGTAGGAGGATGAGAAGGACGAAAAGAGAAGGGAGGGTTGGCAAGCGGCTCAAAAAGAGGAAGCAGGAAGGCTGGGAGAAAGAGTGTAAGGGGAAAGTAGGAGAAGAGCATTTTTGGCAGAAGATGTGAAATGTATTTTCATAACCCGCTTGTTGCATACAGCTGGCTCCTGCCTGTGATGAGCAGCCTTATGGTAAGTTGCTGACTGATAGACTAGTTGGGCCCTCTGGAACGCTGTCCTAGGTCTTCTGTTTCATAAAACAAGCAATAACTCCTTGTCGCATTACTGTATAATCAGTTTTAACAGGAGAACCTCCATTTTAAAATGTTTACTTTCTAAAATCTGGAATTGCCATTAATCTACCTCTCCTATCATTCTTCTTACTACTGTCAGCTTTTCCAGTTTCTCATGATTACCTTGGTGTTACTCTTGATTTTCATTTCCGCTTCAGTCTGCCATTTTGGCGTAGAGCATCGCACCTTTACTCTAATTATTGCAGCAGCTTTCTTACCGTGTTTAGCAACGTATGTCCAACTTCACGGAGCTCTTCATCCCTTGTTCTTCCCTGTCAGTCCTGCTCCCTGAAATCACCATGCTGACAAGTCTCCCTGCTTTGGTGGTGTCCGTGCCCTTCTGTGCTCCCTTGCCTGAAAAGGCCCACCTCACTGTAGAAGATTCTTCTTTAAGATCCTTCAAGATCAGCTTCTTTTACTGCTCCTTGAAGCCTTCCATAGCTCTAACAGCTCATGTGCATGTTTTATTTTCCTAAACTTGCTTTACAGCCTCCACCAAATGATTACTTGTTTCCTTATTTCAGGTGTGTTTAAGTTGTTTCTATAAAATTATAGCTTAAAATTATGTTTCCTAAGAAAAAAATAATAAAATAAAATTGTGTTTTCTGCTTAGGTTCTCCCAGTCCGCAGAGACTGCTTGGCTTGCAGGAATTCCTTAATGACTGAGCCACCCAGGTGCCCCGCCTTATAGGAATTCCTAAGCCAGTATTATTATTTTATTGGCTAAACACTGTGGAGGTTATCACTAAATAATTTTGGATACAGAGTCACCTCATCCAGGTACCTTGAGGGTCTGCTTCCCTACTGTACTGTGGAAAATGGGTACTTTGTAATGGGATTTTCTTCTTGTTTTTCTAACAAATGATACACTGATCTGAATATTGACTTTCTTTTGACTCAGAAATATGTCCTAGAGATCTTTCCCTGTAAACTCATGTTTGTCAGGTGGTCCCCAAGACCACCCTCAGGTTTGATGATTCCCCGGGATTCAGCATACAGTTATACTCATGACCATGATGTATTTCATCAAAAGTATCAGCAAAGGGAAAGGGCACATTGGACAAATTCCAGAGGAAAGTAGGTGCAAGTTGCCAAGAGTTCTCTCCCTGTCATGTCGCACAGGACATGCTTAATTGGTCTAGTGTCAAATTATGACAACATGTGTAAAATGTCTACCAGGAAAGCTCATTAGAAATTCAGTGCCCAAGGTTTCTATTAGGGGCCAGTCACGTGTGCACCCTCTGTCTAACAGGTACTAAAATTCCAGATTCCCAAAAGGAAAGGTTTTCAACATAAACTGTATTGTTCGTACAGTTTACCCTTACCAGTTAGGGAATGGTGGGAACCTCTCTGAAGTCCAGCTTCCTTCATACCAGTCGAGGGCCAGCCTTTCTAAGGATCGCAGTCTTAGACCTGCTGTTAACTCTTCTGCACACCATGGACATCTACAAAATCCCTTCCATTTCTTAAACTACTGTAGGATTCCATGGTATGAGTGCATTATGCTCTGATAACTTTTCTCTACTGACTGGCTTTTAGGCTATTTTGCAGTATCTATTTTTGTACAATTTCTTTTTTATGGGCTTTGATTGGAATTAATGGATCATAACATAGTCACATTTGAGAATCTGCTATTAGATACTTCCAAATTCTTCAACAGTGAGCTTCATTAGTCCATACTTCAGCATTTTACAAGAGTACTCTTTGGAAGTGATTACTTTTAACGATAGTCATGTTGGGGATATAGAAAAACTGACCCATCAAGCATCAGGAAGAGCAAGACAAGGATGGGCATTCTAGATCCCAGATGTGTCCTGCTGCCATCATGGGCCCTTGCCTTCCCCATTTCTTTTCCAGCTCCCAGGACTCTGGTTCTGACACACTTTTGTTTCTTCCTCTGTCTCTAATCTCCCATCTTGTTGCCTTTAATTACTTGTGTGGAGGCTTGTAATTTTTTATCTTTTAGTGTGGAAAATTTCAAACATATGCATTAGAAGAGAACAGAATCAGGAAGATAAATGGACCCATTACCCAGTTTCAGCAATTGCCAACATTTTGTTAATCATGTTGCATTTTTCTCTTTCTGTTTTTTGGAGCCATGGGGTGGGGCCTGGATAGTGAAAGCAAATCCTGGATATTATGGTGTTTTCATAAACATTGCTTTAGTACTAATTTACAAAAGTAACATACACGTAACACAACATTTCAAATTAAGATATACTTTTTTTTTTTTTTTTTAATTTATTTAAGTAATCCCTACACCCAGCATGGGATGCGAACTCACTACCCTGAGATCAGGAGTTGTATGTTCTTCTGACTTAGCCAGCCAGGAGCCCCTGACTTGCACTTTTTAAAAAACATAATAATTTCTTTAAGTAGTTGGTCCAGTTGTGAGGTTACTCTGCTATTCCTAGTTTAGGTGAGTGTTTCCTCGTGTCTTTATCTAAATTTGTATAAAGTTCACATACATATACAGAAAGCTTGAAAAAACTATGGGATAACATGTTCACATTTTTGCAATATGCTTTTCTTATTTTAAATAAGGAATATTCCTGGGGCTCCTGGTTGGCTGAGTCGGTGGAGTATGTGACTCTTGATCTTGGGGTTGTGGGTTTGAGCCCCATGCTGAGTGTAGTGGTAACTTAATAGTAAAATCTTTAAAAAATTTTTAAAGATTTAGTAAAATAGTAAAATTTTTAAAAAAAATTTATAAAAAGGAACTTGTTTTCTTATCAATAAACAAATCAGTTCCTTTTCAATACAACATGCTATGCTATGCCATAGAAGAATCATTTCTTTATTGATGGACATTCTGTTTTTCTGCTTTCCAGCCCTTGTGGACATTGCAGTGAAGTATGATGGGCACATGGCCTTGCGTTCTAGGGATTTATTGCTGTCAGATAACATTCTGCAGAATGGGGTGGCTGGCTAGAATGTGTATAAATTCAGTTGTTAAAATTCTTGCCACAGTACTTCCCAACAAATTGTAGTAGTTTTCCACTGGCAGTGTAAAATGTGAGAAAGAACCTTTTAACTCTCATTGTTGCCAGATATTATTACTCTTGAACATTTTACCAGTAAAATTAGTTAAAAAAAAAAAAAAAGAAGAAGAAAAAGAAAAAGGGTATAACATTATAGTTTCACCTTTTTTTTTTTTTTAAGATTTTATTTGTCTGACGCAGAGATCACAAGTAGGCAGAGAGAGAGGGGGAACAGGCTCCCCGCTGAGCAGAGAGTCTGATGCGGGGCTTGATCCCAGGACCCTGAAATCATGACCTGAGCCAAAGGCAGAGGCTTAACCCACTGAGCCACCCAGGTGCCCTATAGTTTCATCTTTTAATCTGCATTTATCAAAAAGAAAAACTAGCAGTGTCTTTAAAAAATAGTATTTTTTTTTTAAATTATTAATTTTCTAAAGGTTTTATTTATTTGACAGAGCACAAGTAGGGGGAGTAGCAGGCAGGGAGAGGGAGAAGCCAAAAGAAAATCTTTACTATTTTACTAAATCCTTGCTGAGCAGAGAGCCCCATGGGGGGCTCCATTCCAGGACCCTGGGATCATGACCTGAACCGAGGGCAGTCGCTTAACCGACTGAGCCAACCAGGCGCCCCACAAGTAGTATTTAGAATTTGGTTTATACTAACAAATGTAAGCTTGGTTCACTACTAGAAAATCCATCAATACAGTTAATCACATTAGCCATCAAAAGATGGAAATCATTTAACCATTTCAGTTGCCACAGGCAAGAAATCTAACAAAATATAGCATGCACCCATGACCAAATCTCCCAGCAAACGAGAAACTGAGAATAGTCTTTTACTTTTTAAATATTAAAACCTACTTATTTAATATTAATGCTTGAAAAATTTTTAAATATTTAATTATTTTTAAAGATTTTACTTATTTATTTGAGAGAGAGCGCGCGCGAGCACAAGCCGGGGGTGGGGGTAGAGGGAGAAGCAGACTACCCACCCGGTGAGGACCCTGACACTGGGACTTGATCACAGGACCCTGAGATCATGACCTGAGCTGAAGGCAGGTACTTAAACTACTGAGCCCCGCAGGCTCCCCAAATATTTCATTTTTCAATGCTATCATTCACAGATGAATCAGAAATGAAAGTATGTGAAAAGGTTTGTACAGTGAGAGCCTTCCTCCCATCCGCCACCGGCCTAGTTCCTCCCTTCTCCTCCCCACAGTTACTGTTTGTTCTTAGGTGTTCCTTCACAGTCATTTTGTACACATACAGGGAAACGAGGGTGCATATCCTCTCTCTCGCTTTTTACACAGACCATAGCATACTGTGTAGGCCATAGCATACTGTGTACTCTGTCATGCACCTGGCATTTCCATGATGAGTTTTCCCTCGAGGACACATTTTTGCTCGTTTCTGGTACCATTCGAGCTTTCCTATTTCTCTCTTTTTTTAAGCTGTTGAACTCCTCAGATGTGGGACCTTACAGCCATTTGCTAGTTGTATCTCCCACAGACATTCACGAAATAAATGTTGTAGTTAAGTGCACTCTCTCTCTCTTTGTTTTTTTAAGATTTTATTTATTTATTTGACAGAGACACAGCAAGAGAGGGAACACAAGCAGGGGGAGTTGAAGAGGGAGAAGCAGGCCTCCCACTGAGCAGGGAGCCCGACGCAGGGCTCTATCCCAGAATCCTGGGATCATGACCTGAGCCAAAGGCAGACACTTAATGACTGAGCCAGTTGCTCTTTTAAAGATTTTATTTATTTATTTGACAGACAGAGAACACAAGTAGGCAGAGAGGCAGGCAGAGAGAGAGAGAGAGAAGCAGGCTCTACTCTGAGCAAAGAGCCCGATGTGGGGCTCGATCCCAGGACCCTGGGGTCATGACCAGAGCCGAAGGCAGAGGCTTTAACCCACTGAGCTACCCAGGCGCCCCTGCAGTTGCTCTTTTAAAGATCACTAGTACCTGATTCCCTCTTCAGACCAGTCGGGTTCAGTCTTTGTCTTTGATTTTTTTTTTTTTTCCGGTTCTTGCTCCTGTCACACAGCCATGATTCTTGAAAATCTAATACTTTGTCTTTCCTGCTGTACATTTTAAGTGTTCTTATAAAAGGTAGAAGGATATAAGGAAAGGATTGTGGAGGCATACAGTCTGGGGAAAAGGTACATTGTAAGGAAGAAGATAAAGCAGTTAATCTGTCTAAGGCCAAAGGATTTATTCTCTGTGTCTCCTAAAAGGAGCTAGTACTTTACTGTGGGAGGTTTCATGCTCTAGAGGAAAGACCAGGACATTGAGAGCCTTGATTTGAATTTTATCTCTACCCTGTACTAGCTGTATGACCTTGGACAATTAATTTCGCTTTCCTGTGGTTCAGTCTCTTCATCAGTAAACGGGTAACATCTTTATCACTTTTTTTTTTTTAATTTATTTATTTGTCAGAGAGAGAGAGAGAGCTCGTGAGTTCAGGCAATCAGAGTGGCAGGCAGAGGCAGAGGGAGAAGCAGGCTCCCCGCCAAGAAAGGAGCCCAATGTGGGACTCGATCCCAGAACACCGGGATCATGAGCTGAACCGAAGGCAGCTGCCCAACTGACTAAGTCACCCAGGCGTCCCACATCTTTATCGCTTTTTAAAAAGTGATAGTAAAATGGGAAAATATACATAAAGTGCCCAACATAGTCACTGGCATTTATTTATTTATTCATTCATTCATTTATTTATTTATAGAGGGAGAGAAAGGGGTGAGGGTGGGGAGGAGTAGAGAGAATCTTATTTTTCATTTTTTTAAAAGATTTTATTTATTTATTTGACAGAGAGAAATCACAAGTAGATGGATAGGCAGGGAGAGAGAGAGAGAGAGAGAGAGGTAAGCAGGCTCCCTGCCGAGCAGAGAGCCCGATGCGGGACTCGATCCCAGGACCCTGAGATCATGACCTGAGCCGAAGGCAGAGGCTTAACCCACTGAGCCACCCAGGCGCCCCTTATTTTTTATTTTTTAAGATTTTTATTTTTTTATTTGACAGAGAGAGACACAGCAAGAGAGGGAACACAGCAGGGGGAGTGGGAGGTGGAGAAACAGGCTTCCCCTGGAGCAGGGAGCCTGATGTGGGGCTCGATCTCAGAACTCTAGGATCATGACCTTAGCCGAAGGCACACACTTAGCGTCTGAGCCACCCAGGCGCTCCTGCAGAGAGAGCCTTAAGCAGGCTCTACGTTCAGCACAGAGCCTGAAACCCAGGCCTTGATCTCACAACCCTGAGATCATGACCTGGGCTGAAATCAGGAGTTGGACGCTTAACTGACTGAGCCACCCACACATTCTTAATCACTGACATTTTAATCACTTTAAAGTTTGTTCTCGTTCCTAGGTCCAGGACTTGCAGAATTGGGTACCCAATTCAAGGAATGAATGATTGCTGACTGGAATGTTGTCTTTGTGGAGCGTATGGCAAATATGATGGACCATTTAGACCTATCAGATCCATCAGCCCTTTCTTTTTCATAGATATGTAAATGATAGAGTCAGATGTCTTAAATGAATCTACTAGCATATAAATCCTGAAAGCCAGCGTTTGGGCACAGGTGGTATATTTATATATTTTTCCACTTAACTTTCTGAAGGAGAAGATGTGGGTCAGGTATGGTCAGTTGGCGGTGGTGACAGTGCTAAAGAACCAAACTTGCTGCTGTGCTTAGAGTATCAGCTGATACTGTAATAGTTCCTTGAGAGCTAATGTATTACATCTTTTAACTACTAAAGCCACCATTTTGGGCTAGGAAAATACTTGCTAACCTCATCAAAAAGCCTTCAGAATGAAATTTGAGGAGAGAGAAAAATTCCAGGTAAATAGTAAGGGAGCATGCCATAGGGTAGAATTATAGAGACAGAAAATAAGATCCGATCAAGGACCTGTGTCTAATCACAGGAGGACACGGAGAACAAACGCTGAAGATTCCTGATGTTTCTGTATCATAAGTGCCCATAAATCTTGACCAAAGTAAAGGCAGTCATGGATCCCACTGAGAACTGGTGAGAGGAGTTTTTAACTAGGCATTGAGTGCTTACTAGAGACTCTGTTAACTAAGCACCTTCATTTAATCCTAACAAAAGTGGTGCAAAGTAGAAGTACAGAAATTAATCTCCAGTTTTTTTTTTTGTTTTTTTTTTTTTTTTAAAGATTTTACTTATTATTTATTTGACAGAGAGAGAAATCACAAGTAGGCGGAGAGTCAGGCAGAGAGAGAGAGAGAAGCAGGCTCCCGCTGAGCAAAGAGCCCGATGCGGGGCTCGATCCCAGGACACTGAGATCATGACCTGAGCCGAAGGCAGCGGCTTAATCCACTGAGCCACCCAGGCGCCCCTAATCTCCAGTTTTAAGGAGGGCACTGAGGCTGTAGAAGGTTAAGTAGTTAGAGCTAGTAATCTGCTTTTGATGGATGACATGACAATGATACAAGTTCATTTGTTTACTAATTTTACTCTTAATCATATGTGTGGCTAGCTCGGTCCCGGACTTACCCAGGATTACAGTGTGAGCGAGCTTGCTCACTCTCCTTGCCTCCCTCACACAGAAGAGGGGAGAATGAGTCATGGTTGTGGTTGGCGTGAGTCTGTTTTGCTACTCTGTTAGCCACATGGCAGTCCTACTTGGAACAAAATGACAAGGGAGTATAGCAACAATTATCTCCTTCCAGCTTCTCACTGACTTCAGCAGTCACATACTCAACCTTGCAGGATCACCGGCAGTCATCCATGATGTCACTCGGTTTGTTTTTCACTGCCTACCTGTGTGCCTCTCCGTCAGCAAGCCAGCTTCGAGTGGGATCTCATTGAGCTCCACCTTGTGGCATCCCTTGCAGTTTCCCCTGTGTTTGCTTGTCTTTCCCATTTTCTCTTCTGCATCCCCAATGCCATCTGCTTTTCAGCCTTGGTAAATTATTTGCAGTTCCCCAAATGTCTGGTTCATGTTCCTTGAACCTTGCCTTGTCTGTCTGTTATTTATAATGTTCCCTCTGGGAAGCTGCCTTGCTTCCTCAGGGCAGTTAGAAATTTTCTCTTTGTCTGTTGATTTTCATCAAGTATCTGATTTTTGGTTGTCTGTTGATATTGTGGATGAAGGTTTAGGTTCTTGAATCTAGGGTTATTAATGTAGGTAACTGAAGTGAGTCTCCCCTTAACTTTTCTTCGAAGTTTCCTCATTCCTTAGAGGCTCTACCTTGACCAGAAAGGCTGGGACTGAGTTCTGTGTCTGAGAAGTATGGTGATTGGCAGGCTTTAGTCTAGGGTGTGATGGAGGAGAATGGTGGTAGTTTCCAATAAAGAGGACTTGATCTGGGGCACCAGACCTCTTGCAGGAGCCCTGCCTGCCTCCTGCCTAGGTTTTGTTTCTTTAGAGAGTGTTTCTTTGGTTTTAGGCAGGATTCAAGTGTAGCTGCTGTGTGTAGCCATGTAGTCTTGGGGATGGAAAGTGGCTAGGAGGAGTTGAATAGCTGTGGCCTTTCTATTCCTTCGGCAGTCTTTTTGCTCCGTGTCTATTTCTGCTCTCCTAGCTCTGTTGGAGCCTCTCTAGAGCTCTGCCAGAGGGTGGCACATACATCCATTCAAGACTTTTCTTGTGTTTATTCTTGGGTTGTAGCTTTCTTTGCTCTTGATTATGCCTCAGCTGGGAAGAGATGTATATTACCTTGTTTCCTTTCATTTCAGTGAGGTGGAGTGGAAAAGAAGAGGCAGACCCATTTACTCAGCCTGTCTATCATTTTGAAATCCTGAACCAGGGGTTCTGTTGACAACTTTCAGCATTTGTTATTTTAAGAATTGAAACAAACTTATATAATGAGTGTATTATTGATTCCCATGTACTGAAAGAATAGTTTGGAATATTTATGGGCTATGAAATTACAGTAAAGCTGAACTACATGATCTTTTTATGAATAACTTGTGTTTAAAAAATAGTTAAGCTTTTTAGGGCAAGGAAAGCCAACAGTACCCCAGATACCTGGGCAGAGAGGATGGTGGGGAGGTCTGAGGCATTGCTACTAGCTGCTGATTGATAGTTGGGGCCAGAAGCAAGGTAACTCTGGCTCACACAGTGTTTACATTCTAGAATCAGAGAGTATAGCTTGTTTCCCAGAGTAAAATTTGCTAATTTTAGGTTGTCTTCCATGACATAACATGAAGCTCAAAGCTCTGCTACTTTGACTTCCTAAAGCAGAGTACTAAGTAGTGTCTCCAGAGTTAGATGGAGGTTGCAAGCTGGGTTTTATTTTGATGAATGATAGAGTAATTTGCCATGTCTTCTAATAAGAGTGAAAATGAATCTGTATGCAACATTATTTTTATTTCTTAATACATTTTGGGAACGTTAATTGCAACTGTGTGGTTCAGGGATTTAGTGCAAGAAGAAGAACAGTTGATGGAAGAAAAGAAAAAGAAAAAAGACGACAAGAAAAAGAAGGAAGCTGCTCAAAAGAAGGTAGTATATATGTATCAACTATCTATGTTAAGCGGTCTAAACAGATTTAAAAAGAAAACTACTCTAATTGGAGTTTTTAAAAGCATTTGATTGAATGTTTTAATTTCAGTGGAGATTCAGTTTAATATTTAATGTTTTTGATTATGCGTATATAGTAACTTTTGCCAAGTATATACAATTTAATGCATAGTTATTTAATCTTGCCGGTAGTTTTTTCAAAGGTAAGTGGTTTATACAGGTCTTTATCTTTCAATCAGCTCTTCCTAGGTTTTCATAATATATGCATCTCTCTATATGTGAGAAGAGCGAGCAATTTGCAGCTGCATTGAAATCTGGCTCTCCCACAGGGCGTGCTACATGGTGTGTCCTTCAGCTTTGTTTAGCCTTTCTGGGCCTTAGTTTCCTTATGTTTTGTCAGAGGAGAATTTAATTAAACGAGATAACGTAATACACATAATGCACGTAATAGGAAATAAAGTGTCCGTTTCCCTTCTACTTTCTGTTTAGTACCTGGGCTGATTTCAAGAATTTGCTGCTTACAGTAAGATATTTGAAAATAAGCCTAAGACATAATTTGCTGCGGAAGATCTCTAGCCCCATCCACTGTCAGAAACTGTTAACCAAAACAGTACAAATCATAGAAAAGGAAAGATTATGTTCATAATTATAAAGTTTTTTTGTTTTTGTTTTTTTATAAATTAACAATCCTGATGACAGTGCTGGGCACTCATCTCCTACTGTATCAACATTTCAAGGACCTTAAAAATGTTCTAAATGACCCAGTGAATTCACTGTTCCACTTCTGTATCAATGGCAGTTCTGACTTTAATTTCTGACCTACACTTCTTATGTGCCAGGCGCTGTATTACAGCTGTACACTTTTCTTCACATTATTTAATAGGGAAAAACACAGCGTCCAAATCTGTGGTAGGTGGGGAGCTGTTGAAGACAGGGAACTGCTTGACTCAGCCTGGAGTGGGACCATCGGAAGGGAAAATTTTCTTAGAGTAGAAATTAGCCAAGTGAACAAGGAGTGGAATAGAAAGGGATTCCACGCAGAGTAAAATCCGCAGCCTCCGCAGCCGGCGCCACAGCCTTACAGGAGTATGGGTTTTGATTGGTGGGAGTGGGACGCCGAGGGCAGAAGTGTCAGGATGAGACTGCAGAGGATTGGTGTTGGCCGTGGACTCTTCTCCTGGTTTCAGCCATTGAGTGTTGGGGAAAACACCAAAGACATTTCAGTAGACTGGTGTAAAAGTTTGTGCTTGGGAATGTATGTCTTAGCAAGACGTGGGCTTGAATTGGAAGAGGTAGAAATTAGAGGCTCAGATGCTGGTGCAGGGACCGGCAAGAACCCACAGAGTTTGTTGGGAGAGTGTGAAGGGGGAGTGACTTCCGTTGATGCTTCCATTTCAGATTGAGTGACAGGAGTACATCTTGGGAGGAGTTAACCAGGTAAGGGAATAGAAAGGGATAAAGAAAATTTCCTCCTGGAGTGCTGAGCTGACAGCGTGACCAGCAAGTACTTACAGCGTGGGAGGTGGGGGGCACTGGACGATCGTAAGGGTAGAGGTGATAGGTGGCCCTAGCCTTTAGCCTTTTGCTTGCTCTCAGGAGTGACTGGGAGGGATGCATTGTCATAGTCAGGGTCTAGAATAGGTTTCTAGTATAGAGTTTTGGCACTGATGATGCCATAGACCTTTGTCAGAGGCATGTTGGTACAGGCTGGTCTTTGCAGTGTGATCAGTCTTTAGCTGGGATTTGTGGTGCAGAAAAAATTGTATCCTCTGTAAGTTAAGGTTGGGGGAGGCTTATGAAACTCTTGGTCTGTGCTGTGAAGGCGATTTACTGACTGAAGAGAGCTTCTAAGAAACTTCAGAGACTTGTTGAAGAAGATGCTTAGGTGTACTTTATGTAGAAACGGTGGGTGGTTTGGCAAGCATCTGAGTGTTGTGTTAGCCGGTTGATCCTTGCTTCTAAGGAATTCCGTATGTAGCTTGAAAGTTAGGATGTCTGCGAAAGGCTAGAGAAGAAGCCTAAGGTACTATATAATGAAGTCTGTTTATTTAGGATTTACCCTATTTACTGAGAAAGTTTTGAGAAAGGGAGGTCATTGCTCAAATGATTTCTTTAAAAGTTACATTTTTAAAATGTGTGATGTGAGTAAATTTTTTAAGGTTGTAACATACACCAATAATGGCTGTAATTGCCAAGGTTTGTCTTTATATTTTCTGATAACTAAATCTCTGACTCACCAAGTCAGTGTCTTTAACATGTGAATGATGACTTTGTGCCATTTAGCCTCGCACCAGATCTGAAATGACAGCTTTTTATACTCTCCCACTCCAACTCTGCCTCACCCGGTTCCAGTCTCTCACCTTAACCATGTCCTACTGGAATCATCACAGAGGCTTAGGGATAACGGGGAGTGTTTTCTTCTTTTGCTAGATCCTGTGTATCCTTTAGACACAGGAATATTTAACCACTGAACACAATATATATATTTTTTTTATTTTTTAAAGATTTTATTTACTTGTTTGAGAGAGAGCAAGCACAAATTGGGGTGGGGAGGGACAGAAGGAGAAGCAGACTCTCAGCTGAGCAGGGAGCTGCCTGTGGGGCTCCATCCCCTGACCCTGAGATCATGACCTGAGCTATAGGCAGAGGCTTAACTGACAGAGCCACCCAGGCACCCTGGCCACTGAACACAATATAAAGGAAGTTTAATGCCTCTGATAAATATTAAGTGTAGTAGAGTAGACTGCTACTGTAAATAAGAGTGTTCTTCAAATTGCAAATAATCAGCTTACAACTGAATTTGAGTAACACACTTTGGTGTAGCAAGGACAGCTGGTATTTCTATAGGTTGTTACCAAATAGCTATTAAAAAAACAAAACAAGAAAGAATCCCAAGGTGGCACACTTACAGCCCATATGAAAGATTGTGAGTCACAAGAGTTTTAAGACAAGTTTCCTCAGGCTTGTTTTTTGTCTGTAGTAGGAGCCAGCAGGTGTATGCGGGTAGGTGGCAGACATCTACATAAGACAGGTAGGCAGGCCCATTTATACGAATGTTGGAACATAAACTCACTACAGTAAAAACAATCTGCAGGTTTCATGTAATGTATGCACATGTTAAAAACCTATATATTTTTATTCCTGAAAAATATTTCAGGTAACTATCTGTTCTGATCTATTCATTTTAGATAGAAAGAAGTCAAGCATTAACATAAGTTGAAGAGGCCAACCAAACCATGGTTTGGTTTTGTCAGGGTGACAGAACTAGGAATAGGATGGGAAGCTGATTAGACCCCAACCACCCACCCTGCCCGGCACTTTTCCAAAATTAGGTGCCATGCCATGGTGTTGTCCTTTGTACTTTTTTTTTTTTTTTTAAGATTTTGTTTTTGAGTAATCTCTACACTGCATCTAGGGATTGATTTTACAACACCAAGATTCAGAGTCGCACATTCCACCAACTGAGCCAGCTGGGTGCCCCTGTCTATTCTTTATACTTTCTGCTTTAGTTTTCACAACCTAAAGGTGAACTTTTTTTTTTTTTTTTAAAGATTTTATTTATTTGTCAGAGAGAGAGAGAGGGAGACCGAGCGAGCACAGGCAGACAGAATGGCAGGCAGAGGCAGAGGGAGAAGCAGGCTCCCTGCCGAGCAAGGAGCCCGATGTGGGACTCGATCCCCGGACGCTGGGATCATGACCTGAGCCGAAGGCAGCCGCTTAACCAACTGAGCCACCCAGGCGTCCCCTAAAGGTGAACTTTAAAGCCACAAATAATATTACCGTGGTAATTTCTGTAAGGCATTTAACAAGTCTTTTTTCTGTGTGTACAGAAGCGTGGTCCCTAGTAGCCACTTTGTATTTTTTTAAGGAATTCATATTCAGATCACAGGTTATTTTCTGTTTTAAATAAAAACCAGGTAGCACAGCTCCTTCTATAAATGATGAGACACCAGTGAGGCTCATTGTAATGTTTTTACTCTGGTAGTTTTTTGTCTCAAATATAAATTTCAAGTATCTAAATTCCTCTTTGAAGAAATTTTACATGAAAATTACAGGCTTTTCATTATATTTCAGCCGGGGCACATCTCTCACAATGAGATCAGTGACTGGACGGCTTTATTTTTAGTTCTGTGTTTTGAAAAGCTTTCTATTTCATATCTAAGAGGTCTGTTTACTTATCTCCTAATTCCAGGGCTTACGAAATAATTTGTTACAGTATGGGAATGTAGTTTCTGCACTTAAAAAGGGCAACAGAGGGGGCGCCTGGGTGGCTCAGTGGGTTAGGCCGCTGCCTTCGGCTCAGGTCATGATCTCAGAGTCCTGGGATCGAGTCCCACATCGGGCTCCCTGCAAAAACTCAATAAGTAATGGTTTCAGAAACCCCAAATGCCATTTTTTGTATTGAATCAAGACACCTTCTAGAACTTGTATACAAATAGACCTCAAAAATGTTACTTGAGGGGCGCCTGGGTGGCTCAGTGGGTTAGGCCGCTGCCTTCGGCTCAGGTCATGATCTCAGAGTCCTGGGATCGA
>NC_081567.1:22220840-22235395 GCF_022355385.1 Mustela nigripes
GTCCCACATCGGGCTCCCTGCTCAGCAGAGAGCCTGCTTCCCTCTCTCTCTCTCTGCCTGCCTCTCCATCTACTTGTGATTTCTCTCTGTCAAATAAATAGATAAAATCTTTAAAAAAAAAAAAAAGAAAAAGGGCAACAGAGGTACCAGTAGCTTGTTAATCTCCAGGTTCTGTTTTTAGAAGAAATTTGTAGAAGGAATCTTGAGAGAAATGTAATGAAGGGAAAAGGAGGTTGAGAAATGGGTTAATTATAGAGGGATAATTTAGTATAACCTTTACTTTAAGCATGTAATTGTAGTTCCTGGAAAGCATATAATGGTTGAGGGGCCGGAGGGAAGCAACAGTACAAACAGGGATCGTTTAGGGTTCAGAATGTTTGAAGTCAGTGTTCATGACTATTTTTGTTACTGTGTTAGGAGCGGAGGGGATTGTTACAGGCTTTGTGGGTTTAAATGTACTCAGTTTGGGTTTAAGTGAGACTACGTTATAGAAAACCTCCAACTTTCAGTCCCCTTCTCAGAAATTTTACTGTCAGTCATCATGTCTCCCAAAGTCCATGTTGTCGTGAGGATCCTATTCAGCAGCGCAATGAGTGAAAGTTTCTCAGTAGCCTGGGTGGTTAACATAGTCAGGCCTAGAGCAGGGCAGTCAAGTGTTCACAGGATTTCAGTTGACTAGTCTCCACTTGGTCTCGGTTCCCTTTTTTTAAAAAAAAAAACAACAAAAAACCCAACACTGTATATAGCGGGCCTGAGGTTTAGGCTGAGTGCTGCTTGTGAAGAAATCCTAGAAAAGCTATCTGACCCCTATTTATCTCATTTAAAGTGGGCCATCAATTCTTTTTTCCTGATGTTAGTTTGTAATACCTGGCACTGTGAAGATACGGTAGATGATTAGGAAAAGAGAAAAAAAAAACTGGACTTGGGAACCTGGAGTGTGTTTGAGTTGGGCCATTTCCTAGAGTGAAAGGACTGAGCCAGGGTACTGGCCATCGCGGTTGGTGACAGCCGCAGTGGCTAAGACCTCTTGCGTGCTTCCTGTGTGCCCGGCGGGTCCTTAAGGGCCACTCTCCCCCCAGCTCTTCATGATTTAGATCCTTCTAGGCTCACAACAGCTCTGGGGGAGGTGTTTTTGTTCCTGTCCTACAGATGAGGAAACTTCGGTTTAGAGAAGTTAATTTTAGTCAAGGTCACATCAGGTGTTAAATGGTGGAGCCAGGATTCAGAGTCCGACTTCAGACACTGAGCTCTTAGGCAGTCAGGTTTAGTAGGGAGCTTAGGGGAAAATGGTGTGGAGTCGGACAGAAAAGTTGGCATATTGTGTGTTTGCCGCTTGTCTAATAGCTTCCTTCATGAAGTGAGGCGGTTGTAGTAGTTGCTTTTGGAATCACAGCTCAGGCTTTTTTTTTTCTTTTTCTTTCTTTTTTTTTTTTTTGATAGTAAGCAGGCTCTGTGCCCAACATGGGGCTCAGACTCATGACCCCGAAATCAAGAGGTGGATGCTCCACCGACTGAGCCACCCAGGCGCCTCTGTTTTTTGTTTTTGTTTTTAAGAAAAAGATACTCAATATGGAAAAATTTTTTATAGATGTGACAGAATCCTTTAATTCTGTTACACAAGAGGGTCTACAGTGAGAATCTCACATTTGAGTAATACTGTAAAGAAAAAATCTTCCTGTGTTGTACTTGAGCCCCATAATAGCCCTGAATGATAAGTAGTCATCTCCCAAAACTCCCATTTGAGGAATTGGGAAACCGAGACCCAGAGGGTTTGAATGACAAGGTCATGTAAAAGTAAAAAGGAAATTTGAACTTAGTTTTAACATATTTTATATAAGCAAATATATATAAAACATTACTATTCTAACAAGTAATCAGTATCAAATATTATTAATGATAGTTTACCTTTTTTAAGTAACAAAAAGTACAAAACTGCTATTTTACACAAAGCAGTTTAGACTCGGTTTACTTCAGGGGTCAGTAGCCACATGTGGACAGGGCTGCCATTTTGAACAGTGTAGACAGACAGACACTCATAAAATCATTGATCCTGTTAGGAAAATTATCTTTTGAACAGTTTTGAGTAGTATGCTAGGTTCCTGGACCAACCCACAAAGCCTTATTTTAAAGAAGTGGCACTTGCTGAGTTCTGTTTCCTCTTAATCAGTCAGAAGCTCTTGGGTTCTGTTAAATTCCTTCAGTATATTCGTCAGTATTCGGACGGGCAGACACCTTTAGATGTCTTCTCTGTGTCATTCTCTGTGGATGACAGAGTACTGAATGAGTAGACTGTTGTTCTGAAGCAATGTGGACTTGTTTTGGAGTTGGAGACTACATATCCTCTATGTTAAGGCCAGTGAAAGCAGTACTGTCTATCTTGGGGATACTGTGATCAAGGCTTCTGTGTATTGTAACTTAGTTTCCGTTGGAAGTAAACTGTGGAAGAGACTAGGAAAGAGTTAAAAAAAAAAAAAGATTTTCAGCATATAAAATAATTTTTGTACTGTAATGTTTTGGCTTCAGAAAATTATGTATTTTATTGTTTGCCATGGTACTTCTCATAATGTATTCATATACCAAGGTCTCTCTAATAAAACTGATCATCTACCATCAGATTTTAAAAACAATTTCTCCAGAAGTAAAATAAGTGTTCTAGCTGGTTATCTGGTCTTTTGCCATTGTCCTTCCATCAGTTTTTTTTTGTTTTTGTTTTTGTTTTTTTAATTTTTGATCCATATGAAGTAAAAGATGGGCCTCCATTATTTAGCATAACACTAGTGCTCTAAAACTTGGTAAAGTTGCTCACTGTCTGGACTGACTCTGGCTCACTAGGGAAAGACTGTTTGGTAGGGCTTGAGGATTAGGGTAATTGCCATAGAGTCCTTCACCATCTAGTTCTATAATGGTCAAATTCAATAAATGCTATTTTAGGTAACAATAATTTAATATGAGTAAGAAAAATTATTGTGCCCCATGGCACTTAAGGAAAGCTTTATCTTTACTTAGGAACAATTCCTGGTTATTGGCTACGAATTATTCAGTCTTTCCTCACCTCCCTGCCTGTCCCTTTATCTTTTATTTTTAGGACTCCCATGCAATTGGCCTTAACTAAAAAGTTGATTTATGCTTGTGGCCTCTGTCTTTAATCTGTTCTTTCTTTGTGGGGCCCTTAAAGTTTGAGTGAGGTATCTTGAGGCAGCTCTGCTCTTACTATGTCAGAGACGGTGGACAATGGGGCAAATATGGCAAAGCAGGGTTGGCATCAGTTCGGCTTCTGAACACAGTAATTTTAATGAATTATCAGATGTGTCAGAAGTGACAGATATGTTTGAAATTTTTTCCCCACTCAAAAATACTTAAAAGTTAACTACGTTTAACTGAAAGAGCAGCCTAACCTCCAGGAGTTAAATTTATTACTGATTTGGCCAAGTGGTTATATTCAGCTTTTCTTCCAGAAAACTTAATTTTTTTTATCATTTGAAATAAGAATTTTTGAAACCATTTAAACTTATGCAAAACTCAATGGATCCATTAAATGTTAGAGGTGACAGTTATAGGAAATTCATTTAAAAATCAAATAATGAGAAATGTGCAGTGCCATTTTTTTATTATTAAATGTCATTCAATGATGTCTTCTCTGATCTGTATCTAAAGAAACATTTCAAACATTCTTTATTAATAAACATTGTATCAGGGACAATGGGGCACATCTGTGGGAAAAGCATGCTTTCTTTGCATATCTTTTCCTGTGCAGTTCACCTAAATGACAAATTCCTTATTTAATAAAAGTGTATATGTCTTATATAATAGTAATATATTAACATTTTATCATAACAATCCATTTCTTTCAGTTTCATATTTACATTGTTTTTTGTTTGTTTGTTTTTATTTTAGGCCACTGAACAAAAAATCAAAGGTACGTTGTTTAAAGCTATTTTTATCTTTTTTTTTTTTTTTTCATTAAAGTAAGGTTGTTGATATGCATTTTTATTCACCTCCAGGATTGGGAGAGCCAAGAGCGTGAAAGAACAGAGGGGTGGGGACAGAATTCTTCGGTGACACACCTTGGAGTCATCTCTTGGGGTTAATGGTTTACTATATTACTGCTTTCAAAATATGCCACCTTGAGACCTACCTTACACTGTCTCCTAGGATGCACACCACTTCTTGACATACTCCCTTGATTTGAGTCTTTGAACGCATGCACCTTCCCTTAGTCTTCTGTGTAAAAAAGTCTTCTTATCTGGGGTTATCTCTGGGACTGTTACCTCATCCCTTGCTTTATTCCTTGGTCTCTGTAAACAGTTGTCCCCCACTCCTTCCTGGAGGCATACCGTGATACCCACTCTATATTTAATTCCTGAGAATAGTAGATTGCTAACCTGATGGTCATTTTGCCAGGCTGAGCAGCTCCCAGTACCCATCAAGCAGGAGCCTTCAGGTTGCTAAGGAACCAGGAACATCATTCCTCTCAGATCCTGAATCAGGAATTCTTCACCCTCTCAAGAGTTGACTACCTGGTAATGAAAGGTGTAGGGCTCTCAGATGCTAAACTTGTTAGGCTTGAAGATCATGAATTTTCACGTGTAGCTATATCAGAAGTACGACCTCTGCATTTGGTTGAGAAATGCAGCTCAGTACTGCCTGATTTTATTTGAGGTCAGCGTTTGTTAAAGTAACATTTATTAGCTGCAAGTGTCTAAGAGTGAACAAGAACAGTCTTAGCTTATATTTTACTGGAGAAAGTGGCAGTAGAGGGAAACACCTAAACACAGTATAGTATAATATGATTTGCTTCAGGTAGAAATGCCGTTGTTGTCCTGGAACACAGAGGAGTAACGAGTAGCTTATTTGACACAGGGGGTTAAGGAAAATCTCCTTGAGATTATGAATCTTAAAAGATGAAACAGCCAATCCAATAAGAGAGGAAATGGCAGAGGGATCAGTCAGCACGATTGAAGGTACAGAGACAAGAAATAATGTGGTGGACAGTCCTAGAGCTTTAAATATCCAGCAATGAATGGATGGGGTAGAAGGGTTTTTCTGAAGAGATAAGAAGGGGTTAGGTCAAGAGAAGGCCTTATATGCTCTGTGTACTAAGGAACTTCGACTTCTGTGTTTTAGGTAGTTAGAAGCCACTGAAGAGTTTAAGCAGAAGAGTGACATGGGTTGGTTTTTTGTTCTTTTTTAAAAGCTGTCAGACACTGTGGATGAAAGTGTTGGCTGAAAGATGGAGCAAAGAGAGGAAAGGCACTCTCTGGGCAGAGGAAGCAGGTGGACAAGAAGAGGGAATATTCAGAGAATAAGTGCAGAGATGTTGGGGGGAAGGGACAGAATGTAGGCTTGGAGGTGGGGGGATATCATTGGGCTTCATACTGGTTAGAGAAGGGAGCCAGCCTGGGTAATGTATGAAATTGGTGAATCACTATATTATACACTTGAAACTCGTGTAACACTGTGCGTGAACTATACTGGAATCAAAATAAATAAACTACCAGTTTGAGTTGTAGAAAAAGAGTGGTGAGCCAGCAAAGGTCACAGGTATAAGCTGTGCCTTAGGAGCTTCTTTGTCAGTACCGTCTAGCGTTCACCAACAGAGTGCAGCACCAGAGAGGGAGTGGGGGAATAGAAAGGGTAAAGACAATTTGAACTGAGGTCTTGGCAGCAGGGGTAGGAGACAGATGGAAGATGTAGGAGGTCTAGAATTCACAGGATTGCAACTGGTGAGATCAGAGGGGGAATCAGAGTTCAAATGTGGCTTTGAATCTGGACGCGTAAGAAAGTTTATAGGGGAGTGGAATGATGTAGGGGGCAACATTGCCAAATTAATTTGTTGGAACATGACCAAATTTCATCTTCTTCAAGCTCAGTTTTCACACACCACTCCCCTCTACAGGGATGTTAAGTTGTCCCTTTGCTCTGCTTCAAGACCAAACTCCTGTGCTTGGCTTTCAAGGCCCTCTTTAATCTGACCTCCTGTGATCTAACCAGCCTGTTGTCCCTCACTCCTTTATACTTTTCAGAGCATTCTCATCTGTTTCGTGTTCATCCCTATTTCTGTCTCTTTTTCTTAGCCAGGGAGGCCTTTTAGGCTTTCCAGACCTCACAGAGCTCATCTTCTGATGGATCACTCCAATGGCCATGGATTCTCCCTTCCCGATTTCTTAGGATGTTATGATGTATCTTAAATTTGGGCCACTTGATTATAGTCCATCTTAGAGTTTCGACTGGCTCGTGGGTGTTTGTTTCTCCAGCATGATCTTTGAATGCCTGCTGTTTATATCCTTTCCGAATGTAAATCATCCTTTTACATCCGTACATAAAATATGAATGTATTTGAATCTTCTTAATTTTAAACTTGACAGAGTTCTGAGAATGTTAGGTTACTTAAATGTTTGAAAGTCACTTCAAAATGTATTGTTGCTCTGACAACTGTTTTACTTCACCCTTTTCGATGGCAGTTCCGTGATTGGCCACATTATTCTGGTGTATGAAAATGTATTTATTTTTGTGCCGTGTATAATGTCTGTGTTATCTGTGATTTGGGGTTCATGGTGATTAGAGATTACAAACTGGAAATTTGTGGGACAGGTTTGGCACACACAGTCATTACGTTTACTGAATGTTTGGTTTTGGAATAATTTATGACTTACAGAAAAGTTGAAAAGGTAGTAGGGAGTTTTCCCACATACACCTCACTCAGTTTTCCCATGATTGACATCTTGCATTTCTGTGGCACCTTTGTCAAAACTAAGAAGCTGATATTGGTATTAATGGAACTCCAGACTTTATTGAGATTTCCCTGTCTTCTGTTAACTCATTTCTAAAATCCAGCACCAGATACGCAGATGCATCTAGTTGTCCTCCTCCTCGGTCTCCTCTGGTCTCCACACAGTGTGTTGGTTACCCTTTACGCTTCCCATTGGCAGCATTTACCAATCAGGAGATTCTGCGTAACCAAGAATTGCAGTTTCTCCTGCAGTTTTCACGGTCCACATCACTTTTTGTCCTTGTGTAGTAGAGTCTCTATCAGGCCCGGATCTGGTAACTTCTGGCTGTCAAGTACTTGAAGGAAACAGGGCTGCTGTGACTGGGGGACTGAATTTTGAATTTTTATTAGAGTCTTTGTGATTGTCAGGAGTCTCCATCTTAGGGTTCAGACTGAGCGTGACTAGTTAGGCTGCAGCACCCTCTATGAATTCTGCGTAAATGAGCCATTCTTTCTAAGGCTACTGCCATTTCTGGTTAAATAACACTAATGTTGCTTCCGCCCAGTGGTAAGACAGTTTGTGTAAAAGTTGGGGTCTTGTAAAGTATCATAAATTAAATTCTTTTTTTTTTTAAGATTTTATTTATTTATTTGACAGAGATCACAAGCAGGCAGAGAGGCAGTCAGAGAGAGAGGAGGAAGCAGGCTCCCTGCTGAGCAGAGAGCCTGATGGCGGGGCTTGATCCCAGGACCCTGAGATCATGACCTGAGCTGAAGGCAGAGGAGGCTCAACCCACTGCGCCACTCGGGCGCCCCTTATAAATTAAATTCTTGACCAACTTTCATACATGGAGACAAGTTGATGTTTATTTCCTGGTACAGTGGATTCATAACTCATCTAATGAAAATGTGGAGCAACATAATGCGAGACAGAATGCAATTCTTGAAAGTTTTATTCTTACCTTGTGACTTGAACTTTGAAAAACTGTTAAGGAGCATGCATATTTGAATGTTTGAATATTTGAAATGCTTTAAAATGTGTATGAATATCTCCTTGAAACAGCAGGGGAGTGAAATGCTGAAAAATTTATGGTGAGGTATAGGAATAGATGGATACATTTTAAGATGTCCTGTGGCCTTATATAATGTAAAGGAAGAGAAGGAGTTAATATTCTCTCTTCAGAATGCCTTTGGGAACTTGATTAAGAAAAGTAATTTTTGGGGCGCCTGGGTGGCTCAGAGGGTTAAAGCCTCTGCCTTCGGCTCAGGTCATGATCCCAGTGTCCTGGGATCGAGCCCCGCATCGGGCTCTCTCCTTGTTGGGGAGCCTGCTTCCTCCTCTCTCTCTCTCTCTCTGCCTGCCTCTCTGCCTACTTGTGATCTCTCTGTCGAATAAATAAAATCTTAAAAAAAAAAAAAAAGAAAAGTAATTTTTCAGGGCACCTGGGTGGCTCAGTCGTTAAGCATCTGCCTTCGGCTCAGGTCATGATCCTAGGGTCCTGGGATCGAGCCCCAAATAGGGCTCCCTGCTCAGTGGGAAGCCTGCTAACTCTCCCACTCTCCCTGCTTGTGTTTTCACTCTTGCTGTATCTCTGTGAAATAAGTAAATAAAATCTTTAAAAATAAATAAATAAAAAGTAAAGTAATTTTTCAAAAACTGCTTTTCAGCTCTGACACTGATTTGTTTTGGAAACATTCTCATTATACATTCCTTGCAAAAGAATAAGCACTGTTAATTTTTTTTTTAATTTTTTATTTTTTGTAAACATATATTTTTATCCCCAGGGGTACAGGTCTGTGAATCACCAGGTTTACACACTTCACAGCACTCACCAAAGCACATATGCTCCCCAATGTCCATAATCCCACCCCCTTCTCCCAAAACCCCTCCCCCCAGCAACCCTCAGTTTGTTTTGTGAAGCACTGTTAATTTTTGACAGCTAATGCCTCTCTCTCTCTCTCTCACCACCATTTCACTCCCTTCCCCTTCCCCCCATTTCTTCTTTCTCATGCTAGTGCTTTCTTCAGGCGATTTTATTTATTTATTTATTTGAGATTTTATTTATTTATTCAACAGACAGAGATCACAGGTAGGCAGAGAGGCAGGTAGAGAGAGAGAGACGGGAGGAAGCAGGCTCCCTGCTGAGCAGAGAGCCCGATGAGGGGCTCGATCCCAGAACCCTGGGGTCATGACTTGAGCTGAAGGCAGAGGCTTTAACCCACTGAGCCACCCAGACGCCCCTCTTCAGGTGATTTTATAAGCAGGTTATATCCCACAGAATAACAGACCCCGGAGCTCTGAGGACAGGTGGAAGGAGGCTGAGATGGAAACAGGAATAGAGAATAGTGGATAAAGATTTTATTTATTTCCTGGTAATCCCATGGGGTAGCATAGCTTATTGCTGCTATTCTCTTTCTGGACTAATTAAAAATTCTTAATGAAAATTGAGTCAGCATTTAAAACACATTTTTGTTCCTTGCCACATTTGGAAGCCATTATTCTTGCTCAGTTCTTTTCTTTTTTTTTTTTAAATTCTTTCTCCGTTCTAGCCTCACAATTTTTTTTCAAAGATTTATTTTATTTATTTGAGAGAGAGAGAGAACAGCAACCAGTGGGAGAGGGCAGAGGGAGAGGGAGAGAGAATCCCAAGCAGACTCTGCGCTGAGTGTGGAGCCAGACACGGGATTCGATACCATGACCCTGAGATCGTGACCTGAGCTGAAATCAAGAGTCAGACATCCGACTGACCGCGCCACCCAGGTCCCCACAATTTTTTTTTGTCGAACATGATTTTATTGCTTAGCTCCATTGCTCCTGGGGGGTGATCAAAATATTCAAAAGCTGTTAGGTCAGGGCATGTGAAATCGTATTGGAGACATCCTGATGACTAACTTTGAGCACCTACTGTGTATCAGGCGCTGCTTTATATATACTTAATCTAATCAAGGGGAATATTCTAAATATTTAATCACTAATAATGAATGGTTACCAGTGGTTCAGAACACATACTGGAGCAGGGTCCTAGAAGTTTCATATGCTAAGAGTAATCTTTTAGCTCTTGAATTTTGGGAAATGTGTGGGACTTAGAAGGACCAGGGTGGCAGACTGGGAACTCTGAGGCTTCGTGAAATGTAGGATATTTAAAAACTAATATGGGAGTAGGCCTTCATCAGTGTGTACTAGAACAATATAAGTCTGCATCTAATCCCTTCAGCATCCTTATGAAAGGAGATAGTATCCTCACATTTAGAAGTGAAATTGAGGCTAAGAAAAATCATTTGCCTTTTGGTTATGCAGCTGGTGAGTGGCTGAGCCAGGATTTGATGACTAACTCTAGTGGGCTCTACTGCTACTTTCTTCTTGAAAACAGCGCTGTATTTACATGCAAAACAAAGTCGGAAGGCTGCGCTAGTGCTTTAATAATACTCAGTGAGTGAACTAAAACAATGCATGTTTTAAAAAGATGCCCAGAAAGATCTTTTAACAGGTTTTATGGTACTTCCCCAAGCACAGAGAAATAAAAAGTTGTATCACCAGCATAATTTTGTGAATCAGGGAGCATCTGACAACTGCAATGTGTAAAGTGGTTGGCTTTTCAGGAATCATTAGAGAAAGCTCTGAAACTGTTTGCTTCATCTTTGTTGATGAAAAAGAATAATAGGAATTTTGAGGACCAAGCAAGAAGGTGATTTTCTAAAAGCTTCCTCCTGGCATCAGACCTGTACGCAGTTACAACCCATCCCTTTTTGGAGCAAAACTAATGAAGTTTGAAATACCTTGCTCCACCTCTTTCAGGGAGATGTAAAGCGACCGACCAAACCCACATCGCCTCCGTTTCGTGCCATCTTCAGAAGGAGGGAAGAAGTACCTTCTGAGGAGCACGGGCAAATATGTGAGGCCCTCCCTTCAGCAAGCTTGCTGACGGAGAAAGCTGGGAAAGGCAGAGGACACAGTTCAGCTGTGGGGATGGGACTGAAATGACTGTTAGAGTCAAAGGAAGAAAGCATTTAGTTTGTTCCCTTCGTATTAGTAAGGAAGCAGTCTTCCGCTTTCTTTTCATCGTCACTGCCAGTATCCGCTGTGTTGTGCAGGCTCATGGGGTCATCTTGGGAAACAGAGATAAATAAAAAGTAATTGTCAGGCAATCCTTTCTTCCAAAGTTGGGATCCATAAAGTGTCCTTGTTTTTCGTTTGTTTGTTTAACATTCATGAAATATTTATTGTTTGCCGACCCATGCACAGCAGTGCATGAACGAAACCAACTCCCAAGTCCATGTCCCAACTATGCTTCATCTTTTCGTTTTACTTTAGGAGCAGTAAATATATTTACCTGTGGTCTCAGCTTTTTACTTCATAAAGTCTTAAGTCTCTCAGTCACAATCCTGTAATAATGAAATTCAGGAATGTTGGTAGCTTGACAAAGAATTCCTGTGCTGCATAAATTTTCAGAGGAGAAACTGAGGCCTAAACAGATGTGACTGGAAGTGTGTTGCCTGACACTGTTCACATAATGGCTCATGTAGGAACCGGCCTTTTTCGGGGCTGTTAGGGAAAGAGAAGGGGCTACTGTGGCTGAGGCTGAGCATCAGCTTCTGAGGCTGTCCGCCTCATAGCCCGCCTGTGACTCTGTCACACAGGTAGGGAAGTTCTGTTAGAACTGGGCCTTCTAGGCAGTGTTTTTCTCCATAATATAGAATAGAGTCATGACTTCTGTGTTATGGGCAGGTATTAAGTAATAACTGGGCAGCCTAGGTTCTGATACCAAATGTGCCATCATAGTACGTTCACTTTATGAGAAATTGTGAGGGCAGATGTGTGCTGACCTCTTGGAAGGAGAAGCAGAGTTTCTTGCTGATGTAGAATTTACTAATGGCAAACATCTTTCTTCCTATGGAAGGTGTCTTTGAGCTTTGTAACTCTCTTTGTAGCTCAGCACTAACAGTAGGGGGAGAAATGGCCTTCTGCTTCCAAGGGAAATAGTAGAGGTTTAGGTATATCAAAGTCACTATTTTTCCTTTCCTTCTATTGAGAAAGGAAAACAATTTGTGTTGATTTATATATAAATCTAAATTTATATACTCAGTGAGGCAGTGAAGGATGCTGAGGACTCCTTTATGCTTGTAAAATCAGGGCCATTTTATTTCTAGCATATGTAGTTGTGTTTGCGTCTAAATACCAACAAATTATTGTGTTTGCTTCTTAATACCAACAGTGAAAGATTTTGTAACTTCATATGTTTTTGATGCAGCTCTGGTGGGGCAGAGACGGTGAAATAGAAAAGCAGACATCAGTGCAGTCAGCAAAGCAAACTATTGTTGGAAAGTAGATTCAGGGACGATTGACTCCATAGTTGTTGGAGACTTGTGGAAGTATCCTAGGGTTGTGTCCTAAGCCCTGAGATTCTGCCTTGGTAGCAGTTAGGTCTTCAGTTTCAAAGAAAACAAATCGGGCATCCAAAGTGGTTCAGTCAGTTAAGTGTCTGCCTTCAGCTCCAGCAATGATCCTAGGGCTGTGGCATCGAGCCCCACACTGGCTCCCTGTTCAGCAGTGAGCCTGCTTCTCCCTTTCCCTCTGCCTGCCGCTCTGCCTACTTGTGCTGTCTATCTCTCTGTCAAATAAATAAAGTCTTTAAAAAAAAAATAAAAAAAAAATCTACTGAGGAACAAACACACCTTCAAAAAAACAAAAGAAAACCAAATCAGGAGTCCTCTGGTTTAAATTTTGGAGAAGTCAGGAGAGCAAGAATAGCTTCATCAGCTATAACCAGGTAAGAGAAAACTCCAGACTAGGAAATAACCCAGTGTATATTCTGCTTTGCACTTTTATGTTCTTCAGTTCTAGTAAGAGTACTATCTGTGCTTCAGAACAGTACTGAGAGCGCTCTCTCTGCTACAGCCTCATTGAAAATGCACTGGATAAAAGCAGCTGGAAAGAAAGCATTTGGCCTGAAGCGAAAAGTATTGAATCTTCTACTGAAGATGATAATCATGGAATTCTAGCATAAACACAGCATAGTGTTAAAAGTCCAGGCTTCTGAGTCAGATAGCATTGGATTTGAATAGTGCCTTTACAGCTCTTGTTTCTGTGACCTTGGGCAAGTTCTTTAACCTCCACACCTCAGTTCGATGCTGTGGAAAGGAGATAATTCAGGCTACTTGATGTTGTGGGAATGAAATAATATAGAACATAAATCTCAGAACCGGAGACTAGTAAATGCTGAGTATAGACATCTTATTATAGAAAGTTTTAATTTGCAGCTTTCAGAGTGACGATACTATAATTAGTGACTTCCCTATTTTTGGAGAGTTTGATTTTGCTCTTATAAGTAAGGGGAAACTTAATTTATACTAGGAGGAACATTGGTTTGGGGGCCTAGTTTGGTTTTAAACTCAAGCTCTGCCATTTACTAGATGTTTGATCATGGGCAGCCTTCTTCTAAGCCTTAACCGCCTCATCTGTAAAATGGAAATAATATTTTAAATTTATAGAATCATGAGGCTAAAGTGGTATCAGAGTGCCTGGCATCTAGCTAATATTTAGTGAATTTGAATTTCCAACCTTGTGGTTGTGCAGTATCCTAGCAACCTTTCAGCCTCAACTGGACATACCAGCAGTGTCCCTAGTCACTTCAGAGTTCCTCTTCACCCAGACGGTGATTTGGTTTTTCCTCTCATTAAAGTAGAGCCCAACCCACCATGGGTGAATCACAGTGCAGCATCTGCCGTAGTGCAAGGAATAGGTCTTGCAGCATGTGAATGGGGTCTATTATCTTTATAAATTTGGCAGGCCCAAATTGGTATTTTAGTGCTTTGATCTATATTTATTGGTAAAATGGAATATCATATGTTTAATTACTTGTGCCTTTTTAATTTTATGAATTTCCCATTCTTGTTCTTAACCCATTTATTTCCTGGGCCTTTTGTTACCAGTTTACATGAGCTTTTTTTTTTCTTCTTCTTCTTTTTAAATATTTTATTCATTTATTTGACAGACAGAGAGACATCACAAGTAGGCAGAGAGGCAGGCAGAGAGAGAGAAAGAGGGGAAAGCAGGCTCCCTGCCAAGCAGAGAGCCTAGTGCTGGGCTTGATCCCAGAACCCTGGGATCATGACCTGAGCCGAAGGCAGAGTGCGGGTTAACACTGAGCCACCCAGGAGCACCTACATGAGCTTTTTGTATAATAAACTTATTAGCATTCTGTCTCATATATTTGATGCAAATATTTCCAAAATTATGGATTATATCATACGTTTGAACTTGTTCTGAAGTTGAGGTATCAGGCAGAAATACCTAAATTTTGCCCAATAGTAGACTCCGCAAAGGGGTATATATGCAGAGGATGCAAATATATATTTCAGAGCAAGAAAAGCAAAATTAAATAACCGTTGTACTCTTAGGTTAAACTCTGACCCTAAACTCTAGTGACTCTGTGGAATGTTTCCCTGAATTAGCTTTAAGGGCCTTATCCCAAAACAGTACCTCTTGTCCTTCATTTAGGGAAAATTGGGTAGACAGTGGGAGAGGAGAGAGAATGGATCCCTTTAATTTGTTCTAAAGGACAGATATTTTTCTAGTTTGCCTTTTAGTTTGGAATAAACACACACACACACACACCCTTGCAAAAATAAGCAGTATTGTATAATTTTATTTGGTCAAACTTAACAATTTTTTACTCACTGATTACTTGACTGAGTTACGCTGGGAAAATCTACCATTTATCCAGATTTAGAAAAATTTTTGCCCATCTTTTCTAAAAGCTTTTTATTAACTGTTTGATTTATCTGAACTTTCTTTTCTTTCTTTCTTTCTTTCTTTCTTTCTTTCTTTCTTTCTTTCTTTCTTTCT
>NC_081567.1:22235405-22355733 GCF_022355385.1 Mustela nigripes
AAGAGAGAGAGAGAGCACATAAGTGGGGGGTAACAGTGGGGCAGAGAGAGAATCCACCTGACTGAGGCTTGACCTCATGACCCTGAGATCATGAACTGAGCCTAAATCAAGAGTTGGACACTTAACCAACTGAGCCACCCAGGCGCCCTGAACTTTATATTTTTTCTAATTAAAAAAATTAACTGTCCTGTATTTCCTAAATAATTTATTATCTTCAGTGAGTGAGGACATTTCCTTTATTGCATAACTTTTAAGGTCTTTTTTTTTTTTTAAAGTCACTAATGGAAGTCCAAAGCTCTCTACATGTAGCGGCAGTATCGGTCAGAACAGTTTTCCAAATTTACTTAGATGTGACAACCACGTATGACCCTTGTTTGAAGAAATACAGATTCTGATTTAGTAAATCTATGAGGCTAAAGAGTCTTTTTTTTTTTTCTTAACAAATATCCCCATAGCAATTATAATAAAACAAATTTAAGAATCACCTCTAAAATGCTAAGTTCTGAAAGAGATGGCAGGGTAGTCTGACTTATTTTCTTTTCTTTTTTTTTTTTTTTTTAAGATTTTATTTATTTATTTGACAGACAGAGATCACAAGTAGGCAGAGAAGCAGGCAGAGAGAGAGGGAAGCAGGCTCCCTGCAGAGCAGAGAGCCCGATGCGGGGCTTGATCCCAGGACCCTGAGATCATGACCTGAGCCGAAGGCAGCGGCTTAACCCACTGAGCCACTCAGGCGCCCCCTGACTTATTTTCTTATAAAGCATGTACCTCTGCTTGAAAACTGTATCTTTTATCATCATAATGTTCTTAGTCTCACATATTTGGACAAGATTTGATGGGTAGATTAACTACACATCTTGGAAATACCATGCTGTGAATATTGTGTGGATATCCTCCAGCCGTTTGAGAAGGTCTGTACTTTAGAACAGATTGCTCAGGCATTTTGCTAGAGAGTAGAAGATTGTATGGAGGTAAATCAGCTGTGTATCTCTTTGTGTTAGTAATTTGATTTGGGAATGTTTGAGTAGGAAGTTGAGTTCCCTGAGGGATTGGGTGTGTAGATGCTTCCCTAAGACCCAGGAAAAAGTATGCTTCCCATTTCTGGATGATTTGTGAAGTGAATTAAAATTAAATGAATTGAAAAAAAATGTAAAAATAATATTAAATGAATTCAGTGTAATATTTAAAGTTCAGTATTTAATTTTGAATCAGTTGTTTATGATACCTTGGTATGTGTTACTTTTCCTTACTTTAGGAATGTTTTAACCAAAATATTAAGATTTTTTTGTACCTGTTAAAAGTATAAATATGGTGTGTTATATTTCATATTAGCTTTTAAGTGTTGTTTTTCACATTATCAAATACCGATTTAGTTCAACTTGCTAAGGATTAGCAGAAGTTAATGGATTGACAAGCATTTGAGTATTTTCCAGGTTGACTAGTGGCACTTAAAACCGCAGCTGTTTGTCCACAGTGAAAATTCTAGCATTGCCTCTATGTGTATCACCTTAAAAGCCAGACTTGCCCCTTCTGTGCCCTTCAATGCCCTTCAGCATTCCAGAATGAATTAAGTCAGTATAGGACAGGGAATGTATATCATAAAGGGGAATTATATTATAAATCATCCAGGATGCTTATTAATGAGTAAGAAGAGGAGTTTTATAGTAGTACAATGTTTGGCCAAGTTTTAAATAAATTTGATTTGTAGGCTCAATTTTAATTGAATACAATGGTCTTTGCATTGTTTAACCATTATTCTGGCTTCTTCTTTCCCCTCCTGTCCCTCTTAAAATATAAGGCGATGGAATTTGAGTTAATGGGCCTCAAATACAGGGGAAGTTGGCGAGCAGTACTTCCATAGCAGTGAAGTGACATTGTACCTTTCCTCCATTTTCTGCGGAAAGCTGTGGAGTTGGAAAGCAACAGAAGTTGGAAGCCCCCTTCTTTGGAATTTCTTGGTATAGAGAATTTTCTAATCTGCTTGAAGTTTTCATCAGCTTTGTGCTTTTTGAAACTGCCCTGGTGTGACTCGGCTGCTATTAATCAGGAAGGCTGGAAGAACTGATTTCACCCATACTTGTTTGCTCTAACTCTGATCATGAAGCAGATTCTTTAAAGTGAAGACTATTGAAAACTACCTTATTGTTTGAGCAGGGCAGCTAGAATGATTGATTTGAGAGTTTAGGCTTAAAGAGATTATAATTACTTACTGGAAACCTTAACTGTAGGTAGGAACGACAAATCTTTTATGTGGTGTTGGCCTAAAATGCAGTTACAGTTTAAATATACTAGTTTGTAGGATATTAGCTTTTCTTCCAGAAGTTAAGTTGTGGCTTTTAAGAGCATAAAATCATTCTCTGTGATGAAGATTTTAAAGAATGTTTATAGATGACTTTTTATTTTTTAAAATACCATTTGAGCAATGGTAAGGATTTTCTGAAGTACCAAGCAAGCATTTGGAGTTTAAACTAATTATTGACAGCTAGAAATGTTGCCTTTTATTTTCTGGAAACTCTGGCTTGTTACTAAATTGCTTTAGTACATTTTTATCTTGTTGATTACACCTACTCATGTTTGTTTGAGAAGGTAGGAAATTTTCTCTTAGTAAAAATAAATACTGGGGCGCCTGGGTGGCTTAGTTGTTAAGCATCTGCCTTTGGCTCAGGTCTTGATCCCAGGGTCCTTGGAGCTAGCCCCTCAACAGGCTCCCTGCTCAGCGGGAGCCTGCTTCTCCCTCTCCTACTCTCCCTGCTTGTGTTCCCTCTCTTGCTGTGTCTCTCTCTGTGAAATAAATAAAATCTTAAAAAAATAAATACTTAGAAAAATCCTGTACTTTTGCTTTTATGTGAGAGTAACATTTTCCAACTGAGGAGCTTTCGCCAGGTACTCAACATTTGCCTTCAAAGAGCTTAACATGATGGTTTTGTTTTTCCTGTATACATACTGAGATTACAAATACTTTAGGTAAATTTAAAGTTTGCCTAAAGCAGTCTTAAAAAGCACTTAAAAAGTGTATTCATGGATGCGTATTGTATTATTTTGAACTGGTAATTTCAACTGTTTCATTTCTTTTAAGAATTTAAACACAAATCTGTATACGGTTTTTATTTTTTTGGAGGGCAGTTTAATGTTTCATTCTCTTAAAATGAAATCATGTCTTAAAATGATATTTTTGTATACTATACTGATACTTAAGCCAATATTTCTAGGAGATTTGTAATGTAGCCAATATGAAAACTCTTACACAAAGCTAAGTTACAGACTCTGGTGGAAAGATACAAAAAAAAAGGAAAGGCTTGAGGTATTAAGTAGTGTAATTCAGGATGTTAATGGCTACTTTATATTTAAACTGTTGTTTCTATTGAACTTTTAGATAATAGAGTTTACTCATTTACTGTTTTCTGAGATAAACTTATTTAAATGGCATTTTTAAATGTTATATTAAAGATTAAAATAAGTAAGTATTAAATTTTAATAACAGTAAATTTAAAAATTTACAAATCGAGAATTTGGTATATTTAGGATTTGAGATATTAAATCTAAGCTTGATTTTTTTTACCTTAACATAAGACAGTTGCTCCCCCCCTACCCCGCAATGAATAGACTATTTTTTTTTTAACAGCTTCAGGTTTACAGAATAATAGAATGTTTATACATAAGGAATATCAAATACATGAAAGTAGCAAAAGTTAATAATCTAATTGTAATATTGGTTCTTCTATTGTTTTGCAAAGTGGGAAGTCTTGATTTGGAGCATGATTTAGGAAAATGTTGGTTTAAATTCTTTGCACAAGTAATTTCTCTATTCTAAATAATTTTTTTAATTGTTTATTCCTGGGCCTATGCAAGTTTTGCCCATCAGCTTTAAATTGCGAAAGACCAGTTGGGTCACAGTCTGGCAAAAAAAGTAACATAAAAAAGTTATTAGTGCCTATGCATGTTTTGTACTGACTGAATGAAATTCCTTCAAAATACTTCTCTGGTGTTATGGACGATATGTATCATGTTATGGCTGATAAGGGTATCTTCCCAGATTAACAACCATATTGAATGAACTTGTTCTCCAGATGCTGGCTCTGGATTTTTTTTTTTTTTTCCTCCTGAGCAGAGATCTGTAACCACTGAGTTATTCAGCAACATACTGACCAGCTACCATCATCTTCCTTATTCTTTCTACATCTCTTGATTTTTCTCTTTCTTTTTTACTGGTTCTTAATTAGTCCACTTCTTAAATGTCAGTGTTGCACAATGTTTCACCCTATCATATGCTGATAGTTCTTCAGTTGTTCATTCAGCTAGCAGTTCCTGGCCATTTGCTGTATTTGGTGCTGGGAATGCCAGTGATAAAGAGAAGGAGAAGGGAAAAGCCAGCACTTAAAGTAAGCAGGTGCAGTGGAAGGCATGCATTAAGAAGGGTTTTATGGGAATAGAGGAGGGGAAATTGCTTGTCATAAAATGCTTTTAAGATTAGCAGAACCTAGGTTGGGGGTGGGTGATGATTAGTTGTATCCTGGGAAAGCTGGATAGAAAGATGTGCAAGAAAGACATCAAGGCATTTTAGGCACAAAGAGCATCACAAAAAAGAATGGTATCTTTTGGAGTGTTGCAGACACTTGGTGTGGGAGAGAAGGAAATGTGTGTGGACGTAACAGGATATGAATCTGGCCATGCCAAGGACTTTATTTATTTATTTGTTTTTAAAATATTTATTTGACAGAGGGTGAGAACAGAAGAGAGAGAGAGCACAAGCAGGGGGAGTTTGGAGGCAGAAGGAGAGGGAGAAGCAGGCTCCCTGCAGAGCAGGGGAAGCCTGATAATGGGGCTCTATTCTAGGACTCCAGGATCATGACCTGAGCCAAAGACGGTGGCTTACCCAACAGAGCCACCCAGGCGCCCCATGCCAAGAATTTTAGATGATTTCTGATGTTACTTTAGTGATATAGATAACTTGGGCAGAGAGATGATAGGTTTTGCGGAAGAGGTGAAAATTGGGGGAAGGGAATGTGAAGATGTAAGCCAAGGAGACCATCGGCAGGCTTTTGCAAGAGTGTATTGATGGAGGGCCGAAATCACAGGAGGGACATTGTAGATGATTAGGATGCGTTTGAATTGTATGAAGGAGATAATCTATTGGGGACAGGGAGAATTTGAGGAAGAAATCCCTGCTTGAGTAGTTAGACCATTTTCTAAAATAAATGACCCCTTCTCTCGTGCCTCCCTGGCAGTCCTAACTTATACTCGCCTTTCCTTCTCTGCTCTCTACATGGGAACCCATCCTTTTGGTCTTGACATTTTTTCTCATTCTACTCTCCTGACTTTTTTCCACCTGTATGATAAATCCTAAATTTATATTTTTAGTTTATACTTCTACTGAACTTTAGAACCGTACATTCAGTTGCATTCTATGCATGGATATCCCATATCAGTGGTTTTCAGAGTTTATCTGAAGACTCTTAAGAGGCTGCCTGAAGCTGTCATGAGATCAACAAGGTCAGGCTATTTTTGTAATGATTGGAAGACTTTGTCTTATTCACTCTTTTTCTCATGAGTACGTAGTGGTTTCTAGAAGTTCCATAATGTGGATGTTAAAACAAATTGGATGCAGAGGCAGATGTGAAAATGTACTTTTCTGTTAAGCCAGATATTAAAGAAATTGAGAAGAATGTGAAACATTGTATACTTTTCACTGGTTTTTTGTTTTGGAAAGTAGTTATTTCAGAAAATATATAGTCATTCATGTAAGAGTTATTTTTTAACCAATTAATATAATTTTAATTTCCCTGTTTAGATATCTAATATGGTAAATATAATTGTAGCCCACATAAACAGAAGCTTTTTTGGTATTCTAACTTTTAAAAATGCCAAGGGGTCTTGAGACCAAAATGTTTGAGAATTGCTGTCCTGTAGTAACAACAAACCTAACACATTAAAAACTAAACTCACTACACTCATTCTGACGTGTTTCCCAAACTTAGTTTTTGTCTTCTGTTTCCTGTTTGGTAAATGGTACCACTGTCTACCCACATTCCAAACCAGTAACCTGAGGGTCATCCTTACTCCTCTTTTTTAATCTAGATGGCAGTAGTGGTCACTAACATTTATTGAGTGGTAGCCAGGTGCCAGGTCCCAGGTCCTGTTCTCAGTTCTTTACATCCATTATCTTGTTAAAACCTCACAACAACCCTACTTGGTAGAGGTATTAATACTTACCCCTGTTTTACAGATGAGGGAGCAGAGGTACCGGGTGGTTAAGTACCTGGGCCATGGTTATACATCTAGTAAGTTGCAGAGCCAGGGTTTGAATCTAGTCAGTCTTTTCAATCTGCACTTCTTTGTTCTGGAACAGTTGATGGAAGTTGATAGGATATGTTTCATGAGGATTTTATATGCACAATCCCTATAAAGTCATCTGGGCCACGTGGTTTTTGGAGAAGTAAATCTTGGAGGAGTTTTACAGTGTCTTCGTCATTATTATAGGATCTTCTCTTCTGAGCTGATTTTGGTAAATTATATTTTATAGAGCAGACGCTGGGCAACTATAGCTTGCAAATTTGGCCCATTGCCTATTTTTGTATATCAGGTTTTACTGGAACACAGCCACATCCATTCATCTATGTGTTGTCTGTGGCTGGTTTTTGTGCTACAACAGCTGAGTAGTTGCAAGAGAGACTGGATGGCCTGCAAAGCCTGAAATGTTGACTCTCTGGCCCTTTACAGGAAAGATTTGCCAAACCATGTTACAGAACATTGTTCCTTTTAACTGTTTTTTTTTTTGTTGTTTTATAAGTATAGATTATACATAGTATTTTCTTGTATTTCCAGAATCTCTACATTTGGAGTGAATGTCTTTTTTTATTTTTTTAAATTCCTGGAACGATTTATACTTTTTTTTTCCTCCCCATTCTATAGGATTACTAAAATTTTGTCAGACTTACTGGTAACAATGTTGGTGTTCTGTCTTATGCTGTGCTCTTCAACAATTTAAATAACTTTAGACTTAGATTACATGTTTCTTAAAAGTATGCTAAAAAGAACATATGGTAATATTGATCAAACTGTCTGATCCTGATGGAAGATTTAATCAGTTCCTCCATTTCTTCTGTGCTAATAATCTTTATTTTCTTGCCTTTTGTGGGGTCAGTGTTAAATCCTTCCCCCATCTTTTCAAATTATTTCTAGAGTTAAGCCTAAAGAAATAATTTAATTTAATTTTAAAAATTTTATTTATTTATTTGACAGAGACACCGTGAGAGAAGGAACACAAGCAGGGGGAGTAGGAGAGGGAGAAGCAGCCTTCCCTCTGAGCAGGGAGCCAGATGTGGGGCTCAGTCCCAGGACCCTGAGATCATGACCTGAGCTGAAGGCAAATGCTTAACAACTGAGCCACCCAGGCACCCCAGAAATATCTTAATTTTAGAAAATCATCTCATTTTTTTCCATTTTCGTTTTTTAAAAATTAAGTTAACTTGTTAATTTTTTTCTTAAAGTCATGCCTTGTAGTTACTAGTTCACTTCTAAGGTCATTGATTGCTACTTTTACTTTTACTTGGAGTTACTAGTTCACTTCTAAGGTCATTGATTGCTACTTCCTTCTTCTGCTTCCTTTAGTTCATTTTTAACTTGAGTAAGATGCTTTATATTCATTCATGTTTATTGAAAATAATTAAGGCTACAAATTTCCCCTGAGTGCTGGTTTAGCCATATTTTAAAATTTATTATGTGTAGTTTTCAGTAGCATTTTATTGATAACCCTGCAGTTCTGGTATTTCTTCTTCAGCTCTATATTTAAGGCAATTTTATTTGCTAGTTTTGTTGTTTCTTTCTTTCTTTTTTTTTTTTTTTTAAAGATTTTATTTATTTATTTGTCAGAGGGAGAGCAAGAACGCAAGTACAGGCAGGCAGAGGCAGAGGGAGAAGCAGGCTCCCTGCTGAGCAAGGAGCCGGATGTGGGACGCTGGGATCCCAGGACGCTGGGATCATGACCTGAGCCGAAGGCAGCTGCTTAACCTGCTGAGCCACCCAGGCGTCCCAGTTTTGTTGTTTCTAATGTGATTGCATGTAATTCAGAAATACCATCTGTATTACTTGTACTTTTTGCAATGTGATGTTTTCTTTAGTGCCGTAGGGGTGTGTGTGTGTGTGTGTGTACTTTCTATGACTGTTCCATGGGTATTTGTCAAAAAAGGTTGTTTGTTTCTTTCAGTTTTACTGTCTCCATTTGATTTGCATGTTTTGATACTAAAGTTCGGTACATAGGAGTCTTTGCTGTTTATATCTTTTTATTTGGTTTCTTTTATCAGCATGAGATATCTCATTCTTTATGATACTTTTCTGATTGACTTTTTTAAACCTGATTTTAATGTTGCTTTTATTTAAATTTTGTTAGCATTTTTCATCCTGCATCTGTCTTTGTACTTTCTGCTCTTCAACTTCCTGTATTATTTCAGGACTGATTTTGCAAAGTATTCGTTAAGTTTTTATTTTTTTAACAAACTAAAGGTCCTTTATTAATAAGTGAATTTAAGTCATTCACATTTATTTTGATTACAGATCATTGGGGGCTTATGCTTGGCATATTCTTTTGTATTTCATATTAACTGCAGTTCTGAAATAATTCTTTTATTGCCTTTTCTCTATCTGTTGAAAGGATCGGGTTTTCTTGTTTTCTCATTTTTTTCTCCCTCCTTCCAACGGTTTGGATATATACTGACATAATTAACCTAAATTTTAACTGTGTATATACAGTAGCCAAAATTACTCAGTAATTATATCTGTTATCCAGCAACCCCATCCTTACCTCCCTACTTACACACACTGTTAACTTCTCCTTTATTCTTCTAGTACATTTCACGTTAATAGCTGATATTTCATTTCAGGTTATATAGTTCAGTTTTACAATCAATAGTTACATTGTCTTAACGTTTTTACTGGTTTTGGTGAAATTTTCTGGCTCCAGAAATGAGCCCCTGTGTCAGCCTTATTGTCCCCAGGACACTTCATCCATAAGTACAGCAGCTCTCTGAATATGCGGTAGGGATGGGGCTGCTATGTCACAGACCTAAATCCTGCTTTGGGGGCGCCTGGGTGGCTCAGTGGGTTAAGCCACTGCCTTTGGCTCAGGGTCCTGGGATCGAGTCCCACATCGGGCTCTCAGCTCAGCAGGGAGCCTGCTTCCCTCTCTCTCTCTCTCTCTCTGCCTGCCTCTCTGCCTCCTTGTGATCTCTGTCAAATAAATAAATAAATAAACCTTTTAAAAAAATAAATCCTGCTTTGGAATTCCTGGTCACTTTTAATGGAGTGTTGAGGTTCTTGTACATTGTTCATGGAGGCCATTCACAGTGTTTGCCTGTAGGTTATCTTCTAGTTCCTTGATTGTATTAAAGAACATGTTCCTGTTGCATCTCTTTTAACAGTATCTTATTTGGGTTTTAAATTATTACAATCTTTTCTTTTCCTGTTAGTGATAAAGTGACAACCTGTATTTTAGCACTGGGTAGTAGTGTAAATGGTGTAAGGTCGCATTCAGTTGCCAGATACCACGTTGAGCCTGGTACTAAACATGTGAAGGCTGAGTTAGAGTTTTTGTGTTCTCTGTGATTTCATAATTACACATACTTTATCTTTTTTGTTTGTTTGTTTCGGAGGTACTTTAGAATAGTCTAGTGCCATATTTTCCTTGTGGCAAAGGAATATACATTATTGGTACTTTCTGGAAGCATTAAGTTGTCTGGGAGACGAAAGTTTCACACGTAGAGTAATTAGACCTAGAATGTACTTCGCTCAAATTCTTAACGTGAGGCTTTTCACTTGCCTTCAAGAGAAATGGAAAAGACTCCAAGCCATAGATAGAATGTTTGTGATTTTTCAGTGCGGGTCCTCCCGAATGACAGTTTGCTTGTATTACTTTAGAAAAATCAGTTACATTTGAGAAAGGTGAGATCATGTATTAAAAGATGTATTAGTGTTAATGAGGTAGGCTAAGTCCACCAGTGGCTCAGAGAAAGAAGGCAGTAGTGAGGCCAGACTGCTAAATGAAGGAGACTCTAAAGCTGCGGGGAGAGGGTAGAGGGAAGTGAAATGGGTTTGGGTGGCTACTGGAAACAATACTGATGACCTCTTTATTTCAGCATCGTGCACATTGTAGACATTGGACAAATACTGCCTTTATTTGGCCCATGGAATAACCTCTTTTTACTGGGTTTTTCCATTATGCTGGGTACTAGACCAAGATGACCTGTACCGTACAGACAAGGAGGAAGACGCCGAAATAACCCAGTTCTGGTGGCAGGCTATTCGAATTTCAGGCCTGGAGCTCTCAGTTCTTAAACAGCTTTTTCTCCCAAGTGTCCTCATTGGTCACATGGAGATGTTTCACTTTATGTTTCTGACAGTGGCATCTGTAAAGATGCATCACGCTCTCACAGAAACGTTCAGCTGTTACAGAAGGATAAGGTGGTATTGTGTCAATCATTAAAAAAATGCCTACTACTAGTGTTTAGTGCTCTATAAAGTGGTACCATATTTAACTTTAGGCTAGTCCTGCAAGGTATGGGTTTTATCCCTATCTTACAGAGGAGACCATAGGCTCAGTAAGCTATACACACCTTGCCCAAAGACACAAAGCTTAGTAAAGGCAGCACTGGGATTAATACCTGGGTCCATCTGGCACCAAAAGTTCATATACCATGCTGCCTCTCTGTAGTTTCAGAGATCGGGTGTATCTTCATCACTTTAAGGCATTTCCATCTGTTTTCTTATTGAATCTCTTCTAGAGTGTAGAAATCTACTGTTTGTAATTTTACATTGTTCGTACAGTGGACAAGTGGTATTTCTCAGATTTGCTTAAGACAGGGTATAAGTTACTTCTCCAATTTAATTAGTTCATAGTTGTCATTCTGTAATATTTGTATTTGCCTCCCCTTTCTTAGTTTGTCCTGTTTGGTCCAGACTTTACGTTTTAACAACAAAAAATGCTGTTAACTGGGCCTTTTTGTAAAGAAATGATCAGATTGTTTTTTACCCTTTCTATTTGTTCTTGTGTTCTTTCAAAGATGAAGAATAGGGACCAAACACATTAAAAATGAGGCAGATTAAGAATAGTTTCCAGGGAATTGAGGATTCTTTTAGGGTAACCAAAACTCGATTTGCCAGTTTTGCTCTTTGAGCTGTTGTGAGCTCCATAGTTGTGTAATCAATGCTTGCTCTCTGATCAGAATAATATGGGCCAGAGCTGATGAGTCGGAGCTGTCGTCGAGGTCAGAGGATGCCAGTGGCATCCGTGCCCTTCCTTGTTGGAGGGGTAGTCAGAGAAGTAAAACCGGACTCTCTCCTAAGAAAACCTGAGCCTGTGAATGAGGATATCCTCGCACGCTTGAACTTTCTGTTCCTTTAGGGTTGTTTTTTTTAGTGCCTTTTTACTTAGATGGCTTACTGTGGAGGTACACTTTACTGGCTAATCTTTTCCACCCCTTTTCTTTTGTTGGGATTAGTGCCAGAACAGATAAAGCCCAGTGTAAGCCAGCCTCAGCCTGCCAACTCTAATAACGGCACTTCCACAGCAACCAGCACTAATAATAATGCCAAGCGAGCCACAGCCAACAATCCGCAGCAGCAGCAGCAGCCACAGCCGCCACAGCCGCCACAGCAGCCGCCCCAGCAGCCCCCGCAGTCCCCGCAGCCGCCGCAGCAGCCGCCGCAGCCAGCACAGGCCTTGCCTCGGTATCCTCGAGAAGTACCGCCACGATTTCGCCACCAGGAACACAAACAGCTTCTAAAGAGGGGTCAGCATTTTCCTGTCATAGCAGCAAACCTGGGATCTGCTGTTAAAGTGTTAAGCAGCCAGTCAGAAAGCAGTGCTTTAACAAATCAACAGCCACAAAATAACGGAGAGGTGCAGAACAGCAAAAACCAGTCAGGTGAGAGAAGGCATTTCTTATGAGACTCCCACCGTCTTCATTAGCAGTGCAGCAAGTTGATGCATTCATGGCTTGGTGGGGATGTATTTGTGTCCGTCAGTATCTGCATTGCAAAAGAAGAGTTCCGTGCAGGGAGTTATGAGTGGGGAATCCTGACATGTTGCCTGTAAGCTGACTGCCCATCCTACTTTTTAATATGATTATTTTAATCACCCTCCCTCCATGTTCTACCCATTTTTATAAGCAGTTTATAGCTTAAATTGATAAGACTACAGCTAAAATTGAGCGCGTGCGCGCGCGCGCGCGCACACACACACACACACACACACACACACCCCGAGCCTTTGTGCTAAGCAGTTGCACATATTATTGAATCCTCAACAGTCCGGTGAGGCCCAGGTGATCTTATCCTCCCTCTTCAGTAGAGGAAACTGAGGCAGCAAGACTTTCAGTCACTTGATGATGGTGACTTAGTTTCCCTGCGCCCGAGAAAGACCACCGCATGTGGAAGTGGTATTCAGACAACTCGTGCATTCAGTGGCGGCCACAGAAGGGCCTTTCTGAGCCCTGTAATGACGGGGAGGCAGAAAATGTCAGTGATTAGTTTTCTCAAAGGCCACTTTGTTTCAATATGTTCTGATAGGCTCTGACAGCTTGTTTGTCCAGTCATTGCTCAAACTGTTTTGAAGCATTTACTACAGGCCAGATAGAGAATTGAGGAGAATTAAGGTTCCCGTGCATGAAAACGCTAACATATACTGGTTATGAACAAAGTCTCTAGAGTCCAATGGACCAGGTTTTTAAGTCCTAGCTCCACATACAGCAGTTTCTGTGACCTTGGGCACATTACGTAATTGCTCCATAGGTCTACATCTCATTTGAGCAGCCGATGCTAACCGTCCCAGCAAGAGTTACTCTCTAGCTCTGTGCTCTCTTATAGATATCAGGACTTTCCCTGTCCATTCTGTTAATGGTACTCCACAGCTCTTCAGTAGCAGCCCTGGCTTATAATCACATCCAGATCTGTCTGGCTGCAAAGCTGTGTTGTAGTGACAGCCTTGCTGTACTTCGGCAGCGTATCGGATGCTGTAGGTAAGGAGGAAGAGCCTACAAACGTGATTTTTCTAGCACAGGTGACTAGAGCAGCACATTAGTATTGGAAATGATACAGACTTAAATTATGACTGTGAGTTAATACTACTCCCCTCCCCCAGCCACGTGGGTTGGCCAAATCCCTTAACTTCCCTCGTCCCTCTCCTAAGCTGTAAAGTATGAATATTAGTGCCGAACCATATGGTTGCTTTGAGTATTAAATTAATGTGATGTTTTTAAGCACATAGCTTAGCCCCTGATATTTAGGTACTGAATGAATTCTCTTTCGTCAAACATTTATAGACCGGCCCGTCCTCTTCAGGAAAAAGAGTCTGGGTTAGACATATTACATGTAACACCAAGCAGTTAATTTGGCTTGAAGTTCATCTGAGAAATGAGGTTGGAGCAGTTACAATGAGTCATTGATATGTTTTTAAAAAATGTGATCAAAGCCTTAGGAGAGGTTACTTGCACAGTGAATGCTTGAGTACCTATTACAAACTAAACAGTGGTGGTATCATACCACCATTGGTCCATAAATAAAATGAACAGGGAAGCGGGCTTGTACATTTAGAAAATGATATGTTGAGTACCATTTTCAAAAATTGTGGAAGTGAAAGAAGAAAGCTGTTTTTGAAATGCAAACAATAGGAGTGTAAGAATGTTTCTCACAAATGGGTGTAGGTCCGAAATCCCGGAAGTATTATTGATGTGCATTCAGAGGAAGAGAAGGCCTGTGTGAGCATAGGAAGAAGTCTTCCACAAAGGCTGAGAAGGACAAATACCCTGCCTGTTCTGCAGAGGAGTTTACAAGGGGGCACTGCCTGCGTTCATGTGGAGGTGGGGATAGAAGCCAGGAGGGCGCAGCAGTCTCTGGCTGAGGTCTGGAATTGATGTGGCTAATGAAGGCAGAGCCCTCTGCAGGAAAACCACATTTGTGCTTTTGTCTTTTTTAAAAACATTTGTAAATCTTCACTTGCCAGCATATGTCACATATTTACATTAAAATACCTGTGTAGGTGCTATGAGGCATAGTAGCAGCTTGAGCCAATAAGAGACCATTAGGTGTTTTTGAACAAGGGAAGCCGCCTCAGACCATTTGGTCTGCCCTGACCTCTGAGGTTATTTACAACAGTAATAATCATAGTGATCCGGTAACTAACACTGTTGGGGTGCTCGCTGCAGCACACAGACTAACACATTCAGTCCTTGCCTTAATAGTAGAGATCAGTGAAGAGCAGTGTCATGTACATTGTAGAGAGCATGAGCGATAGTCCACAAACACCAGAGTTCTGTGTTGTGAATCACAGGTAGTTCCTAGCTGTGCCAACATAATTGTAACGTTTTATTTTTGTATTTGTGTTCCACTTTTTTGTTTCCTGAGCAAATACAAGTAGATTTGACATGTAGGTCAATACATGTAATACATACATACATAGATATTTACTTAAAATTTTCATGATGAAAGTGAGGGGGTGCAGTGCTGGATGCACCTCCTTGTCCTCACATAATTCGGTTCTTACTCATTCAGTCCAGTCAGGGAGCAGGGGTGGTCCCTAGATGAGAACTAGTACTTTATAAATCATAGGTCATAAGCTAAGCACCTTCCCAGGCTAGCATGTAAGTGACATAGAAGATGAAAAGGAGTGATGGGAACTGGGGTAAATATATTGTACCCCATCTGAATACCTTTATAAGCCATTAGAACCCTGCTCTGGTCAACCCAGACAACTCTGTGGGCTTAGCTGCCAGTTTGTGGCTCTACCTCAGATACTTAGTGATGCTTTTGATCAACATCAAGAATTCTCTTGGTCAGTTGATTTCTTAGAGCCTTAGGGTGTTGGGCTCTGTTACTGCCCAAATAACTCTTGAAGCTGAGGGGCTTACAGGGCTTCATGTAGTAGAGGATCTGGGGGACAGGGCACTCATACACCTAACAGGGCTGGCAGCAGTATTATTCTTATAGTCCAGAGTGTTCCAATCCACATTTTATCATCCAACTGACATGTACCCTAAAGCTAAAAGAATAGAGAGAAGCAAATACCCATATACCCCGCAACCAGATCCAATAGTTAATGTTTTCCCATCTTGACTTCACACTCACACTTCCCAGTCCTTCGTTCACCTTCCTCCTTGACTGGACATGTACACCTTCCCCATCATATGCACATTATATATGCCCACATATGCACATTCATTAGAATTCATTTTTACTACTTCCACAGGAAATTCCCTAAGAATAAGGAAAGTCTCCTATACAACCACGATACCATGATCCACCCTTAAGCAAAAGGGCAGACACATTCAGTAAATCCTGTAATAGATAGATTGTGTTCACATTTCCATTGGTTGTCCCAAGAATATCATTGTTTATAGTATGATACCATTTATATAAAATATAAAGCTTCTGTATTGCTTAGGGATAAGTTCAGATTTTGATTGGTTACCACTCAGTGACCCACTGGGGAAGGAAGGAGATGTGATCAGAGGAGTTTTCTCTATTAGTGTATTTCTTAAGGGGAGGAATATGTGGGTATTGTCTGTCTTACTCTTTATAGCCTTTACTGCATTTGAATTTTGCTTTGCTTTTTTTTTTTGAAAGAGCCTCAAGGACATTTGAGCTCTAATGGTGAATGACCAAGAAATGGGGCTGTTTTAATGGGGAGGAAAAAGTTAAAGTTCTCAGAGACATTTAAAGATGAAAATATTGTCCATTCACCTATGCTCTTTACTGTCTTTTCAGTGTTGTATCCATCCTTCCTGTCCTGGATCTTACTGTGTCTATAAGCATAGTTAACATTTGTATCATCTTAAAAAAAACAAACAAACCTCCAGTCTCTTGAAGACATTATAGAATTTCTCTCCTCTTCCTCCTTACAGAATAGTTTATGTTTTGCAGTCTCTAATACATGACTTCAGCCCTCTGTCATCTTGCTCCTGCTCACTTGACAAAACTAGATCTTACTAAGGTCATTGGTCTTGTGAATGTCAAATCCAGGCTTGTGATTTTCAGTTGTAGCTTTGGTAAAAAACCAGCCTTTTCCGTTTTCATGTTAGTAGACACCTACTTTTTTTTCTTACTGGATCACTTCTTCTTCCTTAAAGGTCTTTCATTCTTGTTCTTTTCTTTGAGTTGTTTTCACATTTTATTCCCTCCCATGACTTTGCTTCATCTCTCTCCCCAGGTTTAGGTTCATGCCTTCTGGATATCTTCAGCTGATGTCAGGCCCCTCAAACTCCACACATCCAAAATTGAGCTCCTCCTCTTACCACATACCGGTGTCATTTCCTGAGCTCTCTTGCTCAGAAGGTTGGCACACCTAGTCACCACCCATCTAGAAATCTTAAAATCATGTTTGAGTGGCTGGCCATCTCCATATCTCATAGGCCTCCGGTTTCTCATGATCTGCTGATTTCAACTCCACAATGTCTCTCAGCTCTCCTCGCTTGTGTGCACAGCCATCACCACACACCCAGTGAGGGCCCTCACCATCTGGTCTAGAGCAGCAGCCCCTAGATTGTCTTTTATGGCTGTCTCCCCACCAACCTCACTTCATCTGTTATGATCCATGCATTGCATTTGGTTGGTAATATTGCTTTTGTCGTATTTAATCTAGAACAGAGGATGGCTTGCAGCCCATTTCAGTCCAGTTTTATTGGAAGACTGCCACGCCCCCTCTTTTACATGTTGTCTTCAGCCGCTTTCAGGCGACAATGGCAGCGGTTGCCACAGAGACCATCTGGCTGGCAAAGCTGAAAATATTCACTAATTGGGCCTTTACAGAAAAAGTTGGCCAGCCCTGGACTTAGAGGCCAGAATCACTGAAAGAAACATTTTGACCTTTGTCACTGAGTGCTATTTGAAATTGTGCACATCAGGTTCTCTCATGTTCCCAAGTGATACTATGTCATACTTCCCAGAAATACTCCAAAACCAGAGTACATATACTTCTGAAGACTTCGCCCTTCTGGTGAGAATGAAAAGTTGTTAAGGCAGAAGGCTCATGTTTATTTTGTTTGTTACCTGCTATATATTTAATAAAAATAAATGAATCTTCCTGGACCTAAATTCTTCCTGAGCAGATTATACTGTTTCTTTACAAATCACTTGAATGATTGCCAGTCTTTGCTCTTTACCCACATATCCCCTTTGATCTTTGTGAATAGGCACTATGAAATGCACTATTCTTTCTGAGGTGTGGTGCTACAGCTGCCCCCAGTTCTCCTTAAATAATTTTGTGTGAGAGTGGAGCTGACGGATTTCCAGTGTTCTTTGGTAAGGCACAGTCTTCCAGCTCTTCATTTGCCTACATCAGTGCAGTGTGTAAAAATTTGTATTTTGTACCATGCTCAGTAAAACCCAACTGCCCCCTTTCCTCCCACCAGCCTAGGGCTTCTCAGTCTTACTGTTCCCTGGAAAAACTTAACAGGATTGTTAATTATGTTCCTCTATGTTTATCCTTTGGATCACTTGTGATGATGGGTTTTGGCTTCCTGTCTGTAAGGGAAACACCGAAATTTTTACCTCTCCCAATTCTGAAAGAATCTCTCTCTCTGAAGCATTTTAGTTGCGATCGCTGAGGAGTCGTCTTCTTTTCACAGCTTTAGTTAGACTGGGGTCTCCCCCGACCTCTGTGTGAGCTACACATTTTTCATAACCAAAAGATTCTTGGTAGACATAGTTCTGGGTATAGCCTTTTAATTTTTGTGTTTTTGAAAGTATCGAGTAATTTTTAGATTAAAAATAGAATTTTAGCTAATAAATGCTGACGGTGTCTCTCATTTTCCCAAAATATGTAGGAATCTTTAGCAAAAGACAACCGTTCCCGTTCCCTCCAAACCAGGTCATGACCAGATTCTGAAAGAAATTTTTACTAACTTTAAAGGTGATAGAGTTTGGTTTGCAGAACGGATGCTGCTCTTTGCTGGGTTTTTTTTCTTGCTTGCTTCTGACGTATTCTGACATAAAATCACTTCGCAATTTGGGTAAGTAGTCAAATCTTTGTCATCTCTTTTGTGGTGTATCTCCTTTCATGCATAAAAAATTCTCAATCACTGCTAACTTCATAGTTTCATCTTTTAACACATTAATTAGATTTTTGATAAACTGTCTGATTTTAAGAAATCTTTTTAAAATATCAAATATTCCTTTTCTCCTACTGATGTAAAATACTAAAATTTGACATACACCTGGGTCTGTGCCTGCCTTCCTGTTGCGGTTGCGCTGAAGCTTAGCTGCTGGGGCAGTGCGGCCCTGGTTAGCTGTCGCCTGACGCTCCAGCACCTCACCCCCACCCCCAATCCCACTACTGAGATTTTCTCTTGTTCTTTCATGTTTTATGTGAATTTTTAAATCACTTTAACCAAGTTACAGAGTCTTGTTAGCAGTTTCTTATAATTGAATTAAACTTTAAGAAAGAATATTATTCTATCTTCCTATTCAGGTTTCTGTACTTAATCAACTTAATTAAGTTTCTGTACTTAATCAAGTTGTCTTCTGTGGCCTGCAATAAAACTTAATCATAGACGACTTCAAGTATTTCTGTTAGCTTTACTCCAAGTTGCTTTCTAGTTTTTGTGGCTGTTAGAGTTAGGATCTTTTCTCAGTTATATTTTCTCATCGACTACTTCTGGTATACAGGAAAACTATTGCATTTTACATGTGAATCATTTTGTTTCTTTGCCACTATCCTTACCTTTTTTCTGGGTCCTCTTTCATCAGCCAGTACTTCTAGCACAAGCCTGAGTACTAGTGTAGAGGGCAAGTACACCGCTTTTTCCCTGTTGGTATGAGAATGCTTCTGTTGTTTCACTGTTAAATTCTGGGTCTTTCCTTTTGTGTGCAGTCTAGGTCGTTTTGTCTGACATTCCCAATCACACTTTCTTACTCCTGCTGGGTGGATGTGGCGAGAAACACTGGTATGTGTGAAAAAACAAAAAGTGGCAACAGGTACTTTTGCTCACATCTTTGAGGTGATGATGATGGTGATGGTGGCTTGATTGTTAGATCTGGAGAAATGTGGATGGATTTGGGACTTGGTGGTGTATACAGTAAGTGAGCATATGACCATATACAGTAAGTGAGCAAGAATAAATCTTAGGTTTTAGGAAACTTACTGAGATGAAGAAAACCATAAAGAAACAGGATTCCCCCCCCCCCCCCCAATTTGAGAAGAGGCATCTGTGGGGGAATTATCCAGGAGTTAGCATTCAACCGGTTTGAGATCCATAAGTAGAGATTTAAAGTAAGCAGGCTGTGTGATTTCTACATTTGTTCTTCATGAGGTAGACGTGGTAGAGTGAAAAATGTGATTTGGAGACAGGACTGAAGAAATCATGAGAGTCATCAATATATATTAATTAGTGAAGGTAACAGCCCTCATTTATTAAGTACCTAATTAGAATCAGATATTCAAAGCATTTTTAATTATTAACCACTTAGTTTTCCAGCAATTGTTGAGACAGGTGCTCTTACTATTATCACTTTACAGATGTGGAAACTAAGGAACAAAAAGATTGAAGATCTTGTCTGTGATCACAAGGAAACAGTAGAGCAGCCTTTAAATGTAAGCAGTCAGGCTGCAGAGTTTTGCTCTTAATCACTATAGCATAAACTGCCCCTTGTGGAGCCCTTCTTTGAAGCTCGCACTGAATTAAATACTTCACGTAGGACAGTACAGTTAACAGCTGAGTAAAGAGGTACTGTTGGTAGCCCTGTTCCGCAGAGCTTGAGTCATGGTGTCTGTGAGAGTTCCAGCCTTCGCAGCCACCTTGCTTGATTACCCATTGCTGAATTCTGCCTTCCTCCTGTGATTTGCTGTAACTTAACCTCTGGGCCTTGATTTCCCCATCTACAAAGTGAAGGGTGTATCTGCGCTCTAGGGTTGTTCCAAGGAGTCAGTGACAGAAATGCTCAGAAAACATGTGATCCGTGATCTGTGCTGAATGGTGTTGCTGGTGGTGCAGGTGCTGGCGTATTGGTTTGTTTTTACCCTGTGAGACAGACTGTTAGGTATCCTGTGTTTCTTGAGAAAAACCTTCTCACACGGGCACTGAAAGATGACAGACTTCATTTGGCAGCCTGAAACAGTGATTCCCAAACAGGGAGTGGAGATCAGAGTCTCTTATGGAACTTTAAGATTCATGTATTTGGTGAATTATGTATACACTTTTGGTCTCTCTCTAGTCCTTTTTTCTGCTCTTCTTTCTAGCTCATAGTGTTTTGCTGCTTGACAGTTGTGCTTTGAGAGAAAATGTTGCTAGATGAACCTGATTTTCCATATTAGCAGTATACCGGTAGTGAGTTCTATTTGTTTTCTGGGCCTTTAATCCCTGGTGGTTGGTTCCTTAGGTCTGGGATGTGACTTGAGCATATGTGTTATTTAAAATCACTATGTGGGATTCTGAGTACTGCTCTAGTCAGGAACTACAATATAAGCAACTCCCTAAAGACAGTTTAAATGCAGACATCTTATGCAGGTTAATATCTCTGAAGAACTTTTGAACCAGATCCTTAAACCGAATGAGAGAAATGAATCTGGGGAAGTGTTAGAAGCATGAGAACTGCCTGCCCCCTACCTGCAGGAAAACTACTAGATGATAATATATAGCAGTGAGCCCAAGATTATAGGATTCTCTGACTGTCATTAATGGTGTTTAGTGTCAGGACTTGATTTTTTAATCATCATAATTCTGTGATCTTTAAAACATGGCTATGAAGGTAAATTAAGAATTTTTAGGAAGGAGAATGCAGCTAAAAAAATTTGTACTTGTGTTGCAGTATTTCATGTTGAATAAAAACACTAATGAAAAGGAAATAAAATGGAAGAGGCTTTGTAGTTTTTATAAAAACTTGTTCTAATACTCAAAACAGTTGGCATGAAAAAGCTCCTCTAAGAATGGCAAGACAGGAAGGGATTTCTGATATATTTCTAATCCATGTAGTCACATTCGACCTGTTCACTTATCCTCACGCACGGCCTTCCCAGCCCCTTCTATTCCCATGTCAGGCCGCTAGGCTTGGGTTGCTTCGTTATCCTAATACGGTACTACCACCTAGTTCTTGCTCATACCAAAATTCTTTCACTTGCTGATAAATAGCAGTTTGTTCATTCAGCAGGTATCTGTTGAGAGGGGCTCTTACGTTCCAGGGACTGCCCTAGGCTCCTAGGATAGCAGCAGTGAACAAAAGAGCAAAATACCCTGCCCGTGTGGAATTACTGATTGGAAAAGAAAAGTTGGTAGCTGGGATATAAGTAGTGCCCTTGTAACCATACGGCCAAGTTAATGTCGAGGGACCACATACATTCATAACATATTTATCATCTTTTCAAATACTGCATAAACTTTTGTACTTCTCCTTTATTCTAGATATAAACCACAATACTTCAGGATCCCATTATGAAAATTCGCAGCGGGGACCTGGGTCTTCTCCGAGTGACTCTAGCACAAATTGTAAGAATGCTGTTGTAAACGACTCCCTTGAAAAAGAAGCATGGCCCTCAGTCCCTGGCAGTGATCCAGACTTGGCTTCAGAATGTATGGATGCTGATTCTGCCTCCAGTTCTGAATCAGAGAGAAACATCACTATCATGGCTTCAGGGAGCTCCGGCGGTGAAAAAGATGGCCTTCGGAATAGCACTGGACTTGGTTCCCAAAACAAGTTTGTGGTTGGTAGCAGCAGCAATAATGTGGGCCATGGAAGTAGTACTGGGCCATGGGGTTTTTCCCATGGAGCCATAATAAGCACATGTCAGGTCTCTGTGGATGCTCCTGAAAGCAAATCAGAAAGTAGCAACAATAGAATGAATGCTTGGGGCACTGTAAGTTCTTCATCAAATGGAGGGTTAAATCCAAGCACTTTGAATTCAGCTAGCAACCATGGTGCCTGGCCAGTATTAGACAACAGCGGACTTGCCCTCAAAGGGCCTGTAGGGAGCAGTAGTTCTGGCATCAATATTCAGTGCAGTACCATAGGCCAGATGCCTAACAATCAGAGTATTAACTCTAAAGTGGGTGGTTCTTCCACCCATGGTACTTGGGGAAGCCTTCAGGAAACTTGTGAATCTGAAGTAAGTGGTACACAGCAGGTTTCATTCAGTGGTCAACCTCAGAATATTACCACTGAGATGACTGGACCAAATAACACTACTAACTTTATGACCTCTAGTTTACCAAACTCCGGTTCAGTACAGAATAATGAACTGCCTAGTAATACAGGGGCCTGGCGTGTGAGCACAATGAATCATCCTCAGATACAGGCTCCGTCGGTTATGAATGGCACTTCCCTTTCTCACCTTAGCAATGGAGAGCCAAAAAGCGGAGGCTCTTACGGTACTACGTGGGGTGCCTATGGTTCTAATTACTCTGGAGACAAATGTTCCAGCCCTAACGGCCAAGCTAATGGTGACACTGTGAATGCAACTCTAATGCAGCCTGGCATAAATGGGCCTATGGGCACTAACTTTCAAGTGAACACAAATAAAGGAGGAGGCGTGTGGGAGTCTGGGGCAGCGAATTCCCAGAGTGCGTCGTGGGGAAGTGGAAATGGCGCAAATTCTGGAGGAAGTCGACGAGGATGGGGAACTCCCGCACAAAACACTGGCACTAATATACCCAGCGTGGAGTGGAGCAAACCGCCTAGCAATCAGCATTCCAATGACAGTGCAAATGGCCACGGTAAGAAGTTTACAAACGGATGGAAATCTACTGAGGAAGAGGATCAGGGTTCTGCCACATCTCAGACAAATGAGCAGAACAGTGTGTGGGCCAAAACAGGAGGTACAGTGGAGAGTGAAGGTAGTACAGAAAGCACTGGACGCCTCGAGGAGAAAGCAACTGGGGAAAGTCAGAGTAGAGATAGGAGAAAAATTGATCAGCACACATTACTCCAAAGCATCGTAAACAGAACTGACTTGGATCCACGTGTCCTCTCCAACTCTGGTTGGGGACAGACTCCTATTAAGCAGAATACTGCCTGGGATACAGAAACATCACCTAGAGGGGAAAGAAAGACTGACAATGGGACAGAGGCCTGGGGAAGCTCTGCAACACAGACTTTTAACTCAGGGGCATGTATAGAGAAGACTAGCCCTACTAGTAATGATACCTCATCTGTATCGGGGTGGGGAGATCCCAAACCTGCTCTGAGGTGGGGAGATTCCAAAGGCTCAAGCTGCCAGGGGGGATGGGAAGATGACTCTGCTGCTACAGGAACGGCCAAGAGCCATCCGTGGGGGAACAGCAAAGAAGGGAAGTCCGCATGCAATGATTCGCAAAAGAGCAAACAGGGATGGGGTGATGGACAAAAATCAAACCAAGGGTGGTCCGTTTCTGCTGGTGAAAACTGGGGGGAAACTTCAAGGAGTAACCATTGGGGTGAGGCTAATAAGAAATCTAGCTCAGGAGGTAGTGACAGTGACAGGTCCGTTTCTGGTTGGAACGAACTTGGTAAAACTAGTTCCTTTACTTGGGGAAATAACATAAATCCAAATAATTCATCAGGATGGGATGAATCTTCTAACCCTAATCCTTCCCAGGGATGGGGAGATCCTCCAAAGTCTAATCAGTCTCTAGGTTGGGGAGATTCGTCAAAGCCAGTCAGTTCTCCAGACTGGAACAAGCAACAAGACATTGTCGGGTCTTGGGGAATCCCCCCAGCTACAGGCAAACCTCCTGGTACCGGCTGGCTGGGAGGACCTATACCAGCCCCAACAAAAGAAGAAGAGCCCACAGGCTGGGAGGAACCATCCCCCGAATCCATACGTCGCAAAATGGAGATTGACGACGGAACTTCAGCTTGGGGAGATCCGAGCAAATACAACTACAAAAATGTGAACATGTGGAATAAAAACGTCCCAAATGGCAGCAGCCGCTCAGACCAGCAAGCACAGGTACACCAGCTGCTGCCGTCTGCAAGTGCCATCTCAAACAAAGAGGCAGGCAGTGGCTCCGGTAAGTTTCCGTGTGATGGAGTCTGACCGTGTTAGAAGATAGTTCACACTATTGTAAGCCTCATTTCAACGTACTGTGGCTACATTGGATTTGTTGAACAGAGTATTTGAATATGCACACCAAGAGCTTTCCCCCTCTAATCCAGGAGAAACTTCTAGGGAAGAAAATAGTAGACCGAGCATTTAACAACAGGGTTCCGAGCTCTGCCTGCGGTCCCTGTTGGTTGTGAGTCTCCCTTCTCTGCTAGGAAGGCTTCAGAAGGTGGAGTCTGGAAAGTGCTATCCAGTGGGAGGGCCCTCCACTTCCTAGTTCTTCTGAGTCAAGCCATTACTTTTTGGTTTTGTTATTTGATTACAAATAACAAAATAAATAAGCATCCAGATAGAATACTCTCTAAATACCAGGTGCTATGTTTGGCCTTGGAAGGGATTTATTGAAGTAGGCATGAAATCCACGTCTAACTGTTAGTTAGCGTGTATGTTTGTGTACTTAAAACTTTTGGTAATACCTTTCTGGCCTATTCCCACATATTCCCACTCTCATAACCAGAAGCTAATTCCTATCTATAGATTATCTTGACAATGGCATTTTCATTAAGTGTCATTGGAATGCATTGTTTGTTAATGATGTTTTATTGAGTAATAGTCCCTTTTCAGAGGTAGTGATAGGAGTGTTTTCATGAGCAAACCTTTCAGCATCCAGTCCCCCCCCCCGCCCCGCAGGTATAGTTTATCGTATTAATTTAGATTTAATTCTTAGAAGAAACTGGTATGTGTCTAAGGGAAATCCTGTTTTGGTTCTGTTGAACAATGTTTATGGCTTTGCTTTGCACAACCTGATACCTCAGAATTTTTAAGGAGGATTGTCTAACACCTATAAAAATAAGATGCCTAGGTATGTCAGTCAGTCTTGTAGATATTTATTTATTTATTTATTTATGCCTCAGAACAGTGATGTTGAAAGGCTGCATGCACTTACCCAGCTTGATTACCTGCTTGGATTCAGTAGGTTTGGCTCAGAATGACTTGACTTTTCCAGAAATTAAATTTATCTTCAAAGGAGGAGGCTTGCTATTATTAAGGTCATTCTAAACAATCTGGTCTATACCCAGAGGGCAATTATGAAAGAAGAGATGGGAAAAAAAATTCACACCGTGTAGTTAAATTATGATAATGGGAAATGATTTGTCATCTTTGCATAAAACAGATCCCCCCCCCCTTTTTTTTTTGCCCATCACAGCATCATTATTTGATCTGTGAATGTGAAGGTCTTCATCTTTTGTTCCCTAAGTATTCCTTACTGCCCCTTATTCCACCGCACCACCCTACCATGTGCTGATGACTTCTTTTCCCATACTTTCTAAAGGCTGGGGTGAGCCCTGGGGGGAGCCTTCTACTCCAGCCACAACTGTGGATAATGGTACTTCAGCATGGGGTAAACCCATAGACAGTGGTCCCAGCTGGGGGGAGCCCATTGCTGCGGCATCCAGCACATCCACGTGGGGCTCCAGCTCTGTTGGTCCTCAAGCATTAAGCAAATCTGGTAAGTTCTTGATAATTCTCGGTAGCTATTTTGTCGCAGTGGTGGTCTCTTATTGTCTGTAATTAAATAATCAGATAATTTTTATATCATTGATAAATGTACCTGTGTCTCATTATACTAGATGATTCACTGTTTGCCTCTTTGAATTTATAACTTGGTTTGCTCTTTTCAGCTTTCTGAATTTCCTTATCTTTCCTTAGAACTGTGTTAATTGATAAGGATTCGCATGTATTCACTAAATCTAAGTTATATTTTATCAAATAAGATTACCTAGTCAACCAGCTTTCATGTTATCCAACTTGAGAGACTGGATATATAATCATGTGAACACATATCCAAACTGTCTGGCTCAGGTTCCAGACTACTCCCTGAGTATTACAGAGAAAGTGAACAAAGTTCAGGAGTGACCTGATGCAACATTCGGATGAACATTGTCACTGTCCTTTAAGTTGTGTGTGGGGTACTCCATAGGAATTCCAAGGCTGAGTGTAGAGTTGAGATACTTTTCTGCTTATGACTTGTAACACTCTGTGGCTGTTGTCTTTGAAAATATCTATCAAAGTGAATTCTTTGAAATTTCCTCGATCCTCTCTGCCCTGTGTGTTGCCATCCAGATTGTTAAATGAGTATGAACAAGAAGGCCACCATTGTTCCACATTAGGAGTCTTCTGTTTGTAAAAAGTGAAGGAGATGTTTCATTGCTTTCTTTTTCTTTTCTTTTTTTTTTTTAAAGTAGGCTCCGCACTCAGCGTGGAGCCAGTGTTGGGCTTGAACTCACGACCCTAAGATTAAGAACTGAGCTAAGATCAAGGGTCGGACACTTAAGTGACCAAGCCAAGCCACCCAGGCACCCCTGAAATTTTTGATTCAAAAAAACTTCTCAAAATTTTTTTTTCTTTCTTTGTTAGGCACGCCTGGCCAGTTTAGTTGGTAGACCATATGACTCTTGATCTCACGATTGTGGATTTGGGGCCCTTATTGGGTGTAGAGATTACTTTAAACAAAAAACATTGTTTAGTGGAACCTTCAACTCAGTATAAAACATGCATTCTACCATGTAGATTTGGGAAGGGAAATAAAAGTGGTTTTTTTGTTCTTTTTTTTTTTTTTTTTTTTTTTAATTCCCCAGCCCCCTTAATGAGTGCTCATCCTCCAGAAAGAATTGTTTGATTAAAGCATGTTTTTCTTTATATCAAAAATCCACAATCAGGGCCAAAATCTATGCAAGATGGCTGGTGTGGTGATGATATGCCATTGCCTGGAAATCGCCCCACTGGCTGGGAAGAGGAAGAGGATGTAGAGATTGGAATGTGGAATAGTAATTCATCTCAAGAGCTTAACTCATCTTTAAATTGGCCACCATATACAAAGAAAATGTCATCGAAGGTAAACATTTCAAGGGCAAAGCTCTTGAAACTTTAAATTCCACAGGTAGTGTACCCTCAGAAAATTAGTGTTCTTCCTGCCCATTTATGGCAATCAGTACAGTGTAGGCAGTCCCCAACTTAGTTATAGCCTCTTGTATGGGCAGCCACCTAGGAAACGGAAGACCGCAGGAACTTCCTTTCTCCCCACTGCTATAGCTTGGGATTTCTCTCCTCCTCCCCTTCCATCAGTGCTGCCTGGGACAACCCCCCACTCCAGGGTGGTACCTGCAGTGGTGGGGGTGAAGAGAAGGGCAGATCTCCGAGTTGACTCTCCGTTGGCGCTGCCAGTTCATCTCCCATTCCACCTCACCTGCAGTCCTGACCTCCCCTTTATCCAGAATAACCATCTTTTTCATCCCCCATCCGTAGCCCTCCCCCTCCCCCGGAAGGTCCTGTGACAAATATCCCTAGGAATGAGCAGAGTTTGATTTTTCTCTGATATGCGGACAGATCTTATTCCCAGACCTGCTGGTGCATCAGAGCCCTATGGCGTTCTTTACAAGTACGGCTTCCTGTACCCCAGGCCTCCTACAGTTCTGGAAATCGGACCCCAGATGTCTCTGATGCAGAGCCAGAGCTGAGAAGCACTGACGTAGAACACTGGTTCTTAACACGTGCTGTTGGATGCTGGTGTCAGCTTCTTTTGGGAACCATTTTCAGAATATGTGCCCAGGCCCCCAGGCGGTTCTCCCTACCCCACCCTGTTTGAGAACCGCTCGCCCCCTTCTCCCCCACCCCCTGACCTTAGAGGTCAAATATCCAGTAGTTCCACTAGCTGCCTACCAGGGTCCCTCCCTTTTAATCCTGGGATTCTCAGTCTAGGGCCTACCATTTTCATTTAAAAATATGTTTCATGTGGCTGAATTTGCCCATTGCCTCTCCATATAGCTTTTGAATTGCTTTCCCATATTTTACATAAGCCATTTGATCCTCATGACCTTCCGAGGTAGAATACCAATGAGGAATTTGAGACCGGAAAAGGTGGTGACTTGCCCAGAGATGCTTAACTAGTAAGTGACAGAGCAAGGACTTCAGTTTAGGTCTTCCGATTCCAAACCCTGTGTTCTTCCCACTGGACCATGCTGTTTTGTGACTTTGTCTTTCCTTACAGGGTCTGAGTGGCAAAAAAAGGAGAAGGGAAAGGGTGTGTAGCCTTTTTACTCTTTCTCCTTTGTTTCTGCTAGTAAAAATCTTTTAGAAAGCAACTGCAAACACTTATTTAGCCTCTGCTGTGTGCCAGGTACTGTGCTTGGTGCTGGGGATTCAAAAACACTAGGAAATGAGCTGCACCCTCGAGGAGCTCAGAGTCTAGTGTGGGGCTGTAGGAGAGGGCCGAGGAGTGACCGCTTGAGTTTGGAACATGCCTGTGGGTGGGGTGTGCCAGGGAAATAGTAGCCTGACTAGTAGCCTGTAGAACTTCTGGAAAGAGGTAGCAAGAGATCTGGCTCTGTAGTTAGATTAAGGGCAGATATGGGACTGCTGGATGGCTCAGTGGGTTAAGGCAGTATGGGACTGCTGGATGGCTCAGTGGGTTAAGCCTCTGCCTTCAGCTCAGGTCATGATCTCAGGGTCCTGGAATCGAGCCCCACATCGGGCTCTCTGCTCAGCAGGGAGCCTGCTTCCCCCTGTCTCTCTGCCTGCCTCTCTGCCTACTTGTGATCTCACTCTGTCAAGTAAATAAATAAAAATAAAATCTTAAAAAAAAAAAAAAAAAGATTAAGGGCAGATAGTAAAGTCTTTTCCTTATCATGCCAAAGAATTTGAACTTTATTCTGTATAAAATATAGAGCCAGTGAAATTGCATAGAAGGCAACATGAGTTGGTTTTTTGTTTTTGTTTTTGTTTTAATTACTTTCTTTAAAGAAAGCTGACCAGTGATTCTATGAAAGACAATTGGCACAGAGGAGAGACCAGAGTTGGGGGATCTCAGTCAGGAAGCTTCTGCATTCATTCAGGTGAAAAGTGAGGGCCTGCATTGGGAAGCCAGAGTGGATGTGTAGTGCAAGGGACTGATTGGAGAGGCATTTCAGAATCGAAGGGACAGAAGGCCTCAGCAGCCGTTGAGGCGCGGGGGCGGGGGTAGGGGACAGAGGAATCAAGGATGACTTCAGAAACCGGGGCGAGGGTTAGGTGCTTGCTTCAGAGACCTGCGCTTGGGAGGGGGAAGAAGCTGTGTTCTGTCCCATGGTCGGAAGGAACAGGCGGTAGCAATGGGAGAGGGGAATTAAGGTGACACACCGAGAGTGGCTGGCCCCGTGATCCCTGTGGCATCTAGCCTCCTGTCAGCCAGGCTCATCATCAAGGACCATATTCCCTCAAAACATGTCTCAAAATCATTTCTGTACTGCCCATGCCCAGCCAGCCTTGGCAGCCAGCACCAGGGCTGGCGGTGGGGGGATCCCCAGCCTCAGCTGCCGCTGGGGTACTATGTTCCTCAGCAACACAAATTAAAATTTTAAAATAGCTTTTCATTTGGAAACATGGGATGCTTTTCCAGTACAGTGCTCATAGCATAATTAAATGACTGGTTACATTGGCTTCTTTGGACTAACCTATGGAACCTAACAACTACTTTGACTTTAGTGTGGTGTCAGAACTCCACAAATCCAGATTGTTGAAGTACTTAGAGCACAATCCAGTTGTAAACTGGAAACTGTGATGAGCCATTCTCATTATTCTGAGGATCTTTTTTCTTTTTGTGGGTCATCAAGGCCCTTTGCTTCCGTCTTTTCCTTCTGACTACTTGCCTTTAGAGATTTCTCTGTACATTACAGCTCTACCAGAGGACTGCAGCAAAGGAAGTTGAAAATCAAATAAGTTGATTTGTAATTGTTAACAACTCTGCTAAGAGTTTGTTGGAGGAGAATTTAATTGGCTAAAAATGAGAGTTGGGAATTGTCTTGAAGTTTTTATTAATCCATCACTGTGCTCAGATCAATAGAGGTGGCCATGGTAGCTTTCTACTCTTTTGTTTTCCAAAGGGAACCATGAAAGGTGGAAACAAACAAGAAGAAGCTTGGATAAATCCATTCGTTAAACAGTTTTCAAATATCAGTTTTTCGGTAAGTGTATTTTCCTAGCAGCCCCCTCCCCTTTTAATGGTGGTCTGTAAATTTACTCTAAGTACGGTTTTTTGGTTTTCTTAACAAGTTACTACTGTCTTTCAGTTGTATGCATGTGCTGGAGGTTAGAGTAGAATTGGCCTTGAAGCCGCCTTTATTTTTATAATTTTAGCTAAAAATATTGATCACATCTTATTTTGAAAATTTTTTCTTATTACGCAGTGAAAAGACTTTCAGTCCTTGATTTTTGACAAATAGTGAAGTAAAGTACAAAATTTCATCTTTAATTTATTTTCATTGATAAATTAAGACCTGCTAACACACTGTGTTTTCTCACTTCAGAGAGACTCACCAGAAGAAAATGTACAGAGCAATAAGATGGATCTTTCCGGAGGTAGGAAAAAGTTAAATCCATTGGGGTTCGTATTTATCGTAGAGGGACAAATGTTTCTGTGATGTCATGGTTCTAAGTAAGCACTGACCTGGACCAAGAGAGTGGAGATCTGAGTTCTTGTCGCAGCATTCCTGTGCTCTTAGCACACTAGAGTGCGGTGGTGTATGAGTGGACTGCCTTCAAAGTACAAGCCACTGTGCAGGTCTAAGGTCATCATGATTGTAGTCTGTGATGATCTCAGATCTAGTCTGATCAAAAAGGTGTTATCCAGGTTGTGTGATAGACTCTTAGTAATTTATCAAACCGTAGGTGCAAAGGCCCAGATCATATGACAGAGACAAGTTGAACCAGGCTGGAGAAATGGAAGTAGTTCCATGTAATAGAAGAAGAAATATAAATTAATCGTGGTGGTGGGAGTGTGGTCGATGAGAGAAGCTTCGACTAGGGGAGGGTGTTAGAATATGAGGACGGTGCTAAATCATGAGGAGGTGGGGGCTTTGAACTTCATTCTGGAGGTATGGAATTAAGTAATTTTAAATAATAGGAAAATGACATGATTGGGATTTATGTTTTTAAAAAAATGTGGCTACAGGTTGAAAAGATCCTAGGACAGAAGAGATTGGTGGCAGAAGACTGAGAAAAAGATACTAAAAGTATCAAAAGTGGTTCGAGATTTGTTGCAGTAGCCAGTGATGATTTCAAAGCTCTAAATAAGATAGTAGGTGGGAAGGCTCTTTATTCAGTGAAGATGAAGGAATTAGGATCAACAAAGTTGAGAACCAATCTGAACCAATTCATTGTGGGGGTTGGGGGAGTGGGTGTGGTGAAAGCTGATTTCCAGCTTGCTTTCTTGCTTACTTTCAAGATTTTATTTATTTGAGAGAGAGAGAAAGAAACAGAAGGAGCAGGGGGAGGGAGAGATTTCCAGCTTCCTTGACTGGACCCTTTAGTAGGTGGTAGTGTTACTCTGTCAGTCCAATTCTAGACAGGAGAGAGAATTACACAGCGATTTGAGCAGGAAGGTTTATTAATATAAATATGAAGAATTACTCTCATAGTAAAGTTTCGACTAGTAAGAAGTAAAGGGACCACAAAAGAAGATAGAGTAGCAGAGGTAAGGAGAGGTCACTAACTTTAGGACAGAGAGAGTGTGCATCTGAGCCAGGGCTGAGATCCAGACCCTGGGACCTGGCCCTCTGCTCACCACATGGCAGAGATGTCACTGTGGTGCCACACTAGAACCACAGGATATCTGTCTTCTGGGGAGGTGTCTCACTTGAGCTCTGCTACAGAACTGCCACAGTGGATGCTGGTGGGAGCAGTAAGCCTGGCAGGGGCATGTGTCTGGGGCAGCTGCCTGTGCTGCAGTAGAGAGCATTGGGGCCTGGGAGGCACCATCGGTCTTCTGGTGGTGTCTCCTGCGGCCTCTGCCGACAGAGCTGCAGTGTCAGCTGGCAAAGGGAAAAACAGGTAAAGGGTCTAGATCCCTTTATTTCTGGGGAGAAGTGAGAGCTGAGAGGCAGTGGGTTGATGATTGGTACAGTTCACCCCACCCTGTGTCCACCCATCTTCTGTACACATCCTTGTGCACACACTTCCGTTCCAGTGTAGTGGCAAAGCGACTGTCTCTCTTCTTAGCGAGGCACAGCTTTCTTTCCTACAGGTGAGGAAGTCTGCCCTTCCCTTCAGGTTGAGATAGACATAGTCCCAAGAGTTGTTGCATTTATTATTGGCTGCTCAAAGTCAGTCACAATTGAGACTGAAGGACTCCGTTGTAAAGTTAACTTTCAGTGTCTTGTGAATAAAATATAAATGGGAAAGAGAAGAACTGGTCAGCCTCTACGAGCACACTCGTGTAACGAGCCATAGAAAGCATGCAGAGCGAGTCCTGCCCACGTTTCTGTCATGGTCCAAGTGGTGGTTGGTGTGCATGGCTTCTTTCTTGCGGCACCCATTCCTGCTGCCTCAGCACCCTGTGTTCTGCTGGTCCAGTGACCCAAACCTCTGTTCCCAGAGGGTCTGAGCCCTTATTTATGTGCCTTTTCTTGATTGCTGTAGTTTTTAGTTAACCTTTACTAGTGGGCCTGGAAATACTGAAGAGCGCCCCCCCCCCCCGAAAACCCCTGGATTCGAATCCTTGTGGCCTTCATTTTATATTAGAAAACCCATTTCCCCTTGGTGATCAGAATCAATCATGCCAGCCAATACACAAGCTCTTTTTTGCCTGTGGTTCTGTGGCACAGGAAGGCAAAATGTCCAGGTGTAGTGTTCATCTTATAATTCAGCTGCCTGATGTGTGTCCTGGTAGAACCATTTTGTCTCTTGAGATCTCCAAACCTGCAGAGTTGCCAGACCAGGAAGCAAGAATTCTCTGAGTGGTTTATGAGGTATAATAGTGAGAGAAGCCACTCTCATTCTCACCTTTTGATTTCTAGACCTCTATATTCTGGCAATGAGGAAGACACTGTGTCCTGTGAGGCAGAAGCCTATTCCCCTTCTCTCTCTTTTTAAGATTTGTTTATTTGAGAGAGAGAACACGAGCAGGAAGGATAGAGGGAGAGAAAAACTCAAGCAGACTCCAAGATAAGCACATAACCTGGCATGGGGCTCGATCTCACAAACCTGAGATCGTGACCTGAACTAAACTCAAAGGTCAGACGCCTAACCAACTGTACCACCCAGGTGCCTGTCCTTTGAGGATGCTGTCCCCTGACTTGCTTTGTAATCAGTTCTGCCCATCAGTTTGGCTAGCTACTTTTGGGTGATGATGTGTGCAGTCAGACCAGTTGATCCTGTGGACACGATCCCTTCACTGTCCTCCTTTTGCTGGGGAGTGAGTTGCTTGATTAGGCGCAGTGCTGTGAGAATTAAGCCTTCTGCAAGACCACGGGTGGCAGAAGCATTACAGCCGGGAAAAGCAAATTCATACCCAGAATATGGGTGTGTTTCTGTGAGGCCAGTGCTCTGCCTTCTCCTTGGCTCACCGAATGGCAGAGAAGTTGCTGTGCTGCTGTGCTGGTGGGACTTGCTGGAAATCTGCCCTCTAGGGTGCTGAGCAAAGCTGTTCATAGAGAGGTGTCTCAAGGTTTTGAGGTATGTGGAAATGCTGGGAGACGCTGGCCAGGGGTTGTGGCTGAGCACCCTGCACTGCAGGAATGGGGCAGTGGAGAAGCAGCCAGGTGAACATTGAACTTCCTCCCTCAGTGGCTCTCCAGCGCCCTCTACTGACAAAGCCTGGCAAAAGAAAAATGTAAAGAGCCCAGATGTGCTTTTCACTCAGCAGTCAAAAAGGGTGACTTTGGAGCTGAGAGCCATTAAAGCAATCAATAAGTGGCCATTATTAGAGATAGGAAATCTGTAGGAATAACAGGTTCGGTTGACAAGAAATTGAGTTTAAAATTTCAGAGAAGTCAAAATGAGGAGAGTAATGGACAGGAAAACAGAGAGGGGAAAATGGGTACCAGTCTGTCTTCAGTTTCTTTGTCTGCTAAATGGAGGTGACAATAGTAGTGTTACCAGCATTAAATTCGAACACGCATTTTAAACAGTGCCTGGCACATAGTGGGCATCTATCCAGTGGTGCTTTGTCTTGGCTGTTTTTGTTATTTGTATCTGGGAACTATGTTTTTATTACTAAATTAAGCAGATTAAAGATGACCGAAGAAGTCTTAACCATCTTAGTACTGGTCTGTTTTCAAGTTAATTGATTCAGTAAAATAACAGTATCTGCTAAACCCAACTTTTCTTCTGGGCATGCCAAATTTATTGAATGCATTTTTTACATGTTCTTGTCAAGGCAGAAGTCATGTCAGGGAGTGAATATTTTGCTTTCTGCTATAAATTTATCTGAAACCCATGAGATTGTTTTCCCACATAGTAACATAGTTTCCTGTATTTCTTAGGAATGTTACAGGACAAACGAATGGAGATAGATAAACATAGCCTAAATATTGGTGATTACAATCGAACGGTCGGGAAAGGCCCTGGTTCTCGGCCTCAGATTTCCAAAGAGTCTTCCATGGAGCGCAGCCCTTACTTTGATAAGGTAAGTTGTTCGTTTTGTTTTGTTTTGTTTTGTTTTACCCCTGTGGCTGATAAACCAGTACACTTAATAGCATAATTTTCTCATCAGTGGTTTAGGGCATTTAATATAAAGTACTGTAATCTGGTGCTATTACTGGATTCTTAGTTCATTCTCCTCTTTATGTTTCAGTTTAGCATAGGGATTGCATTTGTATTTTCTTCTTAATCCCGTAAAATATGTCTGGTTCTTTTCATGTACTCTAGAATTAACACTAATCTCTTCTGTTTTCTACCCGTTTCCTGTTGGTGCTGCAATGTCACGTGACTTCTCTTCTGTTCCTGCAATGATTTCTCCCTTCTGCTTGTTTGCTTGGCTGGTGTTGCACATCTTTCTGTCTGTCCACTCAGGATGGCATTGTAGCAGATGAATCCCAAAACATGCAGTTTATGTCCAGTCAAAGCATGAAGCTTCCCCCTTCAAATAGTGCACTACCTAACCAGGCCCTTGGCTCCATAGCAGGGCTGGGTATGCAAAACTTGAATTCTGTTAGACAGGTAAGTCCACGTGTATATTTTAGGCTCTCTGTTGAATGATTTATATAAGTAATGAGATCTCTCTCACATGTAGTTACTGTGTTTAAATCAATAATACAGTGTAGTGTTGGGATGTCTGCCCCTGAAGAATCCCACTGGTATTCTTTCACTGTTGCTTCCTTTTGTAGAATGGCAATCCCAGTATGTTCGGTGTTGGAAACACAGCAGCACAACCCCGGGGCATGCAGCAGCCTCCAGCACAACCTCTTAGTTCATCTCAGCCTAATCTCCGTGCTCAAGTGCCTCCTCCATTACTCTCCCCTCAGGTAGTCACTCGGGCCCTCCTCTCTTCTCTTGACCTGCAGAAACTTCATATTTGAATGAGGCGGCTAATGGCTCGTCCTTGTGTCTTTGAGGTGCAGCTAATTCAGCACCAGCTGTCCTTACAGAAGGATGTGGGCAGGGTAAAGAAAATGAGTCCAAGTTAAATGAAACCTAAAGTTTACCATTCCCTTCCGTAAAACACCTTAAGGAGAGCAGGACAATAGCAAAGTCAATGGGTTGGTTTAAGATCATCTTTTAGTTAACCCAGGGAAGTATATATGAACAGTAAAGCAAAAGAAGACAGAACATTACCAGCCCTCCAAGTAAATAGTCCACAGATTTAATTATTCTATTGACAGTTCAGAATACACCGTACATTTAGTTAGTTTTGACCTATTTGATCAACATTATTAACTTGCCGTTGTGATCCTAAGGTTCCAGTTTCATTGCTGAAGTATGCACCAAACAACGGTGGCCTGAATCCGCTCTTTGGCCCTCAACAGGTAGCCATGCTGAACCAGCTATCCCAACTAAACCAGCTTTCTCAGATCTCCCAATTACAGGTAAGTAGAGGAACAGCCTTAGTCCTGTACGTTTATTGGGTGTCAGCCATGTATAGGAAGTGTTGCAGCAAACAGAGTCGGCGCTATGGCCCTCAGGGAGCTTATGGTCTGTGGGTGAGGACAGACCATGACCTCGAAGGACAGATGCTCTGTGAGGACCCCCAGCCAGGTCTGAAGGGGAGGCAGGGGTAGGGTGACTGGGGAAAATGTCCCTGATGAAGTACAAGTTTATATTGAACAAGAGACCGGATTCTACGGTGGCTTGAGGCCAGGAGTCCCAGGGAGAGGTGACGCCAGATGAGGCTACACTGTAGGTGTGTGCATCCGCGGCAGTCACCTGAAGCTCGCAGCTCTCTGACGCCGAGACGCTGACAGCCTTTTCACCTTCTTCCTCCAGCGATTGTTAGCGCAGCAGCAAAGGGCCCAGAGTCAGAGAAGCGTGCCTTCTGGGAACCGGCAGCAGCAAGACCAGCAGGTAGATGACATCTGTAATCTGAACTCATTGCAGTAGAATTGTAACGAGATGCGAAATGCCTTTATTAAAATAGAGTGGAATACGTGGTTGGTTAAGTCTCCTGTTTGCCTAAAAGTCCTCTTAACTGATATGCAGCTGATTGTTCAACTTCCTGCCTAGGAGGAGGAGTGAATTTGGCAGTGAGGAGGAATATGTGGCTGTCTGGGAAGCCTTTCTGTCCACCGTGTTTCCCAATCATCTCTTTGTTTCTAGGGTCGACCTCTTAGCGTGCAGCAGCAGATGATGCAGCAGTCCCGGCAACTCGATCCCAGCCTGTTGGCAAAGCAGCAGACCCCGCCATCTCAGCAGCAGCCACTCCATCAGCCAGCCATGAAATCTTTCCTCGAGAATGTCATGCCCCACACTACACCCGAGCTGCAAAAAGGGCCATCACCAATAAATGCTTTCAGCAACTTCCCGATAGGTAGGTTTCTCGTTGCCCTGAACATTCAGGTGATGCTCGGGGCCCCTGGCTTACTGTCTCTGCTCCTTGAGAGGCACAGTTTTGTCCCCTCGGGAAAACCATGCCGGCCCTGGGACCCATTCCTCTCCAAGAGCTGCTTTGCCTCTTGCCGGTTCAGTAGTCTTGTTTCACGGAAGGCCTCTTTCCATGTAAAAAAACGACACTGATTCCAAACCCCCTGCTCTTTCACAGTGGGTTAGAATAAACATGAAGTTGCTCTGAAGCCCCAGGTAGCTTCATCGTAGGGTAGAAGAGGGAAGGTTAGCAGTAACCACGTGCCAGAGATGCACTGAGCCGCGCTGCTCTGCAGGGACAGCTGGGAACAGTTACATCTCTGCTTTCAGAACCTGGAATTGCGATTCTCACCTACATAGTGTGGGATGGTCTCTGGTCTGCGTGGAGAAAATCACGGCTAGAGGAGGATTGCCTTGGTCGCCCCTGCAGTTGCTCCCTCTTTCCTTTCTTCGCTCTGTCCCCAGGCATTATTCCCTCTGGAAATATCAGGCCTGAATGTTTTCTTCTTCTTTGAGTCTCTTTTCTCCTTTGTGCCTTTGATTCTATTTTGAGCCTTGATCATACCCTCTTCATTTTGCTTTTTCTTTCTGTCTTTTCCTATAACTGTGTTTTCTTGTAAACCAGCTTGGTTGGTTGCTGGCCCAACTGGGTCCAAGACAGTTGGTGTGCATGTTCCGGGCTGTGGGCAGGGCCTGGAGCCTGCTATTAATTCACTCTGGCTGGACAGTACACATTTTGGCTCCCCCTGGTATTGCTGTGGACTCTCAGCTAGGATGTGGGTTGCACTTTGAGTCCTTGGAGTGGTTAGCAATCTCATTAGGTTTCTGGAAGCAGTTCCCTTGCCAGTTACCAATGTAGATAAATACCTTAGAATTTATCTAGATTGTGATCCCAGAGACAATAGTAGTGTGGTGAAAGAATACTCAAGTACACTGAGACATTGTGATCTTACCAGTGAAGGGAAGTAACTCTTGCTGTTGCATACTAGACATACAGATTGGGCCATTGAGGAGGTAAGTTTCTAAATATGGGATTTCCTGTTCTGACTGGCTTTATAGAGATACTTCTCCTGGGGTGCCTGGGTGAACACGTGCCCCCCCCCCCCCCAAAAAAAAAAACAAATTTTTAAAAAAAAAAAAAAAAACCTACTTCTTGGTTAAGAAGTCTGCTGAACCTGTACAAACACAGTATGGTTGTCTAAATCAGGTATTGGCAAACTAGAGCCTGTTGACCAAATTTGGCCAGCTGGCTGGTTCTGTAAATAAAGTTTTATTGGAACACAGCCTTGCTCTTTTGTTAATGTGTTATTTTGTGGCAGCTTTTTTGCTACAACAGAGTTACGTAGAGACACTGAGACCTTGTGCCCCACAGAGCCTGAAATCGTTACTGTCTGAACCTTCACAGGTTCACAGAAAAATTTGCCAAGTCTTGGGTTTAGCTAAGGAGTCCAGAGAGCAGCAAATATAATTGTTCTCTCCAAAAATAAGGGATGATATTAGAGAATTCACACTGTTAAAGTTTTTAAGATTGAATGACCTGTTATCAATCACATGGACTGTCATGAAACCCAAGTATTAAAAACTATTTGTTTTGAAATTTAGAATAGGAACAGCGTGGCTGTGTGTTAAACAAAGATTCTGGTTCCCACTGGAGTCTTTTTGTAACAGGCATCTCAGATGATTCTGATATTGACGGTCCTTGGATTAAACTTAAGAAACCCTGGCTTAATAAGGTCAGTTTTCTGACCAGAATATCTAAGATGGAAATTCCATCCTTGTTCCAAGAGGGTATCTGAATCTGATGTGTGTCATCAGCAAAGTTCAAGGAAATTGTGCTTTGAGATACGAGAGTCTCACCCTTAAGTACAATTGCTAGAGCAAGACATTTTTACTTTCAAGTGACAGTGTCTTTTGTCTGGCCAGTCGAAAATTGTTGTTTACAAGCAAAAGATAACAACTGAAAGTGTTTATTAATATTTCTTCATGCATGGTGCTCTTGGGGGATAGCTAAAGAGATCTATTTTAGGGGCGCCTGGGTGGTTGGTCGAGTGTCTGACTCTTGGTTTTGGCTCAGGTCAGGTTCTCAGGATTGTGAGATAGAGCCCGGTGTTGGGCTCCGTGCTAGGCATGGAGGCTGCTTGAGATTCTCTCTCCTCCTGCCTCCCTGCCCCGGCCTCCTCTGTGCATGTACTGTCTTGCTCTAATACATAAATAACTCTTTTTAAAAAAAATCTTTTATTGGAGATAAGCTTTAATAATTGGCTTCCTTTAAATTATCTCTTCTTTTATCAAGGAATTTTTAAATTACCAAAATTATATGAAGAAATGGTTTTCCACAGTTGACACAGTTGTGGTTTTAACAGTTTGATGGTTTGAAAACATTGGGTTATTGAATAGTAGACTAGCTGTTAAGGATTTTTATTTGTTGCTCTCTGATAATGTAGCCACGGCTCTTCTCTCTGTGTTATTTCTGCACAGCCTTGGCTGGCGGCCCAGACTGTCTGTTCTGCCTGCCTTGCCTTTGTCTGTAATCATTTGGCTGTGCCACATTTGCGGGGTGATATTTATTAAGGAACATTCACAGGATTGAAAACAGATTAGTTACATGTGCTTTTCCAGAAAATGGAAGTTATGGTATCAGAAGGAAAATGTGCTGTATTTTATAAAGGGGTTTTTCTGGGCACCTGGGTGGCTCAGATGGTTAAGCGTCTGCCTTAGGTCATGATCTCCAGGTCTTGGGATTGAGCCCCACGTCAGGCTCCCAGCTCAGTGGGGAGTCTGCTTCCCCTCTCTCTGTATACCTCCCCCTGCTTGTGCTCTCTCTGTCTCACTTCCTTTCAAATGAATAAATAAAATTTTAAAATAGGGTGCCTGGGTGGCTCAGTGGGTTAAACCGCTGCCTTCGGCTCAGGTCATGATCTCAGGGTCCTGGGATCGAGTCCCGCATCGGGCTCCCTGCTCAACAGGGGGCCTGCTTCCCTCTATCTCTCTCTCTGCCTGCCTCTCCATCTACTTGTGATCTCTCTCTCTCTCTCTGTCAAATAAATAAATAAATAATCTTAAAAAAAAAATCTTTAAAATAAATAAAGTGGTTTTCTATTATTTTATTTTTAGGCTTGAACTCAAACTTGAATGTAAATATGGATATGAACAGTATTAAAGAGCCACAGTCAAGACTAAGGAAGTGGACTACAGTGGACAGCATTTCTGTGAACACATCTTTGGATCAAAACTCCAGCAAACATGGTAGGAAATAACATTCTTAAATTTTGTACTTTAAATATAAGGTTGTAGACTACTAAATTTAGGTCTTTGTTTTATTTTATTTATTATTTATTCATTTATTTTTTAGAGGGAGGGCTGGGATGAGGGAGGAGAGAGAATCTTAAGCAGGTTCCACATCAGTGTGGAGCCCAGCTCAGTCTCACGACCCTGAAACTGAGAGCCAGATCCTTAACCGACTGAACCACCCAGGCGCTTCTAGGCCTTTATTTTATTTTAAATGGCTTTTCTAGCCAAATTCTCTTATAACCTTTCCTCTTTACTGAAAAATGCTTTATTATTAAATCTTAGTTAAAATCAAAAAGCAAAATTAACTTTTATTACAGATTGTATAAAATAGAGATTGAGTATACGTTTGTGTTTTAAAAATTATTCCCCCTTTGATGGTCATTTAGGTTTCTGCAGTTGGTTTTATTGTTCTAATATTCTACTTAGCATATACTCAATTTAGTATGATGGGGAGAATATTAAAAACTCCCAGCATAGTTTGACTTCTGCCAGTTTTTTGTATAATGGCATGTTTTCTCGATACATTTTATTGCTATGTGTAAATCATATAGATTCAGTATTCTTGTTTTTTCATCTGTTAATTACATTTTTTTTTTTAGAAACATCATTTTCATCTTATTTAATATTATCAATTCATCTAGCAGATGTTAATGGAGTATCTTCTGCTTTCCAAGGACTGTGCTAGGCCACTTGGAGCACGTAGATACTTATGGACATGGATGTATACAGTTGAGCATATGTAAGCCAGGAAAAATACCCTGAAGAAACTCATTGTTTGGTCACAAAAATAAGGCTTGTGAACAACTTTAGTACGCTGTGATAGGTGCTATACATGCGAATCCATATGGTGGTAAAAATAGTATGATAATGTGAAGTCCATTGGAAGGTTGAGTCAGGAATGAGGAACTGTGGGTGTAGTGGGTGTGGAAGGGCTTCACAGAGAGACTGCTGAGCCGAGTCTTTGGCTTGACCATGCGAAGGAGTAAAGACAGAATACCAAAGAGTAACTGGCATTTGTAAAGCAAAAACAGGAGAGCCTGGTAGGTTCTGTTGTGTGGGCCTGTCACAGGGGTGAAGGGCCAGGGAAGGAGGAGGAGGAAGGCAAAGCCAGGGTAGTGGGAGGGAGCAAGTCCCAGACAACGTGATGCCGTCAGTCATTTAGAACTTGAAAGTGGTGGCTTTCCGAAGCACAGAAGACTCAAAGCAGTGCAAGACAGAAAGCAGTGGACACGGAGGGGATGCATGAGAAAGAGCCTTAGAATTAAGGATAGGAGGGCTGGGTAAGTAGCCCAACTCCTCGGGCAAACATGGGTTCATCCGGGACGTAGCTGCGTGGGCACTCGGTTGAGCGCTCTGCGGGACCGTGAACTCCTGCTGGGCGGGAGCATGGGAGCGCGGGAGTGTAATGTAGGTGATGGTGGCAGAAATGCAGGAGTCAGAGCAGGCATGGTGGACAGATACTGAGTTAATTTTAGGCTTGTCAAGTGTAGTATTTTGGGTAGTGCACAATACGGAAAAGCCCAGTAAGATATTAGGAATAGAGACCAGCAATTGGAAGAAAAATCTGAGCTAGAGTAATGTTTGGTATTCATCACAGTGTTGAGGTCATGGACGTGGATAAGGTTGCCTCAGAGGGACAGAGCCTAGAAAAGAATAAGGTCAGCATCCTGGAGCCACTAGCGGCAAAAGGAGTGTGTGGAGGGGTCAGATGTGGAGAGCCAAGAAAATGCTTCTGCCATGTGTTTTTCTGTCTTTTGGGGTTAAAATGGATATTTCCATGTCTGCCTCGCTTCTCTGAGCCTCAGTTTCTTTGTAAAAATGACCTGCCTCTTTCCTTCCTTGCACTGCTGTGGTAGATGTACCGTCCCTTGTATGTTCTCCAGTGTTCGGCCTCCTGGCAGATACGGTGCAAGACCACTTTCAAGTTCAGTGATTTGCCAGAGGAATTGACAGAACTCAGAAAAGCTGTAGTACTTATGATTATGATTTATTACAGCAAAAGAATCAGATGAAAATCAGCAGAGTAAAAAGGCACACAGGGCACAGTCCAGGAGAAGTTTCCTATAGTCCTCTCCCAGTGGAGTTTCACGGACCTAATTTCTCCAGAAACAATGTTGTGAAACCTCGTATAAAGTATTGCCAACCAGAGAAGCTCCCCCAAGCCTTAGTGTCCAGGGTTTTTACTGGGGGTCAGTCACGTAGGCATCAGACACATGCATGACTCAGTCTCCAAGCCCCCACAGCTCTCTCAGAAGTCAGACAAGGTCGCAGTATGGCCCAGGCCTCAGGCAGACACAAACAGGTGATGACTGGAAGTCATGTTGCCGTAAAGGATCTGGCCTGGCTGAGGCCCGGGGTCTGCAAAGGTACTCTGAACCTGCAGGATATTCTGTGTACTTGGAGGAGCGCAGGAGTGGTTGAGGGCCAGGCCTGAAGCGCTTTACAGTGTGTATGCTGGGCCTACTCTGCTAACCGTTTACTGCACCCGCTCCAGAGTAAGAAAAGCCAGCTTTGTTAAGAGAAGTAGGGTGGAATGGAGACAGGGACGTCCGACCAGGAAACTGTGCGTCACAGAAGGGTTGGACTAAGTTACTTGCTATGCTTTTTGGTCCTAAGATCCTTTGGCTAGAAGGTTGTTTATAAAATTGTTCCCTTGTCAGCCAAGCACCCAGCACAGTGTTCTGGGGCCGGGGGCAAGGCATATGTAGAAGAACATTTCAGTCTTAGGGTAGAGGGCAGGAGGGAACGGATTCCAGAAGGCCTGTGATCTCTTAAGCTGCGACATGAAAGATAACAGTTAACCAAGCAGAGGTGATGGGAGTGGACCCCAGGGGTGGTGTGGAGGCCTTATAGATAATTAAAGAGTTTGAGTGTTAGCCCCCCTGTCCTGGAGGGCTCACTATTGCAGAGAATTAAGCCGGGAAATGGTGAGATGTGTGTTTGGTGATTATCACTCTGACTACAGTGTGGCCGCCTGGGGAGTGGAGGTAGCCGGGCAGATCATCTAGGGAACTTCCAGAGCTTAGCCAGACAGGAGATGACTGTCGCCTGACCCAGTGTCACTGTGCTCTGCCATCAAGAGCCGCGCCATCAGTTTGCAGTATATACAAATACCGAATCATTGTGCTGTACGCTTGAAACTACGCTTGTTCTGTATTAACTATATTTCAATAAAAATTTTTTAAGGCAAGATTAAACAAGTTATAAAGTTACCCACTAAATCAAAAATAGAAGCTCTCCACATTTTCAGAAAAGATAGAAACAGATACCACATTTTCAGAGTTGAGAAAGAATCTACAAAGAAATCGAAGGCATCATAGAAATAATGAAACACTGAGACCAAGTATATGTCAAATTGATAAATATAAATGGATCAAACTAATTTGCATTGACTCATAAAGCAGAATCCAACTCTTTGCTGTGTACAAAGGACCCAAAACAAAATAATTCAGAAATCTTTGCAGTTGTGCAAAAAAACAGCTGTAGGGAAGCAGAATTGATAGGACTTGGTGATTTAAAATAATGGAAGGAGAGGCAGGAGAGCCTCTCTGCTTTCTAACTTAAGTGACATCACATTTGTTCCTCTGATTAATACCAAAAGTACATTTTTGTGACATTTGTTCCTTTCTGTTGGATTTTATCTTGAAACTTTGACTAAACTTGGCTTAAAGGTCAGCTTGCTGGTTTGTGAACCTTGGACTGATGATTATCAGATACTGAAGGTGAAATTGTCATGTGGTAGAAAGAACCTTGGACCCTAAAACAGACCTGAATTCTAAGTTGAATTTGCCACTCGGTGGCATATCACATTTGGAATTTTTCTTAAGAATGGGAATGGTAGGGGGGTGCCTGGGTGACTCCGTGGGTTAGGCCTCTGCCTTCAGCTTGTTACTGAGGAGAAAAATGCAAAGAAAAGAAGTTTTAAGAAAATGCAGTAATTAGAGGCACTTGGGTGGCTCAGTGGGTTAAACCTTTTCCTTTGGCTCAGGTCATGGTCTCAGGGTCCTGGGATTGAGCCCTGCATCGGGCTCTCTGCTCGGCGGGGAGCCTGCTTCTCCCTCCCCCTCTGCCTGCCTCTCTGCGTACTTGTGATCTCTCTCTGTCAAATAAATAAAATATTTTTTTAAAAAAAGGGACTGATAGGGACGCCTCAGTGGTTCAGTTGGTTGGGCATCTGCCTTTGGCTCAGGTTGTGATCTCAGCATCTTGGGATTGATCCCAGCATTGGGCTTTCCGCTCCGTGGGGAGTCTGCTTCTCCCTCTCCCAATTCCCCTGCTTGTGCTTACTCTCTCTCTGACAAATAAAATCTTAAAAAAAAAAAAAAGTGGAAATGGTGGTTGACTCAGGTGGCAGAATGCGAAATAAATACAGACCCTGGATTTGAGAGCGAGCTTTGCTGCTTATTAGCTATGTACGGTCAAATAACAACCTTTATGGTTGTTATAGTCCCTGAATGGGAATATAAAATGGTACCTCCTGTGATGTTTTGAGAATGGATGAGGCAACACCTGTGAAGCACTGATGCACTAGGACGGGGTAAGACACTAAGTGGCCTGCGGGTGGACACTTCATTGTTGGCTCCCCACATGCCTGCCTCTAAGACAACGGTATGTCTCCAGTGCAGATCCAGCCTGCTTGTGTTCCACTACACCTGCCACCTGGACATCCATACCTTCCATTTTCCACACCTTCTCCCATGCAGCGGTTAATAGAATATAATTGGACTCTAGCTGCCTCTCTGTCAAGCCTATTTTCCTTTTTAATAAAATGAAGTTTTAATAAGTAGAAATGAATTTTCTGTAATGAAAGGGGGGGGAGTACTTTTATCCGCTCAGGTTCTTGCAGAAAAATTGATCATTTAAAATGTGGCGTCCGTGCTTGTTTACTGTCTTACATGCAGCTGCTACTTTACTCATACCCCTGCTGAGCGCCCAAGTGATTTTATCTTTTTTTTTTTTTTTTTTAGATCTTATTTATTTGACAGAGATCACAAGTAGGCAGAGAGGCAGGCAGAGAGGGGGCGGGGGAAGCAGGCTCCCCACCGAGCAGAGAGTGAGATGCAGGACTCGTTCCCAGGACCCTGAGACCATGACCTGAGCCAAAGGAAAAGGTTTAACCCACTGAGCCACCCAGGCACCCCTCCCAAGTGATTTTAATTCACTTTACAAAAAAGATACACAGTTTACTCAGATAAAAGCAACTAGATAAGGAAGCCAAGGAAGAGAAGGGCCGGAATCGCTGAACTAACGAGGCCTTGTCCGGAATAGGTCAGTGCCCAGCAGTGATGGTGCCGTGAGGTCCCGTCAGGCCAGCTCTGCCCCCTCGGTAACCAGTACGGAAGCTTGGTGTTGTGCGTGCTACCAGGCAAAACTTTTTCATGGAGTAAAACAAGACTAAAGCAACATTCAAGGCTCTGCTGTATTTTTGTAGAAGCTCATAACCTCTGTGATCAGGGCTTTTCCTCATACCTGCTCCAGAGCTGGCACGAGCGGGGGGTGTTTGGTTTTCCTCTTTACCCTCGCTCCTCCGTTGGGTTATTAAAGCTGGAAGCTTGAGAGATTCTCCTCTCTAAATTTATTGAGATAATTTACATGTAATACAATTCTCTTTATAAAGTATACCATTTGTTGGCTTTTAGTATACTCTGAGTCGTGGGAGTCGAACATTTCCCCGTCCCAGAAGAGCCCCAGAGGGGTTGCTCCTCGCACCTTCTGGACTTTTCTTCCCTCCCAGACATGCATAAAAACGAGTCCATTTTCTGTGGGTTTGCCTCACTGGACCGCTCACATCAGTGGAAGCATATATTATCCTGTCCTGCGGGACTGGCTTTTTGGTGGGGCATAATGTTTTCGAGGTTCATCTGTGTCGAAACATGCATTAGCACTCCTTCTGTTTTACAGTGGTGTTGGCTGATGGCCACATTTGGGTTATCCACCCATCACGTGCTACGTATTTGGGTGTAAGAGATGTCCTTGATTTCTTCCTTTCCCGGACTTCCACATCCATCCATCTGTGACTAGTGCCCCTTGTCCCGCAAAATGCACAGTTGTGTGTCCGTAGCATCTCGCCGCCTCGGCAGCTGCCCTCTGTCTCTGCCCCCGTGGCTTCCGTTCTCTGTGCAACAGCAGCAGGGACCACAGATGAGTGTGGTTGTCTCACTGCTCTACTTACAGCCCTGGCTGTGTCCTGCAAAGCCCTGCATGAGGGTGTTGCAGAATCTGATGCCTTCAGGGAACAGGCAGGGTGTAGGCCCGTCCGGGGCAGCAGGGCCTGGGGCCACCGGAGCAGGCACACCTCAGGACTTTCCAGTTCCAGACATTTCAGACAAAACCTACAGGGTCATCCCTGCCCCTCAAGGCCAGGCTCCACTCCTGCGTGTTATTTACTCTCCTGCTGACTGTTTTTCAGACAAAACAGTCTTTCGGTTCCTCACTCATGCCAAGCTGCTATTCTCCTCGGGTCTCTGTGCACGCTGTGCCCACCGCCCGGCATCTCCTCCCTGGACCCTTTCTTCACGCCAGCGCGACCCTCCCTGCCACCCATGCTCCCCTTTCCGTGCTCTGCGCACTCCCGGGTTTGTGGGGGGCCCCTTCATCTGCCCGCCTCCCTGGGCCCAGCAGGTCCACCGAGAGAGGGATGTGTTGGCTGCGTGTGTCAAGCATTAGTCATTTAAGATGTGTTCAAAAATGAGTGTAGGGAATAAATCACCCAAGACAAATGACCATTTCTGAGTGAGAGTAAGTTGTCTTTTTGTGGGATTTCGCACTCATTTGGATAACAGGTATCTTTACCACTGCTGTGTATGATCACAAGGGGTGTGCATAGGCAGAAATGGGAACATCCTGATCAAAACGTGTGTTTGTTCTCATTACATGGAGTGGTCATAGCAGTCTCCTGGATTCTTGGATTCCCCTCTCTGCCACTTAGAACATTCTCCACCATAAAGCTTTCTTTACTGGAGCTGTGTTTCTTTCCTCCGGTGCACCTCATTCACCAGCAACACACATCTCCCTGACAAGGAGTCCACTGTGCTTGTTCTCGGTTTAGGGCAAAGTACAAGTGTTCTAATGACTTGGAAATAAGTTTGTACCCATACTCTGGTCACTTACTGATGATTATGTTCCTTATTCTCCTCCTTGAAATAAAATTCACTATGAGAATGTTCAGATCTCGGGACATAAGAGAGTTAAAAGTGATTGCCATCTGGAAGAGAGTTCAGGGCTTGCTTTCCTCCTGGACTTTTCACGCAGTCTACAGAACGCACTTTGGCACCCACAGAGCTCATACAGGGTGTTCTTATGATATTTGAGAAGCTACAAGAAATAAATTCACTAGTGCCTTTTGCCTCACATTCTCTTATTCTCTTATTCTCTTATCTCTCTTTAGGTGCTATTTCAAGTGGTTTCAGGCTGGAAGAGTCTCCATTTGTTCCCTATGACTTTATGAACAGCAGTACTTCTCCAGCCAGCCCTCCGGGTTCAATAGGAGATGGCTGGCCACGTGCCAAATCGCCTAACGGCTCTAGCAGTGTTAATTGGCCACCAGGTAAAGTGCGGACTGAGGTTCTGCCTCCCTCACGGGGTCCTTTCCTGCTCAGTGCTCTAGTGATGTAGGCCAGTTCGGTGGATCAGCGTGCGCTCTGCTCGGGCTGGGAAGGAACAGAGGAGCCAGTCTGGCCTGTTACCAGTGCCTTTATGCTCCAGGCAGGGAAGGGGGAGGGAGTCCTGCTGGCCCGCATGAGGAGTAAGGTAAAAAAAACACTCAGGGCTCCTCTTCATCTGCACCAGGGGACTAACTTCATGGTGTTTCATTTGGGCTGAGACATTACTGGCAGTGGATTTAACAGCCTTCTTTTCTGTTTGCATTGCTATGGCTTGTGATTTAATGAAGCACTTTACAGTGTTACCATTTAGGTGTGCCTGGTTGGCCCAGCTGGTAGAGCATGCGACTCTTGGTCTAGGGGTTGTGAGTTCGAGCCTCATATTGGGTGTAGATATTACTTAAAAATAATTTTTTTTAAAGATTTTATTTATTTGAGAGAGCATGTGAGAGAGAATATGAGCAAGGGAAGGGATAGAGGGAGAAAGAGAAGCAGACTCCTTGCTGAGCAGAGAGCCCAATGCAGGACTTGATCCCAAGACCCTGAGCTCATGACCTGAACCGAAGGCAGATCCTCAACCGACTGAGCCACCCAGGTGCCTCAAAACTAAAATCTTAAAAAAAATAAGAGTGGCTAGGTGGCTCAGTCAGTTGAGCATCTGGCTTCAGCTCAGATCGTGATCCTGGATCCTAGGATCGAGTGCCACATGGGCTCCCTGCTTAGTGGGGAGTCTGCTTCTCCCTCTCTCCTTGCTTCTCCCCCTGCCATGTTTGTGCGCATGCGTTCTCTCTCTCTCTCTCTCTCTGTCAAATAAGTAAAATCTTTTAAAAATAAAAAAAAATTAAAATAAAATAAAATAAAAAAACATTTTTAAAGTGTTACTATTTAAAAATATATGAACCCTGAGAAATGATTTCATTTGCAAAAATGCACAAGTCATTCTTAAATAGCAGCTCATGTTACACTAACCATAGTACTAAATCAGCCTCATAGAGTACTAGTATTAACTGGAAAATATTTGAGAATTGCACAAGGAAAACAAGTTTTGGATATTTAATAATGGATCTTTAAGTGATGGATGATTAAGCCCAAACTAATTTTATGTGTTTGTTTCCAGAATTTCGCCCTGGTGAACCATGGAAAGGTTATCCAAACATTGACCCTGAAACTGACCCTTACGTCACTCCTGGCAGTGTCATAAACAATCTTTCAATTAATACTGTGCGGGAAGTTGACCACCTCAGGGACAGGAACAGTGGTACGTAGGCGGGTACAGGTCCGAATTTCTGAAAGACACTGGCTGACGCGATTTAAGAATGGTTCACAGGATGAGAAACTTTTAGCCCATCGCAGCACCTGACATCCAAGGAAGTCATGAAAATAAAAAGTGAATTCTCAATTTTCCCATAGGTGATTCTTTGCCACTTTAAAAATGACGAGGATTTATTGTCACTTGATATGGTTTACACATATATTCACTTAACTCAAAGTACCAACAAATACTTGCTTTCCAGGAGTTATAGTAGCAACTGAAAGGTTGTTACCTACTTTATAACAAGTTTCAGTGTTGTGATTATTAAGAAGTGGACATTTCTTATAAAAAATGTTATCATTCATTTATACACTCTTGTTCTTAAAGGACTTCCATGTGAAGAACCAATTTAGCTTTCTTTGTCTCTGAAAGTGAAAAATTAAGACCATTTGAAGGGTCCCTCTATTTATTTATTTATTTGACAGAGATCACAAGTAGGTAGGCAGAGAGAGAGAGAGAGAGAGGAAGCAGGCTCCCTGCAGAGCAGAGAGCCCGATGTGGGGCTCGATCCCAGGACCCTGGGATCATGACCTGAGCCGAAGGCAGAGGCTTTAACCCACTGAGCCACCCAGGCGCCCCTCGGATGCACTTTTTAATGGGTCATCAAATGCAGTCGTCCTACCACCTACCATATAGTTTCCCTCCCCCGGGCATTTGAAGTAGTCTCTGCATGCCCCTGAAGGAAGGTGAGGGGAGTGAAAGAAAATATTTTGTTTCTGTTCAAAACCTACATCTTCCTATTCCTCTAGACAATTTATAACAAGATCCGAAGAGCATTTTACATTAAATGTGTGATTTTGTTAACAGGTGTTCGCCATATCACAATGGCAAGGAAAGAATCCTCCTCATTCGAAAATGGCTGAATTTAACCGACCACTGTGTAGAAGTAGCTAAAGTACTCACGGCTTTCGCTGCAGAACAGCGGGGACAGGGCCAAGGGTAGAGTCTCACAGCCGTGTGTGTAGATAGTGGAAGAATCTTGCGGCTTGCAGAGACGGACTTCTTGTTGTGGAAGATCGTTGGTCAGGAGAGGAGTTTAGATCTGGTGTTAGAAGACGTGAACCGTTGAAGGTTTTGAGTGGAGTCTTGCCATCGAGGGTAGACGGTCTGCCAGCGACTGGCAGAGCGTCGGCGTGGGAGGCCGGGTTGGAGCTCTTACAGACCCCAGGACAGTCCAGCCTGCGGCGGGGCCAGAGAGCGAGGGCGATTCAAAATGGGACAGTCTGGTTTGGGAGGCTGCTGTGGGGCGTGATGGAGGGTGAGGACCTGCTGGTACTAGGGTACCCCGGGGGCAGGGGGTGGTCTGGTGAGCTGTCCCTGGAGTTCAGTCAGGGCTTGGGGGCAGGAGGAACTAGGCCTCCTTCTGGAGCCTGGACTGGGACACGGAGCCAGCGTCGTCTTGGAGTGTCAGGCAGAGGAGGGAAGCTACCTCCCTGAGCCGCAGTCAGAACGATGAGCATGGAGGAAGGTGCAGTTGTGGGCACCGCGCCTGGACCCCAGCATCTGTTTCTTTCCTGTGGCCTGCGGTGGGATCGCAGCCTCACGGGAAGCTCCTGCATGTTCTCCATGTGCCATGCCCCTTGCTCTGGGGATCGCTGACTGGGCTCTTCCCCCACGCAGGGTCCTCCTCATCCTTGAACACCACGCTGCCTTCAACTAGTGCCTGGTCATCCATTCGTGCCTCCAACTACAACGTTCCCCTCAGCAGCACAGCACAAAGCACTTCAGGTGGGCCTTGTCCCGGGCTTGTTGAGGCCCTGTCAGAGGAATGGGGTACTCCGCACCTTGGGCGGGGGCTATTGTGGGGAACCCTCTTCTCTTTATTGGAAGTATTCTTAGTCTGGAGGTAGGAGAATATGTTTCTGAGCCTGGGAAAATACTTGTAACACCATTTGTCCCTTTCTAAAATCGGCTAGAGCCCGCAGTCTGTCACTGAGTCCCTCTCCCTCTCTCGTCTGAGAGCCAGTTCGTTAAATGCAGTTTCATTGGAAGCAGTTCTCAAATGAAGCAGCTTTTATTTTGGTAATGTCCTATCCTTTGCAGACTGATACTTCTGTAAAGTGTAGGAAACCTGACCTTGGAATTGCTAGAAAAGCAATCCCATACTTGGGAGCTCTGGCCGTGTCCGACTGCTGTCTGCTTACGACCACACTGAGTTTTCTCTACTTGTTCTGTCGGAGACAAGTGAGAGCTTGTGTGGTGACCAGGCTTCCCCACCACTTTGAGTCTCACTCACTTAAGGGAGGTGCACTTTATAAATCAAGTAGAAACATAATGGACAGTGACAGAAGTTAAAAAATCTTCCATCCACTTCTGCCCCCTCATGGTTTGGTAGGATTATTTTGAACAAGTTTACCATGTGCCTGATCCCTGCACACCCCCATTGCCATGAGGCAGGACACATCAGGAAGTGAGCTTTCTTCTTCTTCTCCTTCTTTCCTTTTTTTTTTTTTTTTAAACCAGACAGGCCTGGATTTGAATCCTGGCTGTGCACGGGACCCATAGTTGCTTAACCTCTCTGACCTCGGTAGGATGTGTGTCAGGATTAGAGCTAGGATGCACCGAGTGCCCGGCAGCCTGGCGCTCGGCACAGAGAGACGCCCGGTGAGCGTCCGCTGTGAGGACTTCCTGAGTTGGGGCTACTTTTGTGGTCCTTTTTCCCATGTGTAAACCAGAGAGTTCTAAGATCTATTTAATGACCTATGTGACGATCTCGAGTGACTCGGTCATGGTCCTAAAGATAAGGAGTTCCCAGGTGCTGTTTCAGAGCAGTTGAAAGCAGTGTATTTTGTTTTGTTCTGATTTCCATTGTGGTATAGTTTTGTACACTGGGCTAGGAATTTCATGAGTCTTAAAATTGTTAATAACAAATGGTTTGAGTGTTTTGAGTCAAGGGAGCAGTTTCCTTTTGGCTTTTGTGGGGCTTTTGGGGGGCAGTTTTGAGTTGGGGATTTTTAATAGGGTTTCTTTTTAGTTGATTTGCTTTTTGTGGGAGAATGGGTGTTGTCCTTACATTTTCTCTTTTCTAAAAGCATTATTTTCCTCCCCCGCCCACTGTGTTTTTTCCCCTGTGAGTAGCCAGAAATAGTGATTCCAAATTGACATGGTCTCCTGGTTCAGTTACAAACACCTCTCTGGCTCATGAGCTGTGGAAGGTCCCTTTACCACCTAAAAACATCACTGCTCCGTCCCGCCCACCTCCGGGACTGACTGGTCAGAAGCCACCCTTGTCTACGTGGGATAACTCTCCCCTTCGTGTAGGTGGAGGATGGGGAAATTCTGACGCCAGGTACACCCCAGGTAAGACAAGCATGATGCTCGTGATGGTTTCTTGGGGTTCCTTTGCTGAACAGGAATAAGTACGCACAGCAAGTCCAACAGACGGATGTGCATTACCCAGTATAAAGTAGGGTTCGACCTTAGACGCGCGACTCCCAGCATATTGCCGTCTTCTGCAGTTTCTAAATTGTGAATCTTAAATTTACTTGGAATTAAACCTGGTTTACTTAAAAACATGTGGCCAAAGCCACACACACAGCCAGCGGTCGGGTTAATGTAATCGATATATCCTGTCTCTTTCGAAGTTTCCTAGAGCCTGAGAACATCTGCTCACTTCCTGCTCGTGGCAGCAGCGTGCTGCCCGGAGAGGCTGGGGAAGGTGGGAGCAGCCCCGCTGGGCCTGTTGGGTGGCAGCTTGGCCTGTATCCTTAGGGTGATGTCCCGTGTATTGTTTCAGCAGGGCCGTGCGAGAGTGGACGGGGGTGCTGGCCGTTAACAGTGCGGGGCCGGCATGCCCAGGAGGACCGCCCTCCCCCCCGCGCCGTCTCCTTTCTCTCCCTGCTCTCCCTGCGCGGGACTCGCACGGGCTTAGGACTGGCGTTGTGCCCCCGCCCTCACGCGCACCCAGATCAAACGAGCTGTCTGCCAGTTCTACCAGTAAATCTGGTCCCAGTCTTCATTCTCCTCAGTCTCAGAACTGGAGCTGACTTTCTCCTCTCTAGCCTGAAAATAGTCAAACTTCACAGCAGTGTCCTGTCTTTAGGCAGGCGATCGGCTGAAAGAAAGCTTAGCAGTGTTTCCTTTGGGGGAAAGGTTTAAGGGACGGGGAGTGATTTAAATTCCAAGAAAGGATCCAAGCTGCTAGCCGCACATGAATGTAGTAGGTGCCCTGTGTGAGTGGTTCTTCCCGGGCCGAGGGCGCATCTGGTGCCAGCCACGTGGCCGGTAGCAGCACAGTGACAGGAGAGGGTCTGGTGCCCAGGGGTCCCACGCGCGGCGGCTGGTGGAGCCCAGTAAGGGTCAGCCAGGCCGAGCAGAGAGGATACATATGGCAAGGCGAGCCGCCCAGGAAAGCACGAGCGCTCCTTGCTAGAGACGGCGATGAGTGAGCCAGTGCAGGGAGCGACCAGGAGGCAGCGTCACAGAGCCGTCTTCCTCAGGCACGCCGCCGTGTTGGTGACGTACCTCGGGCGCTCACAGGAATGACTGGATCCTCAAGTTCTGCTGGGAGCGCGGGCGCCCTGGGGCTGAGCAGGAAGGCCAGTCTTGGAGCTCCCTGGGAGCCTGACAGACACAGAAGTGTCCAGTGATTGCAAGCCGGCTCTTCCTGATTGAAGTCCAGTGGGGACCCAGCGTTATAGCAGTTCCAGACAGTGATTCAGCGAGTCTCCACGGGACTGTGCTCGCCACCAGCGTACCCACCATCTGTCCCCACACACTGTTCAGTACCATTGACTGTGTTCCCGACTCTAAACCTTTCCCTCCTCCTGTCTTACTCGTTCCCTGACTGGAAGCCTGGACGACCTCCTCCCCTTCCCATTTTGCCCATGCCCCACTCTTGCCCCGGCAACCATCAGTTCTTTCACTGTATTTATAGGTCTGAGCTGGCTTTGTTCATTTGTTTTGTTTTTTTTTTAATTCCACAGACAAGTAAAATTGTACAGTATTTGCCTTTCTCTGTCTGCTGTGTTTCATTAGCATACAGTACCTTCTAGGTCCGTCCATGTTCTGCGTGGCAAGATCTCCTCCGTTTTATATATATGCCACGTTTTCCTTGTCCATTTTTCTGTCGATGGACACTGATGGCAAGCTTTTAAATCCCTCATGCATTCAGAGTTATCAGACCATACCTTAGATAATCACAGAGGCCTTTCCTCAGAGGTGCCATTTTGAGATAGTTTTAGCTTTATAAATGAAAAGATGGAAAAGGGATATGGCCTTTCACAGCCCTCCTGCCTGCCGTGACAAGCTGGCCGCTGTCCGAGCTCACTCTTCCCAGAGGCAGAGCCACCTGCCCTAGAAAGTCGTGCCTGCTCAGACTTCTGGCGTGAGGGCAGTCGGAGCCGCGGCGAGGTGACTCCAGGCAGAGGTGCAGGCGGTGGGGACGGTAGGGGAGGGCACCGGGGGCCCGCGTGCTCCTCCCGCACAGGGGTCACTTGACTGAGATGTGTTTGTCCGAATGTCCTTCGTGCCTTAGCTGAGGAAAACTGACTTGTCCTTTGTCCCTAGGTTCCAGCTGGGGTGAGAGCAGCTCAGGGAGAATAACAAATTGGCTTGTTCTAAAGAACCTTACACCTCAGGTAAGAGCACCAGGCATCCTGGCCTAAAGGCATGTGCCAGGAGACAGGGGAACAGAGGGTTCCAGTCTGGTTTGAGAGGAGGTTCGACCTAGGCCTCCCTCGTGCTACCGAGTAGGCGTCAAGGCGGGACCAAGGAAGTCACAGCGGGTGATCTTGCAGGTGATCTTTGGATGCTTCAGGCAGGCTGTGGTCTGAGCCAGTTTGTTTCCACTATAAAACGTGCACGCAGCCGACCAAAATAGATGCCTCGGTCTCACCGCAGGGGCACTGATGGCGTAGGCCTGGGCTAGGGTTAGGCCTGCGCTCTCCTGCAGGTGGTCCTTGTGCTGCAGTCGAGAAACCCTGGTCTGCCCTGGTAGATGAGAACATCTCCTTAGGCCCTGGACCACCCCTCCTCTGGAGGCTGGATGTTAAGAGCCCACCCCCTCCTCTCCCAGGGAGCAGTGCCTTGATGAATCCTGTCCTCAGGGCAGGGAAGAGAGAAGACATGAAGCCACAGCAGGGCATGGCTAACTAAGGAAGTGGGGATCTGGGGAATGTCCCGGAGTCTAGAGGCCACAGAGGTATGGCTCTGGGAGCAGTGGAGGTGGGGAGGGGGGCACTGGACCCCGTCACAGCAGTGAGGCCCAGTGAAGAGTGGCAGCAGAAGTGAAGAACCTTGGGCAGGAAAGAGGAGCAGAGTCCCAGCCTGGGATGACCTCCCCCGATGGTCCGTGTGGCGGCGCATCTAATCGGCGGCTCCCCACGCTCTGTTTCCTAGATCGATGGCTCAACTCTGCGTACTCTGTGCATGCAGCATGGCCCACTGATAACATTCCACCTGAACCTCCCACATGGAAATGCTTTGGTCCGTTACAGTTCAAAAGAAGAGGTAGTGAAGGCACAAAAGTCTCTGCACATGTAAGTTGGATATCTGGTGCCTGCCACCTGGAAAGTGCCCTCGCGATTGGAAGGGTTTGGGTTCCCTTGTGTGTGGAAGCACAGCCGGTGACACTGTGTGTCATCCCTGGGCTGGTGCTCAGAGTCCTGCCGTAAGAGTGCTTCGTGAGGTGGCAGTCTCGCTCTGTCTTGGATTCCAAGGTCAGTCCTCCTAAGGAGAAGCGCTGCCCCTCAAAATGGCCCTAGAAAATCTCTTAGATCACCTGTAGGAGACCAAAAGCCATAATCCATCTGGATACCACGGCCCTACGTGTGGGGCGGGTGTGGCTCTGGGTCCGAGAGAGCCCTGGGCCACGTGTGCCGCTGCCGGCCCCCTTGGCTTTCGAGCAGAGGCAGGGGGCACCCCTCGCTTCGAATCAGACCCTTCAGACGCCCTGAGTCTTCACTGCGTCCCGTGTCTCTTCCCTCCAGGTGTGTATTGGGGAACACTACTATTCTTGCTGAGTTTGCCAGTGAAGAGGAGATCAGCCGTTTCTTTGCACAAAGTCAGTCTCTGACCCCTTCTCCTGGCTGGCAGTCTCTCGGGTCCAGCCAGAGCCGGCTGGGCTCCCTCGACTGTTCCCACTCGTTCTCCAGCCGGACCGATCTCAATCACTGGAATGGTGCTGGGCTGTCGGGAACTAACTGTGGAGACCTTCACGGCACTTCACTCTGGGGGACCCCACATTATTCCACAAGCCTGTGGGGTCCTCCCAGCAGCAGCGACCCCCGGGGAATTAGCAGCCCATCCCCCATTAATGCTTTTCTTTCTGTTGACCACCTGGGTGGGGGTGGAGAGTCCATGTAACGTGTAGATGTAGACTCACGAACTGTGACCTCAAGAAGCGAAAGAAAGGAGCACTAAGTTGGGCTCGCCGCCTGCAGCCAGGGGCCACCTGTGGGAACAGCTCTTCTCTGCACATTTTCCACTTTGTTTTCCCTGAAACATATCAGTTTGAATACTTGAATCATGCAGGCCAATATTATAATGTGAAAAGGTATCTATCTATTTACACTCCCAAATAGCGCCATACATGCTAAACCGTGTAGAATGAGCTCACTCGTGTATATTCATCATGTTTAGCCTTTGGGTTCTTTTCTTCTTTCCTCCCGGCCCCTTCCCTGTTTCTCTCCCCGTCCTTCACCTGCTGTTTCCCTTTTTATTTTTTTCATTTTTTTCTCCTCCTCTCTTTCTTTTTTCTTTTTTCTTTCTTTCTTTTTTTTTTTTTTTTTTTTTTTTTTTTTTTTTTTTTTTTTTTTTTTTGCAAAACCATTTTTTTGGGCTGATAATGTATGAGCTTTTAACTTTGCACTGAATGATGTTCTCTCGTCTAATCGGCAATATGGGGGGGCAGCTGTTCCAGTGTAAATGTTTACTCAAGGATGTTCTTAAAGGTGTGCGCTCTCTACTATGCCTTGATGTTTGCCTACCTTACTGTGGTGTCGTGGAGTTTAAAAGACCGAGTTCTGATGCTGACTTAGGACTATTAATGAAAGTATTGCACCAGTGTTTTCATGTTCTAAAACTAAAGAATTTCGCTCTGCAGTTTGAAAAACTGTGGCCACAGCTGTGACTTGCAGCCCTCCTGCCACCCAGGACGGGCCCTGCACTTTGAATAGGCTTTCCATTTTGTTTTGAAGGTTCTCACGGTGAACCTTCTTGTTTACAGATTTTTTTGTTTGTTTTTTGAGAAAAAAAAAAAAATGTTTACTCTTCCATCATTTAAAAAAAATTTAAAAGACAAAAAAAAAAAAAAAAAAAAAACAATGGAGGATGATTTACAAGATGCTTTCTATCTCTGGGAAAAAGGAGCAGCATTTGGCCATGTTCTTTTGTTTTCTATTCCTGTCCTAAATCCAAGAGCATGGTTCTCAGGAAAACCAGTTCCCCAGTTAGGAAAAAAAAAAGTTTAAAAATAAAAAAATAAAAAAAAAATCTCCTTGTAGTTTCTTATAGGAAAAACCAGAAAACCCCAACTTTTAGCACTGATACTACATATTGCTCTGTTAAAGAATTTTCTCTGCCAAAAAAAAGAAAAAAACAAAAAAACAAATGCTTAAAGCTGGAGTTGACATTCTGCTTTCAGATGCTGTCTTTTTATTAGTGAGTGATGATGGTTTGCTAATAATCAATAGGTGATAATTTTTTGTAACCCCATCAAGTGGCTCTCTCTGTTTCTGCTCTCCTGTGACTGTGTTAATGTTGAACTGTTGTACCTTAAAGCCGAAATCAGTAACTATGCATACTGTAGCCAAGGTATTGGGCTTACAGAATTGTTCGTTGTATAAAGAAAATTTTAAATGTTGTTGCAAACTAACGAGTTACACCATTTTTAAACCTGTTTTCCTCCTCGCCCCCTTTTTTTGCCCACAAATGGTATTATAATGCTTGCTTAGTCAAAGAAGACGGGCCAGACAAGGGTAAACATTTTAACAGCGCAGAATTTGCCATCATTTCATTGCCTTGATCTAACTGTTTGTGTCCTAAGATGCAAAAGAAGTCAGTGGCTTTTAACTGTTTACAAATAGAATGTGATTGTAAAATGTACAGTTTGGTTGTGTTTGAATTATGAAATCCCTCTCGATATAATAAACCATGACTTTTTGGCTGCTCAACATTAATTGTCTCTTTTTTGTGAATTTCTTTGTACGCTCTTTTTTACAATGAACGTTTCAATGTTGCTGTATATGAGGGTCCTCATAGAGCAACCGAGTACAAATCTAAGCAAATATTTGAACATTCTATCCGAACTTCTCCACAATTTCACCCTGAAATAATGTGAGAACGATGGGAAACTGTAGCTTGCTCCTTCCTACCCTCTCTGAGCATCTTTGGGATCTTGTTGCTCAAAGCTCTCCTGTGACTTCATCTTCCCCACCATTTGTGCCCATCTCAAGCCTCAGCAAGAGACCATTTGGAACATGAAGCTTAATGACTTGCCAGTGTTCTAGTGTTAAACTCTCATACCTCTGTTACAAAATAAGAAAATGCCACAACCTGGACCGGCCTTTTCCTCCCCCCTCACGGCCCTCTCCTGACCGTGGGAGCTCGGGGGCAAAACCTGTGTGTGTATCCCAGTGTGTGACTTCAGATCCTGCTCCGGCTTGCCAGGGGTGAGCTAATGTTGGACACCTTCCTATAAGCAACTGTTGTTCAATGCATTCAATGTATATTGACTTCCATACTGGTTTTTCCAAAAACCAAAGGTAGCTTTGAAAAACCACGTTTGGAAATGTTGGGAACGTTAAGCTGATTGACCTTTTGGGGCTTTGAGTAGTATATAATTGAATTCATAACTGCGTTAATTGTATTGTTAAAAGTGTTTGGGAGTTTTTTGCGCTTGTTATGTGGAAAATAAAGTGTTTGATTTAAAAAATTAAAAAGTGGTTTTCATTTTTGCCTAATCCTTAAATCATTACAGCTCTACTCCCTAAGTGGCCATATGACTCCTAAGTCCACCATAACCTCTCTCAGCTGCTCGGGCCTTTGTCCCCGCCACTCTTCTGACCTCGATGTTCCCCTAGCCAGATGTCCTCGAGTCACCGGCCACCTGCAGGAGGCGGTCTAGACACTTCCACACATCCAGTCTTGCATTGCTCCCAAGTTCAGCTCACAGCAGCCACATGGCTTCTGCAACCCTGGATGCGTGGTGGGCTCTGGCCATTGGACCGTGAGAGAACGTGCACCTGCGGTCCAGCCGACTGACAGGGAAAGACAGACTTCAGGTGATCCTGGGACCTGAGCAGTCCATAGGCTGAACCCAACTCATGGACCCTCATTACATTACCCCATCACCAAACCACCCTGGTTTCCACTGACTTCCTAGGTTTTTCTTTTCTTTTATTTTTTAAGGATTTTATTTATTTGACAGAGAGATCACAGGTAGGCAGAGAGACAGGCAGAGGGAGAGGAGGAAGCAGGCTCCCCGCTGAGCAGAGATTCCGATGATCCGGGACCCTGAGATCATGACCTGAGCAGAAGGCAGAGGCTTAACCCACCGAGCCACCCAGGCGCCCACTTCCTAGGTTTTAAAACCAACTTTTAAAGTTAATTTCTTGGTGAAAGAAAATTGGCCACGTTGCCATGTGGAAAATCAGTGTCCCTTGCCATACACAAACAGGAGCTATCAAAAACTCAGGGACATAAGAATTTCCTTAGTTCTGGTGTATTCAGTCCAATTTGGTTAAAAGTTAAAGGGGGAAATCAGAAAGTTGGGGAGAGAGAGAGAGACATCCGGCCCAACACAGCCAACTCATGGCCCGGGCAAAGCATTATTTGCACATGATGCAACGTTACTTCCTTTGACTAAAAATCTCTCAGGTTATCGCCACCCCGGGGGTCATTCCTCTGCACTCAGTAGAACCCCTGCACCCCCTGCCCCACTCTGCTGCCCCCCACCAGCTCAGTGCCCTGGGCCCTGCTGGCTTCCTGTCCATCCAGCAGCACTTCTGACCCTCGCTGCCCTGTAGCCTTCCGGCGGGCGCATTGGTGAGGGCGGGCTGCTCCTCTCCCAGCCCTTCATATGCCTCACAAGGGGCCTGGGGACCTCCTCCTCCCCCGGTCACAGCCTTTGGGAGCAGTCCCTCCGTGCAAGACTTGCTGAGGCCAAACGGAATCGGTCCCTCCCCCGTGGCGCAAGGACCAGCCCAAGCTCTGTCAGGTGGTGCGCAGGGAGGGGAGAGTTCGTAGGAGCCCGGGGAAGGGAACTGGGTCTGAGCCATCCTGCTGTCCTAGAAAGGCAGCCGGCTGGGTGGTGTGTGTGAATGGCGGTAGGGAAAGAGGTTGCACCAGAAAGAGGCTTGCTGAAAGAGACCCTAGGATAGACCTTGGGAGAGCACAGCCAGGTGAGCACGGGCAGGGGAGGGGAGTGCGAGATGCCCGCAGGAGCCAGGCTTGGAAGAGGCAGGGAACAGGGTTTCTGGAAACCAGAAGCCTAGGGAGGGTAGACGGGAAGTTCCAAATCCAGATTGAGAGTGGGGTTTCAGAATGACCAAGACGGAATCTGAGATGGTTAATTTTATGCCTCAGCTTGACCAGGGAGGGCATGGCCAAGGACTGGTCTGGAGATTTCTGCGAGGATGTTTTGGATGAGACTGATGTTTAAATCAGTAAACTTTGAGTAGAGCTAATTGTCTTTCATGTGGGTAGGCCTCATCCAATCAGTTGAAGGCTTGGCTAGAACAAAAAAGCTGATGTCCCCTGAACAAGAGGGAATTGAGCAGAAGACAGCCTTTGGATTTGAACTGCATCATCTTCCTGGGGCTCCAGCATCCTGGACTACCCTGCAGGTTCTGGACTTATCAGCCTTTATGATCACGTGAGCCCATACCTTAAAAAAGATCTGTTTCTCTCTACATACACACATCCTGTCGTTCCTGATTTTCTGGAGAACCTTGATGAATGAAACCCAGAGTGAGACTGTTCTCAGAAAGCCACAGAGCATGTGGAAGCTGGGTCAGAGCTGCTGCTGAGTTACTGGTCGTGGAGTAGTTAGGAAAACAGTGTTTATCAAAACCGAAACAGGTTCAAGTGTCTGTCTCCAGTGGGTTGTGGTTTCCGGAAAAGATGGATTGTGTTTTTGGCTCTATTGATCTGCCCCCACTCCAAGAGCATTTACTACTACTACTACTACTACTACTACTACTACTACTACTACTACTTTCTCCCCTCCTCCTCCTCCTCCTTCTTCTTTTTCTTCTTCTTCTTTAAGACTTATTTATTTTAGAGAGAGAGAGAAAGAGAGCACAAGCAGGAGAGGCAGAGGGAGAAGGAGAGAATCGCAAGCAGACTGCACAGAGCGCAGAGGCTGACTTGAGGCTCAACTTCACAACACTGAGATCAATGACTTGAGCTGAAACCAAGACTTGGACACTTAACTAACTGTGCCCCCCACGTGCCCCCCATTGGACACTTAAAAAAGTATATTTATTTATCAGAAAGAGAATGAGAGTGTGCACAAGCAGGGGGAGCTGCAGGCAGGGGGGCAAGTGGGTTCCCTGCTGAGCAGGGAGCCTGACATGGGATTCAATCCCAGGACCTGGGATCATGACCTGAGCTGAAGGCAGACACTTAGCTCAACCAACTGAGCCACCCAGGCGTCTCCTCATGGGACAATTTTTTTAAAGATTTTTTAAAAAAAATTTGACAGAGATCACAAATAGGCAGAGAGGCAGGCAGAGAGCGGGAAGCAGGCTCCCCACCAAGCAGAGAGCCCGATGAGGGGCTCCATCCAGGACCCCAAGATCATGAGCCCAGCCAAAGGCAGAGGCTTTAATCCACTGAGCCATCCATCCAGGCGCCCCTCACTGGACATTTTTAATGCATGGTTTACTATGTATCAAATATGCTTCCAGGGGCGCCTGGGTGGCTCAGTGGGTTAAGCCGCTGCCTTCGGCTCAGGTCATGATCTCAGGGTCCTGGGATCGAGTCCCGCATCGGGCTCTCTGCTCAGCAGGGAGCCTGCTTCCCTCTCTCTCTCTGCCTGCCTCTCCATCTACTTGGGATTTCTCTCTGTCAAATAAATAAATAAAATCTTTTAAAAAAAAATATGCTTCCATATAACCTCATTTTTTTTAAAGACAAAAAAAAAAAAAGACTCTCTTTGTCAGTCTTGCATTATAGTGTTGAAAGTACCTTGCAAGCAACATTTTTGTGACTTAAACTTTGTAACAGTTCTGGCGGGGAGTGGCCTTAAAGCCGCCCAACCAGCCTCTGCAAGAGCACAACCTTCTGTTGCTGTGGGTTTTCTAGCTTTTAGGTCTAAGGGACGGCAAGGTCTTTTAGCCCCAGACGTACTTTGGACGCAGTTGCCTGTAAGTGGAGAAAACGGCCACCAGGGGGCGCACCACGACTTCCTTTTTCTGGAAGAAGCCTTGAGAAGCTACAGATTAGCTAACAGGCTTTCCCACGCGATCCTACTGAAACCTTTGAAAAGACAAAACAATAACAACAACAACAACAACAACAAAACCACGGTCAAAAATTTGTATAGGGCGCCTGGGTGGCTCAGTGGGTTAAGCCGCTGCCTTCGGCTCAGGTCATTATCTCAGGGTCCTGGGATCAAGTCCCACATCTGGCTCTCTGCTCAGCAGGGAGCCTGCTTCCTCCTCTCTCTCTCTCTCTCTCTCTCTCTCTCTGCCTGCCTCTCTGCCTGCTTGTGATCTCTCTCTGTCAAATAAATAAATAAAATCTTAAAAAAAAAAAGAAAATTGGATTAAAAAAATTTTGTATAAAGGGGGACGCCTGGGTGGTTCAGTATCAGTATGGTGATACCCCAAAGAGAATGTATTGATATGAATCCCCATTGCCCGCAGGAAAAAAACCCTGCTTTTTAAAGATTTTATTTATTTCGAGAAAGAGAGAGAACCTGAGGTGGGGAGGGGCAGAGAGAGAGAGAGAGAATCTTAAGCAGACTGTACACCAGTGCAGACCTCGACTTGGGGCTCGATCTCACAGCCCTGAGATTATCACCTGAGCTGAAAATCAAGAGTTGGACACTTACCCAGTAGAGCTACCCACGTGCCCCAAGATTTTTTTTTTTAATCAACTCTACCCCCAGCATGGGGCTCAAACTCAACCCCAAGATCAGGAATCACCTGCTCTACCAACTGAGGCAGACAGGTGCCCCAGGAAAAAAATAATTTTTTAGATTACTGCTTAAAAGAGGAGACAGCTAGACCCAGGGAAGCCTTTCTCCTGGAAAACCCTTCTAAATTTTTGCCAAAAAATAAAAGTACACTTACACACCCAAGGTTCCAGGAACAGAAGGAGGAATGTAAACATGTGGGAGAATGAAATCCCAGTGGAGTGTGTCATAGGGAATTCATCCTGCTGACAGTGGGAAGACTTGTGAGTCAAGATTCTGGCAGGAAAGAGAGATCACGCTCAAAAGAACTTAATTAAAGATAATTTCATAAAGAGACAGTTTATTGAGATTCATGCAGCATTAGTAGCCCCAGAGAATGCTGGTGAAGCACCTATAGTTTGTCTCTTATGGGAGCAGTTACTCCTAGGCTGAAGAGGATTAGGGAATAATCTGCAGAGCTAAGGCCTGAAGGGATGAAGCCACCGCCAGCCCCAGCAGGGGCATTGAGGGAACAGGGCTGGTGTGTGGGGCAAAGGGAAGCATGAAACCCTCAGCTACCCACCCCAGCCTCTGGTCTCCTTCTGGTGCCTCTCATTGGCCAAATTTAACTGGATGCCAGATAGCAAAGGAGGCCAGGTGATATAGCCCATGCGACTCAGCTTCCTGGGCCACAGAGCCCAGGAGGCAGAGCAGAAAAATGATCTAGGGTGGGCAACGTGGTTGAACAGTGGAAATTAACCATCTCCCTCTGGATGGCTGCGGAGGAGGAACTATGGGAGTTGAGGCTAGCCGGGATACCGGAATGGAACGAAGGCAAGAAATTAGAGCAGTCTGAACAGGACTGTGGTGTAGAGATGAGGGAGAAGCTAAATGCAGGAGGGAGAACCCAGGAGAGCGACTTGGCTCTGTGAAGAGGGAAAGAGAGGAATCTCTCCTTCTCCCAGAATTTTTTGTTTTGCGAGCTGCTACTACCTTGGCGGGAGTCCTAGAGGATAAGAGTGGGTTTCCTGTTGGAGGGGGTAGCAGAGAGTTTGGCTTGGGTCTTGGTGAGTCAAGGAGCTTGGTGAAGAGCCCAGTGGAGACATCCATATCCAGTTGGCAGCTGGGTGAACACTATGTATGGACACTATGTTTCTTTATTGCTCTATCCTTAGCTCCTGGCCTGGCACATAGTAGGTATTCAGAAAATATTTGTTCCCTGCAGCCTAAGCTGCCATTCCTGGGGCAGCTGGGCCTCAGCTGGGGGTTGTCTTCTGATTCTTAGCCTCCCCCTAGGCAGCAGTTCTGGGGACACTTGGTGAGATAGTCCAACTGCACTGGATTCTTTTCCATAGCGAACCAGGTCAGTTCCAGGACCCACAGAGATGCTGTCTTGGGCTTGTGGCCTGGGCTCTGCCTGAGCCATTCCGTGGGTGGAGTGGATGGCAGGGAGACTTCCTTCACAGGCCACATCTTCAATTTCAGCAGAGATGTGCTGAGGAGGGGAATTTTCCATGGTGATGACCTGGGCGTTGCTGATGTCATCTCGGCACCGCAAGAAATCAACAGACTCTCAGATGAAATATTAACGCTGGGGGCTAAAGTCAGACATTGGAAGCACCTGTCCCAATCTTCATCCCAGGGAACAAACAGCTTAGAGCCAAATGAAATCTGCGAAAGGCAGAGTGCCATCACGGAAACTTGAATAAAATCGAGCGAGGGCAATTGATGGCCATCAACTCGCAGTGGCGGTATTACAGAATGTCCACGAACAGGAAAGGGCAGAAATTATTCACAGGCACCAAAAAATTAAATGGCTGAGAAAAAAAGAGTAAAGAACTACAAAACCTGTCACAGAACAAAGACCCTGGAATCAGAGTCGCTAGTAACTCTAAAATTCAGGATCTGCCAAAAACCCACTCAAGTTCCACAAGTGAAAAAGCAGAGTCAGCCGGGAAAACTGAAGAACTTGAGAACAGCGTATAACACCTAAGAGACAAACCAGCTTTTGCAGACGTCTCGAGGAGAGAACAGGCTTTAACTAACAGGGGCGCCGCCGCCCCGGAGCGAGAAAGCTCCCGGGCGTGTGGGCGGGGCTAAAAGGAGTCCAATAAATCGTTCCGCAGGCCGAGGTGGCGGGGAAATTGTCCAATCAGCGACTGGGCCGACGGGCCAATGAGCAGGAAGGTTGTTAGCGCCGCTGACCGGAGCCGGCTCACTGAGCGGCGGTCTCAGAAGCTGGCGGTTCTCCTCAGCACCTGCGGACCCCGCTTACGTCTCTCCGCGGGGCACAGCACCCCGGAACCCCCGCGTGCAAGGACAGTGGCCTGAGGACGCCCTCTTTCACTTCCTGCGTTTCCTCTTCCACACAGACGACGAGGGAGTGCGTGTCGCTTGTGAAGATGCTTCTTTGCTCAGAGGTACCTGCGGGGCGCGGGCTCAGGGGTCGGCGTCCCCTGGGGGCTGGGGCCTCGGTGGGAGGCGGGCCCGTGTCTCAGGAACACGCTGGTTCGCCAAAAGGTAGCCGTCACCTCGTGCGCCCCTCGTTTCACACCTGTGAAGAGCCCGGAGCGGGGCTTCGTGTGTGGAGCGGCTGATTATCTCACCTGTGCCGTGCGCCGGGCCTGGGGAGAGCGGGACTGGGGGTGCGGCCGGAGCCAGGCAGACGGGGTGTCGGCCTTGTTGGGGCTAAAGTCTTGCCGGAAGACCAGGGTAAACCGAGTACGTGTCATGTTGACGGGGAAGAAGTTCGGGTTCTCCCTCTTGAGTAGATGACATTCCACTGGGGGTTGTCAGGATCCCTATTGTGCACCTGACATCAGGCCAGTCATGGCGGCGGGGGAGTGGGGTGGGGTGGGGGGGTCGAGTGCGGGCCCAGGACCGGGTAATATTGGTGCCCAGAGCCAGTACTTTCCAGAGCTCTTGGATGAAAGTTCCGGAGTCTCCATTCTGAGGGGTGTAGCGGGGGCAGCGTCGTCACCACAGATGTGACACATATTGGCAAGCACGAGGCCGGAGTGTAGTTCGTCCTGCAGAAATTGTTGAGAGCGTACTTTGCGGTGGGGCCTTGCGGTTGGGTGGGGGGTGGGTGGTGATTGGGAGCACGTGTTAAATAGCCCGACAGGTGTCTCAGGTACTCACCACCTGTTTCGACGAGGCAGGAAGCAAATAATTACCTGTGAAATACACAATTACAGGTTTTCCTCAAGTGCTGAGAGCTACAGGGTGCATTAGAGTTTGTCATTAAGCTGAGACCAGAAGGCTGAGAAATGAAGGCGGATGTGGGAGCGTGTTCGGTTCGAGCAGGGAAGGCGTGTGGACTGTTCAAGGAGTTGAGAGAATGTCCTTGAAGCTGGGGCCACATGGGGGCCACTATAGGGTGGGGAAAACCAAGGTTTGGGGTTAAGACTTGCACTTTCTGTAGGTTCTTGGAGACTAAGCATAGTGATTTAAAACATGGAGTCCAGTGGGGCGGCTGGGTGGCTCAGTGGGTTAAAGCCTCTCTGCCTTCGGTTCAGGTCATGATCCCGGAGTCCTGGGATCGAGCCCCGTATGGGGCTCTCCACTTCTTGGGGAGCCTGCTTCCTCCTCTCTCTCTCTGCCTACTTGTGATCTCTGTCTCTCAAATAAATAAATAAAATCTTTAAAAAAAAAAAAAACATGGAGTCCAGATCCAAGCTGATTGTAGCTCTCCCTCATATGAGCCACGTTCCTCATCCATTGTATGTCTCAGTTTCCTGATGTGAGAAATGGGGATGATGATAATCCCACTTCATAAATGATCGGAAGGATGAAATGATACTTAACATTAATGAAACACTTAGTGCCATGTCTGTCATGTAGTAGGTGTTAGTGGTGGCTGATTCAAGGAATAGATAAATACAGAAGTTTTGAAGACGTGGAGGCAGTCTGTGGTGACATTTGTGAACATAAATGGACTCCACCCAACTTCATTTGTTCTCCAGCTTTCAGGTGCCACTGACCTCATGTGTCGCACTGTTGAATTAGAAATAATTTTTCTCATATGAACTGCTGTTTGCTAAGAGACTCTGAAGTGCCACTGAAACTATTGGAGAGAAAGGAAATAGTTTTTAGTAGCATATTACAATTTCATTTACTTAAAATTGTTGTTGGTATTGATTTATTTAATATTCGTTGGTAACAGTTTGTGCAAACTTGCTTACTTAATAAAAACTATAGAGTAATGCAGATACAAGAAAAGGACAGAGAAGTAGTATAATTAGAGCTTGCCTTTTCATGACTCTCTATTCGATAGTTTTTATAATTTCTCTGTTCTTCTCTGCCTTAGTTTCCACTACCCTGTTGTGTCTGCAGCCATCTCCACATCGTAGGGGAAGTTTGGGTTTGGAATTGCGGAGACTCTAAGGCCATTGTACTAAGCTCAAAGAGCACATCAGCAGAGCCTTGTGGGGCTTTTAAAACAAAACACAGATGCTCACGTCCTCCTCTAGACTCACTGAGTCAGAATCTTCTGGGATAGGTCCAGGGCTATAAAGACCAGATATGTTTGCCATGTGGATGCATTTCATGACAGCTTTTTTTGCACTGGACTTTCCTTCATCTGAACAACATGCAAGAGGATTAGGAAAATCCATAGGTTAATGTTTGGAGATACTTTACAGGGCTCTGTCCTTCAAGTTCTGTGATATCATGATCGGCCACTTCGTTGTGGTGTGTTAAACCCTTCAATCTTGTCAGAAAGTCATGTTATTAATACCATAGGGATTCTTTGCATGAATCACGACAAATCCCTTTCTGCCTCCCTCCTCTCTTCAGAATGGGGATAAGAATGGTAACCTGCCTTTGGGATGTAAGGATTAAATGAGAAATAGATCCAAGGCAGTCAGCACAGGATCTGGTCCAGAGGGAAGCCTTCCACAAGTTATTATTACTACTTTTGATTTCCCTCCATTCTTTTTTTTTTAACAGATTTATTCATTTATTTTAGAGTATGTGCACACCACTGGAGCAGGGGAGGGGAGAGAGGAGGAGGAAGGAAAGGAAGGGGAAAGAATCTCAAGCAGAATCCACACTGAGTGTGGAGCCCGATGTGAGATTGGATCTCTCAACCCTCAGATCATGACCTGAGCCAAAACGAAGAGTCCAGTGCTTAACTGACTGGGCCACCCAGGTGACCAATGATTTCTCTCCCTCTGAATATTATTTGGTTGAAGTTACTGACTGTGTCCTAGCTGTGGGTCAGATTCGTTCCTCCTGCCTTAAGTTACAGCCATAAAGCCCCAGAATCCATTAAGAAAGCCGGTTGGCCTCCCAGGAGTCCTAGGATTCTGCTGTTTTGGTATGTTCCCTCCTTCAGTGCAGAGCCCTCATGGAGCTAGCCATGCAAGGAATTGTCTGAGAGGACTGCTGGAAGAACTAGATGTGGAGTGCTCCCCCACCCCCCCCGTACTGGGCGCACAGCAGGTGTTCAAGACTGGTAGTGTCAGCACCATGTCACCATCATCAGTGTCCTGACCTTCATCATGGACTGGTGCCCTCACTCCTACCATCCTACAGTTAGAACTCTTCTATGGGATATATCGGGCTTATTTGTTATTATATTCTAATAATTGCATTTGGTTCAATAGGAATCTTTCGAGCACTTACCGTGATCACCAACTCTCGTGACTCCCAGTTCCTCTCTCCCTTATCTTCCCATCCTGCTCTTCCCTTAAGGCAGTTCCCTCTTTTTTTTTTTTTTTTTAAAGCTCGTGAACCCCATCCCTATGCCCTCCCCATGAATGACCTGGGAAATTTAGTGTCCATAATTGCCAGCCTCCTCTCTTTCCTCAGCCATTTCTTCCCTCTCTTTGCTTTGACCCTGTCCCTTCTGGGGGGGGTGGTGTACATCTGTTCCTTAAGTCCCCAAAGGAGCTGCCTATGTTCTCATACCCTGCATTTTCAGGATCGGGGGATTCAAGATTGGTGTCCTCCATCTTTTTTGCCCCCATGCCATTTCTTTGTGATCCATGGTCCCTAGGTGGAGCACGCTGGCCTCATCATTACTGTTTTCTCCCTGTCCCCCACAGTTATTCACCTAATTCATGGAAGACTTGGTTGCCGGACCCACAGCCTTCCTCTCTGTCTTGACTATTGACATTGACCTGGGTGGCCTCAGTGTGCACATGGAGGACCCACACAGGGTCCTGTGTGGACCTTCCACACAGGGCACTCATTTTCACAAACTCATTTTCTTGAATGCCTCCTCTGCAGTGATCACCTCTGTCACCACTCCCAGTTTGGTGCCCTGGATTTCCACCCTGATGCTGCACCACCTCGCACATGAGCAGTGCAGCTCCTTTCAGCCCTGATCTCTTCTTTCCAGCATGTTCCATCTGTTATTTCTGCTCTGCCATCCGTGTGCTCTTCCCGAGGACCTCCTTGGATTTTTCTGTCCTTTATTCTCCCTCAAGGCGCTCATCTCTCAGCTGAGCGTAGAGTTCCCAGCCTATGATTCATCCATTGTCCTGGCAATGCTTCTACTACCCTTGCCTTTCGTCTGAGTAAACCCCAAACGCTGGGTGACACAAAGCATCCATGTTTGCCTTGAATCCTGATGGTGGGAATCACACAGCAGAGCAGCTCAGAATGACTGTGTGTTCTTGCCAACCAGCCTCCCCTGTGTCCTTATGGAGCTCCCCCATTCTGTTGTTCTCTGGGCAGCTCCCTTTCCCACTCTCCGGAATCCTTCCAGCAGACTTTTTGCACTCTCCTCAACCCTGTGATTGATGCCGCCCTTGTCTTTCATTCTCTGCATAACATGGGCGATGGGATGGGTCCTGCTTCACGGAGAAGATGGGAACCTTCAGATTGGAACTCCGTGAACGTCCCTCCAAGAAAGGGAACTGACCTTTCCTCCCATGACAGTGGTCAATGTCCTCCCCAGAGGCCACTGGGAGCACACCTGTCCTTAAACACAGTGGGTTCATTACTCATCATTGGGGAGAACCCACATCATGGGCACTGTGGGGCTGATCAGTAAGAAAGAGTGTTAGAAAGAACATACAAGATTTGGGCTTTGAGCAGATGTATTTGAGAGTGTTCAAGGAAGCAGGGGTGTGCTCTGGACTGGGTGCTGCCGGGAGGTGAATCAGTGCTGTGATTGGGTAGCTCTATCAGTCTTTTCTAGAGGGTGGTGTGAGTAGTGAGATGAACTGTGTCATTCAGAAGGAAGGCATTCACTCCTTCGAACCGGGAGAGGGGATGATTGGTATTTTATGGTGGACCAAGCACCTGGTTTTGTCTGAGTGGGCCTATTTTGTCTCTCTTCTTCACCCTAGCCAGGTCACCTTGTGCTGCTGTTCTGTGAGGTCGTTTGTGTCCAACAAGGGAACCATATGGCCTCTCTATGCATGCCAGGCCACTTCTACCAGCCGTGCAGTCTTGCTCATGGTGCCAGGCCACCTCCTCGGTGTCAGCACTGCTCTTCCTTCTTGCCCCGTGGAGGAGGGAAGTATTCAAAAGACAATACGTGTTTGCCAGACATGAGAAACTAGCCTGGACACTGAAGCCCAGGGCTGTGTCAGCGGCACCTGATGTTGTGTTGGAGAGCAGGGAGCAAGAGAGCATTCTGGAGAGACTGTCAGAGAGTGAAATGCAGGAGGACCGAGGGGTTTAAAGTCAGGGAGGTGATGTGCTCTGGGTTTTCGACCATCCCCAGGAGCTGCATGGGTGCTACACTGGTGACAAAGGGCAAGTCTGTTCCCTTTTCCTTCCCTGTGAGCAGACCCCTGGCTCAGGTCCCTTCTCCTGCCTGCTCTGTTGCAACCCATCCTCCTCGTCCTACCTGCTTCTCGTCCAGCTCCCTCTGCCAACCATGTGCTCCTGCTCTGGCCAGGGTGATCTTTTTGGAATCCCACATCTTCTCTAGTTAATGTGTTACTGGAAACCTTTTGATTCCCCATGAGCTACAAGGTGAGAATCTGTACTGCTTGGTGTGACTCCCTTTGATTTTCATGATCCTCCCATGGTACCCTGGGTCTCCTGCTGCCAACTGGAAATTTGCATTTGCATGTCTCAGAGTTATCTCAAATCCAGTCTTTCCAAAACTGTTCTCGAGATTCCCTTCCTGTATTTTCCTTCTTGCCACCCCCACCCCCCGAGCTCCATGAATGGGACCACTGTGTCCTTCAGCTCCCCCGTGCAAAAGGAAAAAGTCATCTGCTTTGACTTTCTTCCCCCTTCTGCAATCACTCACCCAGACCTGTGATTTTATCTGCTAAACAGTTTTTGGATCTACCACGTTTTCTCTATATTTGCTCCTGCTGTCGCAGTCCGAGTTATGATCATTTGTCTTTTGACCTGTGGCTAGTCTGCCCAGGTAGCTTCCAGGCTCTCCTCCGTTTCCCAGATCCCCATGTTCCCATGGAGCCATAGGTTTGTGGAAGGCTCATTCTATCATGTCACTGCCTAGTTTCATGGCTTCTTGTTGCTGTTGGAGATGAACCCAAATGTTCCTTCTGTGTCTGCACGGCTGCTCCATCCTCCTTCTCCAGTCTTGCTTCCGGCTCACCTTCCCTGCCCTATAGGATCCAGTCAGTCCTTCCAGTGTGCCCTGTGCCTGCTGGTCGTGGGGCAGCTCGGCTGCTCCCTCTGCCTGAGACACTTTCTCCCCCAGGACAAGAGATGCTGCTGGCTTGGATCAGGGTGGTAGGGGTGGAAGTGCAGCTAATCGACCCATGTCTGGGTACATGTTGAAGGAGGAGCTGATGGGATGTACTGACAGATTGGATGTGGGTGAGGCCCATGAGTCAAGAAGGTGCCCAGCCTCTGGCTCTTCTGGTTCATGTCAGATGCGGCTCCCTCCGGAGGCCCCTGACACCTGCAGACAAGGTCCAGCCCACTATCTCTTCTCTGTGCATGTTCTTTGTGGCAGTCAGTCCCGTTGCAACACAGACATCTTGTTTAATGATTGTCTACCCCATGGGAATAATGGTGCCTGGAGGGACCATGTGTGTCTCAGTGCCTCATGCCCTGTAGACCCCAGTAAGTACTTCTCAGCCACCAGAATGACGAGGAACTGAATGTAGATGCTCAAGGTTGTATTCCCTGATGAGGTCTCCAAATTGCCATGTTCTATTTCACTGGTTTTTAGTGGTCTGTGTGTTTTAGAAAGCAGGCCAGGGGCTGTAAGACTTCTGAAATTCTATTGTGAGAATTCCCATTGATGTGATTTTAACCTCATTATAAAACGTGCCCCTCGGGGGGGGGGTCTCCTAAGCTAGCTTCATGGTGCAGTGACTACGCTCCGGGCCTTCACATGCGATGACCTGTTCCGCTTCAACAACATTAACTTGGATCCACTTACAGAAACTTATGGGATTCCTTTTTACTTACAGTACCTTGCCCACTGGCCAGAGTACTTCATTGTTGTGGAGGCACCTGGTAGAGAGTTAATGGGTTATATCACAGGTAATGCAGTAGGCTCAGTAGCTGGGGAAGAATGGCACAGGCACATCACTGCTCTCTCTGTTGCCCCCAAATTTTGATGCCTTGGTTTGGCTGCTAAAGTTATGGGGTTATTAGGGGAGCTTTCAGAAGGAAAGGGTGGATTTTTCAGCGATCTCTTTGTAAGGGTGTCTAACCAAGTTGCAGTCAACGTGCACAAGCAGCTGGGCTACAGCATGTACGGGTCATAGAGTACCACTCGGCCAGCAACGAGTAGCCCAATGAGGATGCCTATGATATGAGGAAAGCTCTTTCCAGAGACACTGAGAGGAAATCTGTCATACCATTACCTCATCCTGTGAGGCCTGAAGACACTGAATAACCATGGCCAGTGGTTCTTAGGCTGATGCTCCAGATATTTTATGGACAATATTATTTTCATTGGATGACCTAGGAGCTCAATTGGGAGAAAAGTAATCATTTTGGTCTTACAGACTTCAAGAAAATACAGGTTATAAACTTCAGTCTCATTCTTTCCAGTTAGCAATATCATACCTACTAAAGCTGTTCACTGTAATAAAATTCAATCAAAAGGCAGCAAGGTCAGATGGAAACATTCCACTATTTTGGGTCATAATATTCACTGTATGCTAGGGAGAACACTTGCTCCAGTCTCCTCCTAAATTCTGTGCCTGAGAACTACTGCTGCATATATATTTTTTATTTTGCATTGAAATGTTAATTGAAGATTTTTTTAAATTTATTTTTTATTTATTTTCGGCATAACAGTATTCATTATTTTTTCACCACACCCAGTGCTCCATGCAATCCGTGCCCTCTATAATACCCACCACCTGGTACCCCAACTTCCCACCCAACCGCCAATTCAAACCCCTCAGATTGTTTTTTAGAGTCCATAGTTTCTCATGGTTCACCTCCCCTTCCAATTTCCCTCAACTCCCTTCTCCTCTCTAACTCCCCATGTCCTCCATGCTATTTGTTATGCTCCACAAATAAGTGAAACCATGTGATAATGGACTCTCTCTGCTTGACTGATTTCACTCAGCATAATCTCTTCCAGTCCCACCCATGTTGCTACAAAAGTTGGGTATTCATCCTTTCTGATGGAGGCAGAATACTCCATAGTGTATATGGACCACATCTTCCTTATCCATTCGTCCATTGAAGGGCATCTTGGTTCTTTCCACAGTTTGGCAACCGTTTTTTAAAAAGATTTTTAAAAATTTATTTATTTGCCAGACATAGATCAAAAGTAGGCAGAGAGGCAGGCAGAGAGCGAGGAGGAAGCAGGCTGAGCAGAGAGCCCTATGTGGGGCTCGATTACACATGAGATCATGAACCGAGGTGAAGGCAGAGGCTTTAACCCACTGAGCCACCCAGGAGCCCCTTAATTGAAGCTTTAAAAGCATATATGAAATGTATAAATCTAAGATGAATATAAAATGCACTGTAGACTCTAAAAAAACAAAAACAAAAAAGTGTCCCCCTTGATGTGCAAATGGGTCACAGGATCACCTCTTGGCAGAGGCAGCATTTTCCGGACAGCCTAGGCCTTTCCACACAGTGTTGGCATCTATACAGCTCAGCCCAGAGAGCAGGTTGAGATTTTGATCTGAGATATTCTGAAGGTGGGGGCAGCTGTGTTCCCTCCCCAGATAAGATAGGTCACTTGAGAATGAGAATACTCTCATTCTATGGAGGATAAATTAGCTGCCAAACTTGCCCATCAAGAAAGTTGAATAAGGGGGCGCCTGGGTGGTTCAATGGGTTAAAGCCTCTGCCTTCGGCTCAGGTCATGATCCCAGGGTCCTGGGATCGAGCCCCGCGTTGGGGCGCTCTGCTCAGCGGGGAGCCTCCTTCCCCCTCCCCCTCTCTCTCTGCCTGCCTCTCTGCCTACTTGTGATCTCTGTCAAATAAATAAAACCTTTAAAAAAAAAAAAAAAAAAAAGGAGGTTGAATAAGGGGCGCCTGGGTGGCTCAGTGGGTTAAGCCGCTGTCTTCGGCTCAGGTCATGATCTCAGGGTCCTGGGATCGAGTCCCGCATTGGGCTCTCTGCTCAGCAGGGAGCCTGCTTCCCTCTCTCTCTCTCTCTCTGCCTGCCTCTCCATCTACTTGTGATTTCTCTCTGTCAAATAAATAAATAAAATTTAAAATTAAAAAAAAAAAAGAAAGTTGAATAAATCATGGCTTTTCACCCCCCCCCCATTTTTTCAAAAAGGGAACAAATTTTAATTTGGAAAATATTTATGGAAAACAATGGTCTCAGATCTAGAATACTAATTATTTTTCTTTTACACTTAATTTTAATTTTTAAGATTTTGTTTTCATAGAATCTGTGTCTGTAACTTGGGATTGGATTCATAACCACCGGATCATGAATCCCCTGTTCTTCCAACTAGCCAGCAAGGTGCACCTTTAGGATTAACTTTTTAAATGACAAAAGTGAATGCATTTCCCCCACCCAGTATCCTAATTTAAATAAAGTGGGCATATAAGTTCTTGCCTCATTTTTCTTTTTTTTAATTGGCTGAGTAGTATTCCACAATGTGGTTGTACTTATGTGATGATATTTCTGTTCATCATTTGGGTGACTATTAGGGCTGTGATGAACATTTTTGCATGTGTGTTTGAATTTCCCAGTGAGATGGATTTCAGGGGAGAAGCTTTTATGAATTGGTCCTCAAAAGAGGTTATGTCAGGGGCGCCTGGGTGGCTCAGTGGTTTGGGCTGCTGCCTTCGGCTCGGGTCATGATCTCAGGGTCCTGGGATCGAGCCCCGCATCGGGCTCCCTACTCCGCAGGAAGCCTGCTTCCCTCTCTTTCTCTCTCTCTCTCTGCCTGCCTCTCTGCCTACTTGTGATCTCTGTCAAATAAATAAATAAAATCTTTAAAAAAAAAAAAGAGATTATGTCAATTTCTGTTCTCACCCATGGTAAATAAGATGCTAATCACAGAATAGCCTCAGTCTTTTAAACTGTAAGCTGGAAGGCAGAAAAATATTCCTTGTATTTTGAGAGAAAGAGAGAGAGAATGGGGAAGGAGCAAAAGGAGAGGGAGAGAGAGAATCTGAAGCATGTTTCCCTCAGCGCAGAGCCTGAGTGGGGCCGGATCCCACAACCCTGAGACCATGACCTGGGCCAAAATCAGGAGTCAGACACTCAACCCGTTGAGCCACCCAGGTGCCCCTAAGTTTATATGTTTATAATCAGTAGGAAGACTGAGTATTTTTATTTGGTCACTGTCACTGATAGTTTTTTGCCTGTTTCTTCTTTTCATTTTCTACTGGGTTGTCTCTTAGGGTATTTATGTTTTTATTGTTGATGTTATTTTTTATTTTGAGTGTTTTTTCCCTTAAGATTTTATTTATTGATTTGGGGCACCTGGGTGGCTCAGTGGGTTAAGCCTCTGCCTTCAACTCAGGTCATGATCTCGGGGTCCTGGGATTGAGGCCCACCTTGGGGTCTCTGCTTAGCAGGGAGCCTGTTTCCCCCCTCTCTCTCTGCCTGCCTCTCTGCCTACTTATGATCTCTCTCTCTCTGTGTCAAATAAATAAATGATATCTTAATTTTTTTATAAATGAAATCTTTTTTAAAAAAAGATTTTATTTATTTATTTATTTGACAGAGAGAGAGAGAGAGCACACAAGCATAAGCAAGGGGAGCAGCAGAGAGAGAGAGCACAAGTAGGCAGAATGACAGGCAGAGGGAGAGGGAGAAGCAGGCTCCCCCCAGAGCAGGAAGCTGGAAGCAAAGCTGGATCCCAGGACCCTGGGATCATGACCTGAGCCAAAGGCTGAGCCTCCCAGGTGCCCCTTTATGTTGATTTCTAAGAACTTTTTATGTGTAGAATGGTAGTCCTTGGCCTCTGTACTTGTTGCAGTATTTTGTCCCAAACTCTTCTTGTCTTTGAGTTTAGCCTTTACCATACATTTCATGATACATTTCATTCTGAATCTTTATGGTGCCAAATCTGACAGCCTAACTTCATGGCTTGTGGCTTTGAGATGATGCTTTAAAAGACCTTTTCAATCAGTACTACATTTTCCTTTAGCACTTTTATGGTTTTGGCTTCTATTGCTTAGACCATTTATCTATCCGTATTATTTTGTATGTTATAAGGTAGCCCTTTTTGTCCCTATACCACCTAGTGATGGCCTATATCCCCCATGGATTTTTTTTTTTAAATATTTTGTTTATTTATTTTATAGACAGAGATCAGAAGTAGGCGGAGAGGCAGGCAGAGAGAGAGGGGGAAGCAGGCTCCAAGCTTAGCAGAGAGCCTGATGCGGGGCTCGATCCCAGGACCCTGAGATCATGACCTGAGCCGAAGGCAGAGGCTTAAACCACTGAGCCACCCAGGCGCCCCTCCCCCATGGATTTGAAATGTAACTTAGATACCAAATTCTTATATATGCTTTAACACAGCCATGCGTATATCCTTCTTCACTTCCAGTTGGACTTGCTTTTTTCATTTTGATGCCTGCACATTTTGACTTGCGATGTAACTTATTTGTGAATTGATTGAGAGGTCCCATAGCTTGCTCCTCAGAATAATAGGTTTGTACCAGGGAACAGCACCGTTTTCTTAGTTCATTTGAGCTACTGTACTCCAGGAAGGAAGAAAAGAAAGGGACACTGACAAAAGGCACATGTTTAAGAGCAATTTTTCAGGAAGCCCTACCATGAAGATTTCAACATATGTGTCATTCGCCACAATTAGGCATGTGGTCCTACCCCTAGCTGTAGGAACATGTGGGAGAGGAGAATTTCTCACAGGGCAGATTGGTACCTCATAAAAATTGGTATCCTCTTACTAAAGAAGGTGTAGGTCAATATTGAAAGGGGAACTTGAGGGGTGCCTGGGTGGCTCAGTGGGTTAAAGCCTCTGCCTTGGGCTCAGGTCATGATCCCAGGGTCCTGGGATGGAGCCCCGCATCGGGCTCTCTGCTCAGCAGGGTGCCTGCTTCCTCCTCTCTCTCTGCCTGTTTCTCTGCCTACTTGTGATCTCTGTCTGTCAAATAAATAAATAAAATCTTTTAAAAATGGGGGGGGACTTGAAGGGTCAGTCACATCTTTCATCTATTTTTTTTTTCCTTTAGAATTTCTCCAGGTAGGGGTACCTGGGTGCTTTAATCGGGTTGAGTGTATGAGTCTTGATCTCAGCTGAGGTCTCAATCTCAGGGTTGTGAGTTCAAGCCCCATGTTGCATCCATGCTGGGAGTGGAGCTTTCTTAAAAGAAAAAAAAAAAAGAAAAGTATTGCCCCAGGTATTCCTAAAGACAGAGGGGGAGAGGAAGAAGAAAATGGAGTTGGGAGGGAAGGGTAGGGAAAGAGATAATTTATAAAATAAAATGCTCAGGTGTTCAGTTTGATGAGCATTAAGGAATGTACACAGTTGACTCTTGAACAACATGGATTTGAATTTCATGGGACCACTTATATGCACATTTTTCTATAAATATAGTACAGTAATGCAAATGTATTTTCTTCATGATTTTCTGAATATTTTCTTTAGTGTACTTTAGTGAGGGAATACAATGTATAATACATTTACCATACAAAATATGTTAAATGTATTAATCAACTGTTTATATTATCAGTAAGACTTCTGGTCAATGGTTGGCAATTAGTAGTAAAGTTTTGGGGGAGAAAAAATTTATATGCAAATTTTTGACTGCACAGGAATGGGTACCCCTAGCCACTGCATTGTTGAAGGGTCAACTGTATATCTGTGTACCACCCCCAAACACAAGACATAAACTGTATCTGAAACTCCAGAAGTTACCCTCGTATCTCTTTCTAGTTGGTCTCCTTACCCCCACTGGTCATTTTCTGATTTCAGGATCTGTGGTAGATTAGATTTGCCTGTTCTTGAACATTGTATAAATGGAATCATGCAGCATGTATTCTTTTGTCTTCTTTCACTTTGCGTGTTCTTTGAGGTTTATCCCTGTTGTGTGCACGTATCAAAGATAAAAGGTGCCAGATCTTAGTGCAACTGATGAGGACAGATTTTAATCTAATAACTACTACAATCAGGTAAAGAGTCCTGCATGCATGAAACTCAATCTGGATTTGTCCAGCAGGCTTTTAAAGGAGAGAAGAGGGAGTAAGGCTGGGACTGAATAAAGTCAGGGAAGGAAAAGACGACCAAAAGTGGGAAAGGTCTTTGTCTCTGTGAAACCACCTGGATTTGCTCACTGGGAGGCAGGGGCCTGATTTTTCAGTGTTGGCTGAAGAAACAGTAGCTACCTTGAGTTTTCTCAGGCAGGCAGTAAGGGGAACTGGTGCCATCCTCGGTGAGGGGCCTTGAGCTGTTAGAAACTGTGTTAGTGTTTGGTGAAGTCTGTGTGTGATAATTCAAGGTTGAGGCCTAGCTGAGAAGAGGGCACAGTGGACATTGGCTAGAGTTTGGTCAAGGAGAAAGTCTTTGTCAGTGTAAAGATAGTTTGCTCCTTCATATGTAGTGCATGTTCATCTGTTCATTTGATGATTAGACATTTCATTGTATCTATCCAAGTTTTTGGTCATTGTGAATAGGCTACAATAAACATTCTTACAGAAGTCTTAAATTTCTCCTGAACTTGCTTAGTGGGATTGCTTAGTCATAGGGTGGGGATATATCGAAGTGCTAGCCTAGTTTCCGAAGTGGTTGATCAGTTTACACTTCCCACCAGCAATATAGTGACACTCCAGTTGCTCAGCATCCTCGTTAACATTCTGTGTTGTCAGTGAGGGTGAAATAGCATCTCATTATGCTTTCACATTGCATTTCCCTGGTGATGAATGATCTGAGTTAGGCACCTTTTCGTGTGTGTAGTGGGCATTCCTACATCTTTTGGGGACCGTCTGTTCACCTCTTTTGCCCATTGTTGACGTTAATGTTGTTTTTGGTTTTGACTTGTTGGAATTCATTGTGTATTCTGGATAGGAATTCTTTGTCAGACAGATGCATGATAAACATACATGGAAAGGAGAATGAAAATTTAAAATATTTTACAGGAGCATCTAAAACATAAACTGGTTGGGGTAACTGGGTGGCTCAGTGGATGAATCATCTGACTTTTGATTTCAGGTCTTGAACTCAGGGTTGTGAGTTCAATTCCTGCACTGGGCTCCATGCTGGGTGTGGAGCCTAATTACAAAAACAACAACAACAAAGCGCTGGCTGTGAATAAATCTCATGGAAGATATGAAACAGCCTTACACAGAAAACTATAAAACATTATTGAGAGGAATTCAAGAAGAGCAAAATAATTGGGAGATATACTTTGTTCATGCCTCGGAAGATTTGTCATTGAGATCGCTGTTTCCCATGACTTGATTCATGCAAGCAATGCAAACCCAGTCAAAACTAGCTATCTTTTAAACATTTTATTTTTACTATTTTTAAAAGATTTTATTTGAGAGATAGAGAAAGGGATACGGACCAAGAGCAGAAGCAGAAGGTGAGGGAGAAGCAGGCCCTCCTCCCCCTGTCCTGCCTCCCCCAGGAGGAAGCCTCAGGTAAAGCTTGATCTGAGGCCTCAGGATCATGACCAAGCTGAAGCCAGATGCTTTTCTGACTTAGCCACCAAAGCCATCTTTTTTTTTTTTCCCTAGAAGAAATGAACAAGTAGGTTCTAAAATTTATATGGAAATGCAAAGGGTCTAGGATGGCCAAAAAAGTCTTTAAAAGAACACATTTGAAGAACTTTCACTGCTTATTCCCTCCTACTTTTAAGACCTATAGTAAAGCCACAGTAATCAAAGTCTTTGGGGGTAGAGATAGATCAGTGAAACAGAATAGAATCCAAAAATAGAGCAATCACAACAAGTATTGTCAGTTGACTTTTGCCCAGAATGTCATGTCAAATCCATTTAGTGGGGGAAAGGGAAGACTTTTTGGTGAATAATTCTGGGTAAACTGGGTATTCAAGCGGAAACAAAATGGACCTTGACCCTGAACTCATTCTGTACACAGGCATTAATTTGGGATGGATCATAAACCTAAATATAAAACTTTGCACCAGGGGCACCTGGTTTGCTCAGTCCCTGAAGGGTCTGACTCCTGGTTTTGCTCAGACCATGGTCTCAGCATTATGAGATTGAGCCCCGTGTCAAGCCCCACGTGGACCCCATCTGGAGTCAAGCACTGTGTCAGGCTCGACACTCAGCGGGGAGTCTGCTTGAAATTTTTTCCCTCTGCCCTTCCTCCTGCACGCCCTCTCCCAAATAAATAAATAAATGTAAAAAAAAGAAAAGAAAAAGCTAGAACCATAAAACTTCCCTATGAAAACGAGGGAAAATAATTTGACAACCTTGGGGTATGCAGATATTTTGTATAGAGAACAAAAAAAAGTGCTAATTAGAAAGAAAAATGGATACACGAAGAAAATGAATGGGCAACCTTGCAAGAAAATATTCAGAATACATGTTCTTAAATGTTTTATTTTTTCCCTAAGTACTTCAGCATTATTCAGATCCATGGCATACTTTTACATGGGTTTTGGTGCATTTGTGAATGGGATCAATTCCTTCATTTCTCTTTCTTCTGTCTCATTGTTAGTGTATAGAAATGCAGCTGATTTCTGTGCATTGAGTTTTATATTCTACCATGTTGCTGAATTCTTGTGTGAGTTCTAGCAATTTGGGGCTGGTGTCTTTTGGATTTCCCCCATAAAGCATCATGTCATCTGCAAAGAGTGAGTTTAACTTCTTTGCCCATTCAGATGCCTTTTATTTCTTTTTGTTGTCTGATTGCTGAGACTGGGACTTCTAGTTGAACAACTACGGTGAGAGTGGGCATCCCTGTCATGTTCTGGACCTTAGGGGAAAAGCTCTGTTTTTCCCCACTGAGAATGATATTCATTGTGGGCTTTTCATAGATGGCTTTTATGTTATTGAGGTATGTTCCCTCTATACCTACACTGTGGAGAGTTTTAATCCAGAAAGGATGCTGCATATTGTCCAGTGCTTTTTCTGCATCAAGTGAGAGGATCATATGGCTCTTGTCCTTTCTTTTATTAATGTGATGTGTTTGTTGATTTGATTTGTGAATGTTGAACCACCCATACATCCCAAGAATAAATCCCACTTGGTTGTGGTGAGTAGTCCTTTTAACATTACATCCATGGGTCTTTGTCTGATTTGGGGATCAAGGTCATGCTGGCCTTACAGAACAGGCATGAAAGTTTTCCTTCCACTTCCATTTTTTGAAATAGCCTCAGAAGAATAGGTGTTAGTTTTTCTTTAAATGTTTGGTAGAATTCCCCTGGGAAGGCTTCTGGCCCTGGACTTGTGTGTTGGAAGATTTTTTGATCACTGCTTCAGTTTCCTTGCTGGTTATGGGTCTGTTCAGATTTTCTCTTTCTTCCCGATTCAATTTTGGTAGTTTTTAAGTTTCCAGGAATGCATCCGTTTTTTCTGGATTACCGATTTGTTGTCATGTAGTTGCTTATAATATGTTCTTAAAATTGTTCATATTTCCTTGGTGTTGGTTGTGACCTCTCCTCTTTCATTCATGCTATTATTCTGGGTCCTTTCCCCTTTCTTTTGGATAAGTCTGGCTAGGGGGTTTTCAATCTTATTAATAATTTCAAAACCAGCTCCTAGTTTCATTGATCTGTTCTGCTGTTCTTCTCATTTCTATTTCATTGATTTCCACTCTAATCTTTGCAATTTCTCTTCTCCTGCTTGGTTTAGACTTTATTCACTCCTCCTTTCCCAGCACCTTTAGGTGTTAGGTTAGCTGTATATTTGAGACTTTTCTTATTTTTTGATAAAGTTTTGCATTGCTATGTACTTTCCTCTTAGGACCACCTTTGCTATATCCCAAAGGTTTTTAACACCTGTGTTTTCATTTTCATTCATTTCCATGAATTTTTAAGATTCTTCTTTAAATTCATAGCTGACCCATTCATTGTTCTGTAGGATGCTCTGTAGTCTCCAAGTCTTTGAGTTTCTTCCAAATGTCATCTTGTGCTCAAGTTCCAGTTTCAAAGCATTGTGGTCTGAAAATATGCAGGGAATAATCTCTCTGCCTGCCTCTCTGCCTACTTGTGATCTCTCTCTGTGTCAAATAAATACAATCCTTAAAAAAAAGAGGAGGAGGATGAAGTTTAACTCACTTTTTAAAAGTGATCAAGGAGCAAGAAGTCACTGAATGAACACCTACAGGAAACATAACTGTGGGTTCAGAAATATATCAATTAAAGCAACTGTAATAATATCAGTTGAAACCTGATTTATGACTCAGTATGTGATCTATTCTGGAGAATGTTCCATGTGCACTGGAGAAGAATGTGTATTCTGTGGCTTAGGATAGAATATTCTGTAAGTATATATATCCCTTAAGTCCCTCTGATCCAGTGTGTCATTCAGAGCCCTTGTTTCCTCGTTGACCCTCTGCTTCGATGATCTGTCCATTATCTGAGTGGGGTGTTGAAGTCCCCTATGATTATTGTATTATTATCAAAGTGTTTCTTTAATTTGGTTATTAATTGGCTTATATAATTGGCTACTCCCAAGGTAGGAGCATAAATATTTGTAATTCTTATAACTTCTTGTTGGGTATAGACCCTTTAAACATCCTTCTTCATCCCTTGCTACAGTCTTTGGTTTAAAATCTAATTTCTCTGATATGCGGGTTGCTACCTCAGCTTTCTTTTGAGGTTCATTAGCATGACAAATAGATCTCTACCTTCTCATTTTCAATCTGGAGGTGTCTTTAGGTCAAAAAATGAGTCTCTTGTGGATAGCATATCCAGTCTGATACCCTGTGTCTCTTTTTAAAAAAGATATTTTATTTATTTATTTATTTATTTATTTTTATTTATCAGAGAGAGATAGCAAGTGCACAAGCAGGCAGAGTGGCAGGCAGAGGCAGAGAGAGAAGCAGGCTTCCTGTCAAGCAAGAAACCTGATGGGGGACTTGATTCTAGGATCATGACCCTAGCTGAAGGCAGTGGCTTAACTGACTGAGCCACCCAGGTGTCCCACCCTGTGTCTTTTGATTGGATCATTTACCCCATTTACATCCAGAGTAACTATTGAGAGATATGAATTGAGTGCCATTGTATACCTCTAAAGTCTGTGTTTCTGTAGAATGTCTGTTTCTTCCCAGTCTCTCTTACTTTTGGGCTCTCTCCTCGTTTCAAAGATCCCCTCTAATATTTTTTTTACAGGGCTGGCTTTCAGTTTCTCTTTGTCCAGAAAGCCCTTTATCTCTCTTTCCATTCTGAGTGACAGCCTTGCCGGATAAAGTATTCTTTGCTGTATGTTTTTCTCATTTAGTACCCCAAAGATATATGCCAGCCCTTTCTGGCTTCCCAGGTCTGTGGATAGGTCTGCTGCCAGCGTAATGTTGCCACGCCTGTAGGTTAGGAACCTTTTGTCTTGAGATGCTTTCAGGATTTTCTCTTTGTCTCTGAAAATGTGCAGGCTTCACTCCTATCTGTTGCGGTATTGATCTATTTTTATTGATTTTGAAAGGGGTCCTCTCTAGGTCTTGAACTTGTATGCCTGCATTCTTCCCCAGATGAGGGAAGTTTCCAGCTATGATTTGTTTAAATATATTCTGTGTGTGTATCTCTCTCTCTATCTCCTCAGGGACCACATTTCTAATATTGTTTCACGTTTGGTTTTGCTGATTTCTTGAAGCCTCCCGTCATGGTCCATTAGTTGCTTTTCTATTCCTCAGCTTCCTTCCTTTCCATCCACTTGTCTTCTGTGTCATTTCCTTTCTCGTCTGTCTCATGTACTGCAGCTGTTAGATCATCCAATTTAGACTGAATCTCGGTTAAAGCATTTTTAATTTCAGCCTGATTACATGTTATTTCTGCACTAAGAAACTTTCTAGTGTCTTTTATCCTTCTTTCAAGCCCAGCTAGTAACCTTATAATCATTATTCCAAATTCCATCTTTGACATTTTATTTACATCCCTATGGATTAGATCTGTGGCAGAGAGTATTTTCTGTTTTTTTTTTGTTTTTTTTTTTTGTGAATTCCTCCTCCTATTCATTTTGCCCAGAGAAGAATGAATGAACAAGAGAGCAAAATAAAAAATATCAACCATGACCCAAGCAAAATACACACTAGTGAAATTCAAAGAGGTCAGAAACCAAAAACCAAAGGAAAAAAAAATGTGGGGATGGGGGTGCAAAAAGAGAATATAATCTCCCAGGTGGTCAAACCTCCAGGAGGTACTGGGTTCTTAAAAGACACCAAATCCGGGAGGCCTGGGTGGCTCAGTCAGTTAAGCCTGCCTTTGGCTCAGGCCATGATCCCGGCGTCCTGGGATCGAGTTCCCCATTGGGCTCCTTGCTCTGCAGGGAGCCTGCTTCTCTCTCCACTTGTGCATGCATGCGCGCTCTCTCTCCCTCTCTCTGGAAAAAAAAAGACAAAAAACCCCACAAATACAAAAACAAACAAACCCCCACCAAATCCCAAAAGTGTAAAATCACCAAAGTTACATATATACAAACATAACACTGAATACAGTGAAAGGAAGCAAAAAATGAAGAATATATCTAAAAAATGTAAATACAGAAAATGAAAATTTAGAAAGACTTAAAAGGGGGGGGCACCTGGATGGCTCAGTGGGTTAAGCCGCTGCCTTCGGCTCAGGTCATGATCTCAGGGTCCTGGGATCGAGCCCCACATCGGGCTCTCTGCTCAGCAGGGGGCCTGCTTCTCCCCTCTCTCTGCCTGCCTCTCTGTCTACTTGTGATCTCTCTCTCTGTCAAATAAAAAAAAAAAAGACTTAAAAAAGAAGAGTTGATAAAATAATAAACTAATTGGAATGGAAAAAAGAAAAAAAAGGAAAGGAAAAATTTTAGATTGAAAGATAAATCATGAAAAAACCTTTGAATTCTATTTACTGTTTTCCCTTAGTATTGGAATTTTGCACTCCTTTGTGCTCCTAAACTTGGTGTTCACTTGTTCTTCCAGGTGTTTTCTGGGGAAGGGGCCTGCTGTGCTGATTCTCAGGCATCTCTGCCTGGGGGGGGGGGGGGGGTTGTACCGCCCCTTGCCAGGGGGCCGCGCTCAGTGTAAACTGCTCTGTGCCACTCTTGTTCCCTGAAGCCTTTGTGGGCCACTTTAGAGGATGAAAATAAGAATTCCTGTGCCCTGATTTCCAGCCCCAGAGTGAAAGATCTTGGTCCACTCTTTCAGAACTGTCAGGAATAAGCAACCTTCACTTTTGTGCATGCCAGACTCTGCAGTCTCCTGTGGCTCGTGCCTGCCCCAATCCTCCTGGGAGAAGGCAGAAGGTCACTGCTCTTTCTGTCCTATGCAGGGCCCCCACACAACAGCTGCTGCCCAACCTAGCCACAGTTTGCAGATTATGGCAAACCTTATCAAGACCCCCTTCCTCTGCTCCCCGACCCTATCCAATTTCCCCACTCCAATGTCTGGGAACTCTGCTGGCTTAGACACCCCATGCTTCTGTGACCCCAGGGGTCCTGAGACCACACTGTCCCTCCTTGGATTCTGCCCCACCTCACCGCCTGGGCAAGGACAGCTCTCACTGGAGCAGATTTCTAAAGGTTCTGATTTTATGCTTTAGGGATACCTCACTTTCCTGTGGCCGGCTTACACAGGCTCCCTCTCTGCACAGAGGATCTTCCCACATATCCCTGCCGATTCATTTCTCGGCACCTCCTACATTGCAAAAAGTGGTCACTTTTCTATCTGTAGAATTCCAACAATTCTTTCCTTATGTCTCAGGTTGAATTCATAGGTGTTCAGAATGATTTGATAGTTATCTAGCTAAATTCAAGGGAGCAGATGAAACGAGGTCCCTACCGGTGCACCATCTTGCCTTCCTCCTCTCAGTTTATTACATTTTAAAAAAAGATTTATTTAGAGAGTGAATGGGGATTGGGGGAAGGGCCAGAGGGAGAGAAGAATCCTGAAGCAGACTCTGATAAGCAGTGTCCGACATGGGGCTCGATTCCAGGATCCTGAGATCAAAGGAAGGGATGGCAGACTGAGCCACCCAGGTGCCCCTCCATTTGGTTTAAATGTTAAAGACATTTATTAATTCACAAGATATCCAATGAGGGCAGAGCAGGCTCCAGGCCCACAATGACTTGGCATGCTTCTAGGGATCCTTATCCTGAGGCTTCCGCTATTTCTCCTTATCCTGAGGCTGGGTCCACTCACAGCTGCCAGAAGACCTTCAGTGTTAATCTGGGCTTCAGTTCCCTGAAACTAAAACTTTGGTTTCTTGTACAGTAGACTGGGGAGAGTTTAGGCTACCACAGTATTTTGCAGGTTGTGTAGACCAGAGTTTAGGCTACTGCAGCATTTTCTAGGTTGTAGCTGTTGTGTTTATTGGTTCCTGGTTTTCCCACTATGAACTGCTTAAGGGATGTGGAAGGACTGGTACCTAATACAGAGCCGGGGGAAAGGCTTACTCATTCATGAGTTTTAGGAAAAATTATTAGCAAACAATCCTGGATCTCCTTTTCTATGGACACAGAACTTGTGGTTGAGCAGAGTTGTCTGGCTCTTGCCAGTGAGGGAATAAATGGTGGCAGGTCTTCCAGGAAAGGTATGAGGTGAGATTCTGTGCTCTGCAGAGTCCTGGGAAAGGAGTTAGGCAAATGAGCAAAGAGAGAAAAATGGCTGCTGGGGTAGGGAAGGGGGTGGATGAGGGGCCATGTATGCGAGCACCAAGATGGATGGTGAGTCTGCTGAGATTTGTAATGGAGCACAAAATGTGCCTCTGTTGACCGTTGGAGGTAGCTGATGGTCCTCCTTGACCTGGTTCCTGAGAAGTGGGCCAGAACCTACTGACCTCACGTCTCCTGCCTCCTTTCCTCCCTTTCAAGTCTGTAGTAAGCCTTGGATACTGGCAGGATCCTTCCATCTAGCATTTTGTAAGACTGCTAAGGAGAGGGAGAGGAAGACAACCGAAATTCACAGGCACAAGTGACCCCCTCCCGCTCAGTGTCCCCTCATCATCCCAGAGGCCCAAGGTTTTAGGGATTATTTCTTCACAAGAGAGAGTTCCAGTGTTCACTCTCTCCAGTGGCATATGAAAGTGCTCATTTCCCAACATCCTCACCAACACAGTGTATTAGGAGCCTTTTCAGTGTTGTTAATCTGATATGTGAAAAATGGTATCTTTATTTTATATTCCTCTAATTTGGGGGGTAGAGTTCAAAATCATTTTATATGTTTGAGTCATTTATGTTTTATTGTGAACTGTCTGTTATGTAAGGGAGTACTTTCTTGACCTTAGTAAAATGATGGTAACACTATTAAGCTCTGCAGCCTCTAGCAAGCAGTGAAAGGACTTGAGATGGGAGGGTTGACTCAATCTCACCCAGATTGAGAAATTAGCCAGATGACCCCAAGTGCTTGGGCATGCAGGGAATCCTGGCCCTAAAGATGGAGCCTGTGGGTAGATTCTGTAAGAAATGCAAAGGAAGTTTAAAGTGGTGGTCCCTGACAGTAAGGACATGCACCTTATTTTGAGCTGAGGGTGAACCAGGCTTTAGGAAGATGGGGCCAGGCCTAAGAGGCCTGAACCCTCCCTCCTGAGCTCCTGAGACAGCTTTCCTAACCAGAGGCAGGGACCCACCTTGGAGCCCCAGGACCTGGGTACCCCAGGCAGCATGTCAGCGGCCTGCCTGCCTTCTTCCTCTGCTGGGCTGGCATCTCCACACTGCAGGCCAAATAGAATGTGGTGAGCATCTTTTAAGTTTTTGTTTCAATATCCAGTCTGTTGTGAATGATATTCTATAACACACAATAAAAATGATTTCCTAGAAACATAAAATGCAGGATAACCTGTAAACTGCAAGCTCAATTTATTAGGAGAATCAATAGACCAAGAACTCCTGTATCACATTGCAGTACATTTCTAAATGCTACTCAAATTTTGTTCTTAAGATAGTTATGCTGTAAGCAATAGGACTTAGAACACAGATTTTTTCCTTCCCCCCTCTTTTATTTCCCATCTCCTTTACCCCAGCTCCCCACCCCAGAGCCGAACAAGTCCATTTATTCAGCAACATTTGCTTGTGCCTTCCCCTTCAGCAGAGAGTCTGTGAGGCCATTTTATAACCATAGAGGCTTTTACCCACACAGGATAGAGATGAAGGAAACAGGGTAAGAGATAATGGCCTATATTTACTTATTTGCCCCGTTTATTAGCCCCGTTTCATGATTTGAAAATATTATTTCATCATTATCTTGCCTTTTGAGTTTTATCTGAGTCCTAAGTAGTTTGTACTTGGCCATGAAAAAGCATATTTCAAAGAGGAACATTAAGATCTGATGTTCTGATGTAAAATACTTTCTTTCCTATGTACCAATCATGGGACACTTTAAAGATTTTGTTTATTTATTCAGAGGGAGAGCATGAGTGGAAGGGGCAGAGGAAGACGGAAAAACAGGCTCCCAGCTGAGCAGGAAGCCTGATGTGGGGCTTGATCTCACGACTGAGTCCTTGACCTGAGCCAAAGGCAGACGCTTAACTGACTGAGGAATCCAGGTGCTCCACAGGGCATTTTATTTGTAAATCATTAATTCTACCATTAAATCATTAAATAGATTCTACTTACTTTAGTTGCATCAGCTTTAAATTAAAAAAAAAAAAATGTGAAAGTCCCTATTTCTCCCATGAGTCCACAGATAAATCGCTGACCCTGAAGAAGAGCAGCAGAGTCCTCATTTGCTCTTCTCCTGGGGCGGCTCTGCAGGGATGCTTTCCGACCTCACTGAGGGATAGCTTGTCTCTGTGTCTCTCTCAGAATATTTTCCTTAAGTCCATTCTGTCAGGTAGCTGATAAAGGCATTTCTACTAAAGACAGAATGTCATTGTAAAGTTCTAAATTTAGGGCTGGGATGGAGACCACCTTCTGGAGATTAAAGATAAATGAACATTTGACATCTTCCTTCCCGAATTGTTTCATTTGTGAAGGTGCCCCTCTGGTTCAAAATGTTAAAAATATATTCGGAGGGAATGCAGTGACTGCCTGTGTCATGCCCCTGTCCCCAGCCTGTTGCCGCTGTCAGCCATGTACTTGATGTCACCGGGGCCCTGGTGAAGGATGGGTCCCTGGCTTCTCATCCTTTGCTGTTACAAACAGGGCTTTTGATAAAAACCCTTGTAGACGTGTCCTCTGCACCTGTGAAAGACCCTGCCAGTGGGATTGTGAGCCCCAGAGCCCCTGTGTCTGCCGTATTGACGATCACAAAGATTTTATTGTCATTGTGACAGTGTCTACAGTACAGTTTGGAGATGTGCAAGGCTGGGTGATAGTGATATGACACAAAGGCCTTTCATAGCTATTCCCTGATTTGATCTCTCACCCGCTCTTTTAACAAGTAAGAACAGGTATAACCACGCTCGCTCACAGGAAAGGAGACGGGTCCAGTTTGTGGCAGAACAAGGACCAAATGGACTGAAGCTCCCACAAGAAAAAGCTAGGTGCTTTTCCACAGTGGGCCAGGTCAGTTTTATGACCTGCAAGGATTTCTCTCTGGGTTGGTGGCCAGGGCTTTCGCCTAGGCCATTTCCTGGGGGGAGTGGATGGCAAGGAGACTAATTTCCTGGGCCACACCTTCAATTTCACCAGAGATGTGCTGAAGAAAGAACTTTACATGGCAATGACATGGACTTTGCTGATGTCAATTGGACAGAGCAAGACATCAGCAGACTCTCCAGATGAGATCCTAACACTGGAGGCAGAAAGTGATATACTAGAACTTGTCCCAGTCTTCATCCCAGGGACCAAACAGGGACTTCATCCCAGGGACACAAATACAGTCTGGAAACTGAAGAGCACCAGGGACAGAACAGCACTGAATGAGGGGGTTGGATGACATCAGCTTGGCATGATGCTATTGCAGAATGCCCATCAGGAGAAACTGGCAGAAGTCAATGAGAGACCTTGCGGGCAACTAATTGAGTATCAAAAACAGGTGGAAGACCTGCAAAATCAAGACTCCGCTGGGAACGTGAAAGATGATTTCTTTCAAGAAAGGGAAACTGAGCTCAGAAGATTGAAGCAACAACTTGCAGAGATGCAGCAGCTGAAGGACAGTTTAAACAATGTTGCTTCTTATCGCAGAGCAAAACACCAAAAGTTGCTTTTGGAGCTCCAAGATGTAAGACATCAGCTGGAAAAATCTATTCTGTGGAACAATGAAGATTCTCTGGAGAACAACATTGCTGTGAGGGCTTTACAAATAGGGAAAGGAGAGTTACTAGCAAAATTGTGTGGGGCCGAAAAGAAGCTGTTGGAAGAGACAAACAAGTCTGAGTGAAGTCTCAAAGAATGGTCACTGGTAGAGCATGCGCATTTCATTCAACTCGGTCAAGAGAAAGACCTGGAAATACCACACCTCCAAAAGAGGAACAGATGGATGCCGACCATCAAGAAATGAAGAAACTGCTGTCCTCTGCTTTGGAGGAGCAGAAGCAATTGACACAATGCGTCAGAGAGCAAGAGGTGTACATTGAAGAGCTTAGAGAAAGGCCAGAGTTTCAGGAGGAATTCGGTAAATCGACTGGAACCTTAAGAAGCAATGACATTTTAAAGCCATCCACGGAGGACAAAGATATGTGTCCCCCATTCGGGACAGATAAAAATCCCCATGTGAATGCAGACCTGGAGTGGCTAAGACAAGAGAGTCTCACTGTCCCTGGGGTTGACCCTAAAATCCTGGTTGAGATTGTTGAACTCGAGTGTGAGGTATTTCAACTCAAGGAGTTAAAATATGATCTTGGGGTGCCTGGGTGGCTTCATCTTCCTACTGACAGGAGATGAATGTTAAACATGCTCAGCTCCCCTCAGTAAAAGACGAGCAGATTCAGAATTTGCAAGACGTGATAGAACAGATGAAAGCCTGGTTGCCTGACAAAAATCCTCCCGTGAACAAAGACCTGGAGCACCTGAAACAACAGAGTCACACTGTCCCTGTGGTTGACCTAAAATCCTAGGCGAGACTGTAGAACTAGAGTGTGAGGTCTTTCAACTCAATGAGTTAAAAGATGACCTTGAGGGGGAAATAAAAGAGCAACAGATCATTGACAACCAGCAGCAGGGGAAGAGAGCACTGCTTCAGCCCTTACAGGAGCAGAAGCAGAAAGTGGGCCATGTTCAACACCAGCAGGAGTAGAGGAGTACTGAGGAGTGCTCAGCTCCTTTCAGCAAAAGACAAGCAGATTCAGAATTTGTAAGGTACGACAGAACAGATGAAATCCATTGCCTGACAAAAGCTACACATTCCAAAAGAACACTGTGATGATGTTGAAGTGACAAGTCGGCCTCTTACTAGAGAGAATGGAAGTGAAAAACCATGATTTATTATTAAAAAGAGGAAGAAGTTTAGGGCACCTGGGTGGCTCAGTTGATTAAGCCTCTGCCTTCAGCTCAGGTCATAATCTCAGGGTTCTGGGATTGAGCCCCACATCAGGCTCTCTGCTCAGCGGGGAGCCTGCTTCCTCCTCTCTCTGCCTGCCTCTCTGCCTACTTGTGATCTCTCTCTGTGTCAAATAAATACAATCCTTAAAAAAAAGAGGAGGAGAATGAAGTTTAACTCACTTTTTAAAAGTGATCAAGGAGCAAGAAGTCACTGAATGCACACCTACAGGAAACATAACTGTGGGTTCAGAAATATATCAATTAAAGCAACTGTAAGTATAACTAGCTTTATGGGAACGAGAAGTAGTGGAAGGAGCTTAAATCCCAAGACACTGTGGGCACTGGAGTCTGCTCTACCTCTCAATGAGTATCTTGTGAGTTAATAAATGTCTTTACCATTTAAACCAAATGGAGGGGCACCTGGTAGGCTCATCATCTGAGAGGCCAACACTTAGTTTCTGCCCAGGTCATGATCTCGGGGTCCTGGGACGGAGCTCTGCATCAGGCTCCTTCTTAGTGAGGGGGCTGTTCCAGGATTCTCTCTCCTTCTGCCCCTCTCCCCTACTCCCTCTCAAATAAATAAATCTTTTTAAAAAAATAAATGGGGTGCCTGGGTGGCTCAGTGGTTTAGGCCTCTGCCTTCAGCTCAGGCCATGATCTCAGGGTCCTGGGATAGAGCCCCGCATTGGGTTCTCTGCTCAGCGGGGAGCCTGCTTCCCCTTCTCTCTCTGCCTGCCTTCTGCCTGCTTGTGATCTCTGTCTATCAAATAAATAAATAAAAATCTTTAAAAAAAAATTAAACCAAATGGAGTTGGTCTTCTGTTACTTACACCCTGAAGGAACCTAAGTGATATTCTAAGTGTATTAACTCATTTCCATTTCCTTGATGAGTAAGCTCAAAGCAGGAGGGTGTGTGTGTGTATGTGTGTGTGATGTCACCCAGCCCAGTTCTGAGCTCACAGAAGCAGACAGATATCATATCTTCTCTTGATATCCACTGACAAAGCTTACTGCTGCCTTGACTGCAGTCGGCGCTATTGCTGTACAAACATGTCCCCCCACCTCGTCCATGTTTCCATATCCGCAGACTCCTGTAAAAAAGCACATACCGTTGGTGACTCAAGGCAGCAACTCAACACAGAAACACACCAAGGGACAAAATTACCTACAAGCCCAGATTGTCCAAGGAAAACTGACCCACAGAGTTTTAAAAGAGTAAACAGGATCCGTTGTCTAAAACAGGGCTTTTCAAACAAAGAATTGCTACCCATCCATGTTAGAAGATCACTGTGACAGAGCAGGTGAACCAATCAAAACCCTCAAAGCTTTAGAACTGTAATTCCAGACTCCTGATATGTCAATAATAAATCTGAGTAGCATGTTCAAAAAAAAAAAAATCAATGTGGTTAATAAGATGTTTCTGGGTCTAACTCCTTTTAGTTTAAGTGTTACCCAGAGCACATGACCTCATTTCCCTTTGCTTGATGAGTAAGCTGAAAGGGGCAGGGTGTGTGTGCATGTGCCTGTGTATGCACATGTGTGTGCAGGTTGTGTGCGTGTGTGTGTGTGAGATATCACCACACTAGGTCTGAGTTCCCAGAAGCAGAGAGCCTGGAGCCTTTATAAAGCCCTAATTTGGAAAGCAATAATGAGTTTCAGGAGAAACTAAAAAAGAGGAACCTGAACATGCTTTCCTGGAGAGAAATTACTAAAGTCATCATAAAGGAATATAAAAAGGAAGAATTTTCTCCCCCTCGCTCCAGTAACAGAACAAAAGAAGGGAAGAATTGCTACTGTGCCAGGGCAAGTGGCATCGTCACCATTGGCTCCACCATCCTATGAGAAGGCACCATTTAGTGAAAAGGGTGAAAAATCATGCCATCAGCCATTCAAAAAGGCCTCACTGAAGCAAAGTGAGCAGGAGACTTAGATGCCTTACATTTAAATTTCCCAGTTATTGTTAGAGATCATGTCACTCCAGGACATGATCCCAACAACCCTCATGGTATCTATGAGGCATTTCCCTTCAAGTTATTCAAGGAATTAAAACAGGCAGTACAAAACTATGGAGTTAGTTCCCCATATACAACGGGAATCATTCAAGGCATCTGAGAAGAAAATCAACCTATTCCGATTGATGGGTTATTACTAGCAAAACCTGTCTTATCCTCAAGTGAGTTTTTACAGTTTAACATGGTGGCAAGATCATGCAGAAACAGCAGCTGCCCATAACACAGCTAATAATGTTCCTGTTTCCATGGAGCAGCTCATGGGTGTTGGGCCATGGGCCTGGGTGCAAGATCAAGTACTAATGAGTGATCAAGCTATTGAGCAGCTCTGGCGTTGTTTGAGAGCCTGGGAGAGAACAGAATCCCAAGGAGAGAAGTGTTCTTCTTTTCAAAAGGTGGTACAGGGTCCTAAAGAACCCTATACTGATTTTATTGTGGGGTTACAAGAAGCTATTAAAAGATAAATTAATCTCAAAGCTGCTGATACAATTCTTCAGCTACTGGCATATGAAAATGCCAAGGCTGATTGTAAAAAGCTGATTGAACCCTTTAAAGGCAAGGAAACATTAACAGACCATATTAAGCTATGCCAAGGAGTGGGAGTAGAGACCTCTAAAGCTGATTTGTTAGCTCTAGCAATGGCTGCTCTGACCACAGGAAAATTTAAAGGACAGTATTTCAACTGTGGGCAGACACAGCATTCTAAAGCTCAACATAGGCAAGAAGGAAAATTCTCCCTGTGAAATGCAAGACATGAGCCACCAGGTCTCTGTCCTAAATGTAAAGAAGGAATTCACTGGGCCAATCAGTGTTATTCCAAATTCCACAACGATGAATCCCCCCTTCAGGGAAACTTACTTTGGGGCAAGCCTTCAGCTCCACAAAACAAGGGGGGCCAATTCTCCCTTAGCACCCAGCTTTCAGACAAAGGTACCATTTTAAATTTATGTAGTGCCGGATTAGATATCCCCATTCCCAAAGATCATCTCTAAATGCCTGCCTAGCTTCCCACTAAAATTCCAAATAATTTTTGACCCTTTACTGAAGGGAACGACTGGGTTACTTTTGGGACGATCTGGCCTCACCTCAAAGGGAGTATTAGTCCACACCGGCATTATGGATTCAGACTACACCAGTGAAATTACAGTGACAATAACTACTGAGCTCCATACTGTTTCCAAAAAGGGGACTGCACTGCCCAGTTGCTACTTTTAGCCTATTTCCAGGATCAATTTAAAAACATGGAAAGACAAAGAGGCGACCCATGGAATGGGAAAATATATTCGCAAATGACACTACAAAGGACTGATCTCCAAGATCTATAAAGAACTCCTCAAACTCAACACTCAAAAAAACAGATAATCACATCAAAAAATGGGCAGAAGACATGAACAGACACTTCTACAAAGAAGACATGCAAATGGCTAACAGACATATGAAAAAATGTTCATCATCATTAGCCATCAGGGAGATTCAGATCAAAACTACATTGAGATACCACCTTACACCAATTAGAATGGCCCAAATTAATAAGACAGTAAACAAGCATTGGAGAGGATGTGGAGAAAGGGGAACTCTCTTATATGGTTGGGGGGAATGCAAATTGGTACAGCCACTTTGGAAAACAGTGTGGAGATTCCTTAAGAAATTAAAAACAGAGCTATCCTATGGCCCTGCAATTGCACTACTGGGTATTTACCCCAAAGATACAGAGGTAGGAAAAAGAAGGGCCAAACCCTGTTATTATGGTCCTACCTCAAAAATCCTATCTACTACTGGTCTCAGCACAGAAGTCACAATTAATGGCAGTTACTATGTGATTTCAAGATGTTTCTCCCCAGTGTTCACAGCAGCAATGACCATAGTTGCCAAACTGTGGAAAGATCCAAGATACCCTTCAAAAGACAAATGGATAAAGAAGATATGGTACATATATACAATGGAGTATTATGCCTCCATCAGAAAGGATGAATGAATACCCAACTTTTGTATCAACATGGATGGGACTGGAGGAGATTATGCTGAGTGAAATACGTTTAGCAGAGAGTCCATCATATGGTTTCACTTACTTGTGGAGCATAAGGAATAACAGGGAGGACATTGGGTGAAGGACAGGAGAAGTGAGTTGTGGGAAATTAGAGGGGGAGATGAACCATGCGAGACTGTGGACTCTGAGAAACAAATTGAGGGACTGGGAGGGAGGGGGGGGGAGGGGGTTGGGAGAGCCTGGTGGTGGGTATTAAGGAGGGCACATATTGCATGGAGCACTGGGTGTGGTCCATAAACAATCTTGGGACACTGAAAAAAAAAAATAATAAAAACATGGAAAGAAACTCTACTGGGTTTGGGAGCACTGGAAAAACCGGGGCATATTTCATTGAGAAAATTTATATAAACTGATCTGCCATGTTAAAATACAAGGAAAAGAATTTTCGGGTCTCACTGATACTGGAGCTGATGTCTCAGTCATAAGCTTGTTACATTGGCTTATTATCTATGATTATCCAGAATCATAAAATGGGCTTTTGTTCCAAATAATACTGTTAAAACACTCACTACCTATATAGACTGTATTGGGAGCATTATTCAGTTGGGAAGAACAGGAACTTGTCAAATACAGGGATATGATACAAAGGTTATTGTTCTGCCTTTACATAAAATACAAACTGAAACAGCATTCCAGAATAATTTAAATTGGCAAATTGCTCTCAGTGCTTTTACTGGAAGCTCATCCTCTCATGACCCCTCTTTACCTATTCATTTCTAAAGCACACTGCTTTTGTGCTTCCTAAAATTACCTCTAAAAATCCAGGAACAGATGATCCTACTCACTGTTCTGATGGCTCTGTCAAAGGCAAACCCTGTTATTATGGTCCTACCTCAAAAATCCTATCTACTACTGGTCTCAGCACAGAAGTCACAATTAATGGCAGTTACTATGTGATTTCAAGATGTTTCTCCTGCATTTAATTTGTTACCTGATTCTTTATATACAGTTTATGTTTTACAGCATATGCAAACTGCTGCTATTTCTACATCTGATGTACTATGCCGGCCCTCATCACGGTAGCCATAAGTCTTCCTGGATGTTATGCACAAATAGATAACTTTACTTATTGGGCGTATATACCTAATCCTCCCCTGCTCCGTCCAGCAGAGTGGGGAGAAGATACAACAGCAATTTATTTGAATGCCTCAAAATGGGTACCTGGAATATTGGATCCCAGATTGCCATCATTGCCCCAAGAGGAGGGCACAAACATTAATCTTACCATGGGATATCAAAATAGACCAATATTTATCAGTTCTCACTCCAGTTCGCTAATCCCTGATGATCAAAGATGGTTGGTGGCTTCTCCTGTTAATAATAGTTTGACCTCAGGTGCCGGGTGGCTCAGTGGGTTGAGCCTCTGCTTTTGGCTCAGGTCATGATCTCAGGATACTGGGATCGAGCCCCATGTTGGGCGTTCTGCTTAGTAGGGAGCTTTCTTCCCCCTCTCTCTCTGCCTGCCTCTGCCTACTTGTGATCTCTCTCTGTCAAATAAATAAATAAAATTCTTAAAAAAATAATAGTCTGACTGCAGTTCAGTTACATTTACTTTCTAATAAAACGTTCCACGCCAATGAATATCAGGGTGCTAGCTATAGCACAGCAGTACCCCCTAGCCCCAAAAACAAACTGACACAGATGTGATCCCATAAGGGAATTCGCCCCTTGTGGGAGGATTGTCAAGCTTCTCACCCAAGTGTCCTTATTGATTCCTATGGAATTGTGTGTCACTGGTCCCCTAAGGGGATGGCAGTCACAACTTGCACTGGGAGACACTGCTCTTCTCATTGGAACTTAAAAAGGCAGTTTCTAATTACCTTGCCTTACCACAAACCTCTACTTGGGGAAATGCACCTCTGGCCTGTCATGGGCAAGGACTTTCGGGGCCATCCCCTTTTGGGGATGGTCATAAAAGACAAAAAAATTTATGGAAAGTCACCACCACTTTAAATCGCGTAGCTAAGAGTCTGGAATAGCTCTTACATTTATCAGTCCAATCATCATGCATTCACCTTTCCCTGATGAGAGAAGAATGGGTAAGGGCACATATGAGAGATCCCTATGTTTTTGTTATTCGAGAAATGACTTTTGATCAGAACGCTAGAGAAATAAAGTGTCCCAAATGTAAAATGGTCAACTGCACGAATGAGAACGTTTACACAGACAATTCTATTATTCTCATAGCTAGAAGAATAGGCATTTGGTTGGCAATGAAACACCACCATGTTTGGGAAAGCACTCCAGATATGCAAATACTTTGAACAGTTTTTTGTTTTTGCTTTTAAAGATTTTATTAATTTGACAGAGACACAGCGAGAGAGGGAACACAAGCATGGGGAGTGGGAGAGGGAGAAGCAAGCTTCCTGCCAAGCAGGGAGCCCAAGGCAGGGCTTGATCCCAGGACCGTGGTGGGATCATGACATGAGCCAAAGGCAGATGCCCAATGACTGAACCACCCAGGTGCCCCAACTTTTAACAGTTTTGAAGGACAGGGTCCACAGAACAAAAAGATTTCTTGGGCTGCTTATAGCACCTATTTTAGGAATAAATAGCCATTACTGCTATGGCTACGACTGCTGGAATGGCCTTGCATTAGACTGTACAAACCGCTCAATTTGTGCAAAAAATGGCATGAGAATGCTAGCAAAACTTGGAATCAATAAACAGTCATAGATCAAAGATTAAATGAAAGAGTCTGTAACTTAGAATCAGCTGTGATATATATACATATAGATGACCTTTAAAATAAAGGGCGCCTGGGTGGCTCAGTGGGTTAAGCCGCTGCCTTCGGCTCAGGTCATGATCTCAGGGTCCTGGGATCGAGTCCCGCATCGGGCTCTCTGCTCAGCAGAGAGCCTGCTTCCTCCTCTCTCTCTCTCTGCCTACTTGTGATTTCTCTCTGTCAAATAAATAAATAAAATCTTTAAAAAAAAAATAAATAAAATAAAATAAAATATAAAGCTTAGGCTCCCCTTTTGTGATTGGAAAGTTCCTTCCTTCAGTGTTACTCCCTACGCCTGTAATGAATCAGAAATATTGTGAAACAAGGCTCACCCTCATATTACTAGTCATTATGGAGATCATTTAACTTTGGGATATTAAACAGCTTCAAGATAACTATTCAAGGCTTCAAAGTATAGGGATAGAGGGAACATTTCTGAACTTCATCAAATCTATCTATGAAAGACCCACAGCAAATATCATCCTCAATGGGAAAAAGCTTGCGTCCTTCCCGTTGAGATCAGGAACACGGCAAAGATGCCCACTCTCACCACTCTTGTTCAACATAGTATTAGAAGTCCTAGCAACAGCAATCAGACAACAAAGAGAAATAAAAGGTATCCAAATTGGTAATGAAGAAGTCAAACTCTCTCTCTTTGCAGATGACATGATTCTTTATATGGAAAACCCAAAAGACTCCACCCCCAAACTACTAGAACTCATACAGCAATTCAGCAACGTGGCAGGATACCAAGTCAATGTACAGAAATCAGTGGCTTTCTTATACACTAACAATGAAAATACAGAAAGGGAAATTAGAGAATCAATTCCATTTACTATAGCACCAAGAACCATAAGATACCTGGGAATAAACCTAACCAAAGAGGTAAAGGATCTGTATTCGAGGAACTACAGAACACTCATGAAAGAAATTGAAGAAGACACAAAAAGATGGAAGACCATTCCATGCTCTTGGATCAGAAGAATAAACATTGTTAAAATGTCTACATTGCCTAGAGCAATCTATACTTTTAATGCTATTCTGATCAAAATTCCACCGGTATTCTTCAAAGAGCTGGAGCAAATAATCCTAAAATTTGTATGGAATCAGAAGAGACCCTGAATCACTAAGGAAATGTTGAAAAACAAAAATAAAACTGGGGGCATCACGTTACCTGATTTCAAGCTTTACTACAAAGCTGTGATCACCAAGACAGCATGGTACTGGCATGAAAACAGACACAGACCAGTGGAACAGAGTAGAGAGCCCAGATATGGACCCTCAACTCTATGGTCAATTAATCTTCGACAAAACAGGAATAAATATACAGTGGAAAAAAGACAGTCTCTTCAATAAATGGTGCTGGGAAAACTGGGCAGCTATATGTAGAAGAATGAAACTCGACCATTCTCTTACACCGTACACAAAGATAAACTCAAAATGGACAAAAGACCTCAAAGTGAGACAGGAATCCATCAGAATCCTAGAGGAGAACATAGGCAGTAATCTCTTTGATATCAGCCACAGCAACTTCTTTCAAGATATGTCTCCAAAGGCAAAGGAAACAAAAGCGATGATGAACTTTTGGGACTTCATCAAAATCAAAAGCTTCTGCACAGCAAAGGAAACAGTCAAGAAAACAAAGAGGCAACCCATGGAATGGGAGAAGATGTTTGCAAATGACAGTACAGACAAAAGGTTGATATCCAGGATCTATAATGAACTCCTCAAACTCAACACACACAAAACAGACAGTCATATCCAAAAATGGGCAGAAGATATGGACAGACACTTCTCCAATAAAGACATACAAATGGCTATCAGACACATGAAAAAATGTTCATCATCACTAGCCATCAGGGAGATTCAAATTAAAACTACATTGAGATATCACCTTACACCAGTTAGAATGGCCAAAATTAGCAAGACAGGAAACAACATGTGTTGGTGGGGATGTGGAGAAAGGGGAACCCTCTTACACTGTTGGTGGGAATGCAAGTTGCTGCAGCCTCTTTGGAGAACAGTGTGGAGATTCCTCAAGAAATTAAAAATAGAGCTTCCCTATGACCCAGCCATTGCACGCCTGGGTATTTACCCCAAAGATACAAATGGAGTGAAAAGAAGGGCCATGTGTACCCCAATGTTTATAGCAGCAATGGCCACAGTCACCAAACTGTGGAAAGAACCAAGATGTCCTTCAACAGATGAATGGATAAGGAAGATGTGGTCCATATACACTATGGAGTATGGCTCCATCAGAAAGGACGAATACCCAACTTTTGTAGCAACATGGACGGGACTGGAAGAGATTATGCTGAGTGAAATCAGTCAAGCAGAGAGAGTCAGTTATCATATGGTTTCACTTATTTGTGGAGCATAACAAAAAGCATGGAGGACATGGGGAGTTAGAGAGAAGGGGGTTGGGGTAAATTGGAAGGGGAGGTGAATCATGAGAGACTATGGACTCTGAAAAACAATCTGAGGGGTTTGAAGTGGAGGGTGGGTGGGAGGTCGGGGTACCAGGTGGTGGGTATTATAGAGGGCACGGATTGCATGGAGCACTGGGTGTGGTGAAAAAATAATGATACTGTTATGCTGAAAATAAATAAATTAAAAAAAAAAAAACTATTCAAGGCATCCTCGCACATCATCACAGTCAGTTCCAGGAGTGAGTTTTGCATGAAAGGATTAATGATATTCTGTATGATCTAAACCCTTTTGCTTGGATCAAACCTAAGATGCTTTGCATCCTAGGTGGAATGATTATTCTTTTTACTGCTATTATCTTTTAATGCTTAGTCCTCACATGGACATGTAAATCCTTCCAACAACTAATGGATCAAGAAGTTGCAAGCAGAAACGACTTCTACTTCTACATAAACAAAAAGGGGGAATGTAATATAACTGTCCCTGAGAATAATAAAGTGCTTAAAATAGAAGTGATGAGAAACTGTACTGGTCACGCAAGCATGCTTAATGATGACCGTGAGAAAAACACGTCCTAGCAGCAGGCCTCTGGTGAAAGGATGATACAGGTCCTTGAAGCTGAGCAGCTGGGGGTGCTCTACCCACTCAGGGTAGGACATGGCCGGCTTCCCTTTTTCGTTGCCTCGCCTGCCCCAGAGAAAGCCTCCTGTTAGAATAGTCCCTGTAAGTGCACTTGCTCAACTACAAATTCCCTGCTGCTTGGTCAGGGACCCCCTACTCTTCTGTTTACCTGTAAGTCTTGTGATCAACATATGACTCATACTCCTCCTTGCTTACCTACAAGACCTATGACTAATATATAACCTTCTTCTTCTCATTTGTTCGTTGTTCTAGCTCATAAACACGGAACTAGGGACTAGGGAGTTCTTCAAGCCGACAGTCCTTTCAACTGTTGTGGACCTGCTGCCCCCCTCTTACAGCTGACTTGTTTGTGCCTCATTCTTCTCCTGTGCGCTGGTGGGAAATGGCAGCAAAGAAAGACACACAGAGCAGGGGCACTGAAAGAGAGATGGACACCGAGATGCTCAGATCCCCACACGGGGAAACAGGGACCCAGAGACAGAAAGAACAGAGCTGAGGCCTGAGAAGGCAGTGGGGGAGGGAGGGTTTGGGGGGGCAAAAGAGTCTCCCAGTCTCCCTAGGAGATCCACATTCTTCTCAGTTTGGTGTTCTTTCTACTCAACTACTTCCCTGATAGAGAATGACATAAGAAAAAATGTCCCTCTGGAAGAAACCTGTGCCAAAATTCTTGAGGGCCAGATAAGCAGCACTTGTTTGGGATTTCTTGCATTAGCAATTCTAAGAATAGCCTTTGCGGCACTAACAATAATGCATATTTGATTTCCCCCACGCTCGCCCTCACAGAGTATAATGTTTCTATACAGTTAGTTTTTTTGTGATTCCTTTGTTTCAAATACTTTCTTGCTGTCCCTGTTAAGAGTTTATCTTTGAATTATCATAGCGGCAATGATGAGCGAAATGTCAACCTAGAGAGGCCAAATGAGTTGCTCCCATCACTCAGCAATGCCATGGCTGTAGCCCGTTACCCTAGTGGTTCTCCACCAGACAGGGCACTTCGCCTGACAGGGGCCCTTTGGAAATGTGGGAAGCGCCTGGGGCTGTCATAGTGACCAAGGGAGCACCACTCACAGCTGGAGGAGCCAACTGCACAAGCCATCTGCAACGTTCACAATTTCTGCGGGCCCAGATGCCTCTAGTGACCCACTGAAAAATACCACATAAGGCCCAATGAAGCCACAGAGAGATGTTCTGGGGAAACCGAGGCTCGGCTCAAGGGTTATTTCCATCCAGAAAGATATTCAATTAATAAAAAAAAACTTATTTTACATATATAACAGACAAGTAACATATATGAATTTATTCTTATTCTAAAGAGAGTTGACAAAAACTGTCACATTTATCTTCTCTATATCAAATTTGAATCCCAGCCTTACTCCATCAGCCAGGCAGGAATACTCGATTCCGGCCATTATCACTCTCACTCTCCAGGACGAGCAAAAGGCCTCAAAGTTAGAGCAGAATACTCTGGGAGCCGTTTTGCTTTCTGAAGGCAGGCAGGTCTACTCTGATGGGTCCTGCTTGGCCATGGGAGCCCCAAAGAATGTGAAGCCCAGTGTCTAAGAATACTTCTTGTGGGTGCACCTTAACAATCCACAGAGATCCTGACACCCCAAAGTTTGGGAGGGAGCTGGTCTCACATCCCAACGTCTCACAGAACCTGCCCACCTTCCTAGACTCAGGATTCCCTAAGGCATCTTTTCCTGCCTTATAACATCTCTGATATTACGAGGCATCTCATTAATGCTGGTATCATCGCATAGCTTTTGGTCAATGACATTCAAGACCTTGGTATCATTTCCTGTGCATGGCCAAATTTGGCTCTTACTCCAGGTGGCATGACTGGACACTCAGAACTCCCTGACCTTTCTGTCAACAAACCACTGAGGACCACCGAGGGAGGACAATGAATGTTAGTTCTTATGTGAAAACATTTTACTGCAACATCCTGATAAGATCAAGAAAATGTCAGCAGCAAAATTTGCAGGATTTTCTTAGGAAAAAAAAAAAAGATTGTACTTGTTTATTTACTTGAGAGAGAGAGAGCGAAAGCAAAGAGGGAGAGTGAGAGGGTGAAGTTGACTCCCTGCTGAGATGAGAGCCTCATGTGGGGCTCGATCCCAGGACTCTGAGATTATGACCTGAGCCAAAGGCAGATGCTTCAGTGACTGAGCAAGAATTGTCTTTCCTTTTTTTAATGTAATATTTCATTTATTTAATTCACTGAAACAGGTGAGCAAGCAGGGTGAGTTAAAGGCAGAGAGAGAGGGAGAGGTAGGTCCCAGAGGAGCAGGGGAGCCAGATGCGGGGCCCAACCCATCACCCTGGGATCATAACACAAGCCAAGGCAAACACCCAACCCATGGAGCCGCCCAGGCTCCCTGCCCTATAGAATTTTCTTAAAAGAAAACCCCAGGGACACTGCTGGGAGGACTCTTCTGGGAAATGCCACCTCACCACCACTGAACAGCACAGAGGCTACACTGCGTGGATAAAGCAGACACTGCCCACCACAGACGACTCAGAGTTGAAAATGGATTCAGAGGCATTACACTTTGAATGTGAAAAGGTTTGAGGACTACTCTCAAGAATTTCTTTTGCTTACATCTTCTTTTTCATATGTCCATAAGACTGATATGTGTTGAAATCTAGGTCTCAAAGGGACTGGCAGATTCCTCTCGTGAGTCTGAAATTGAAAGTTGAAGTGACCTTCATAGCTTAATGGGTAGTGTGGTCTTTTCCTTAGTCACTAAGGAGATAAGGTACAAAGACAAGGAGACAGGGACGTAAGGAGAAGGAAACACAGGTGAGGACTTCGTTACCCGATCCGGACACACAGTGCCCCGCCGGACCCTCACCCGCTGAGAGCGAGCTGCTAAAGGCTGGAAAATGAGATGTCACGGAAGGAGGAATTCCAGCCTTTGCCCATGGTCTGCCATTCCCAGGTCTGGGCCCTGAGCCCCTGCCCAAAGTCCCCAGGCATTGCCGAATGAAGAGTGAAAAGATGGAGGCTTGAGCTCCAGCACGGCAAGTCCTTGGCAAGGAACGCAGCAGAGGAAGGACCCGTCTAGCCAGAGGCCTCAGAGACCCTGGCTGGACATCACCTCACAGCTCGTACTTTCCCTCATCACTCATCCATTTGGAACAAGACGGCTCCTCTCTGGGCCTCTCAGAACTAAGTCTGGGTGAGCAGAAGGGGCACAGGAGTTGGAGAGGACCCCCAAAGACCTGCTTACACATCTCAGCTCCCACATGTATGAGTCATGTGCTTGTCAACACCCTGCATCATCTCACTGGTCCTGGCTTCCCTCTCCCTCCCTCCCTTCCGCCTTCCCTCCCTCCCTTTCTCCATTCCTTCCCCGTGTTCTTTGCTCCTTTTCTTTTCTTCTCCTTCCCTCCCTTCCTGCTTTCATTCTTCCTTAAACAAATACCATACACCAAACACTGTCCTAAGCGCTCCACAAAACGATCTCATTTGATCCTCAGAACCACCTGTGAGGCAGACACTATTTTCATCGTCCTCATTTACAGACTGGAAACCCGAGGCACAGGCTGTAAGCAGCACAGCTGGGTTCACATAGCCAGGAGGAGGCGGAGCAAGGATTCAGACCCAGACAGCCTGGCCCCAGAGTCTGCTGTCACTGCCCTCCTAGACTTTGCTACACAGTCACAATTGTCAGCCAAAACTAAGAACCATCTCTGGGTCTTGTGATGCTTAAATAACAGAAGTTAAGTCCCTGGTAAACAGTACGGCTGTAAGAAATGACAGTCATCACCTTCAATCTCCAGGATGCTGGTCTTTCAATTCACACACAGAATAAAAATACCTTCTACTTGTATTGTTCTACAGGTTTGGAAAAAGGTTCACCTAAATTACCCTCCTTGGTTCTTAGAACAGTCCTAGGATACACTGTTTTTCTTTTCTTTTCTTTTTTGAAAGATTTTATTTATTTGTCAGACAGAGACACACTGAGAGAGCATAAGCAGGGGGAATGGTAGCAGAGGGAGAAGCAGGCCCCCTGCCGAGCAAGGAACCCTTGGCAGGGCTGGATCCTAGGACACTGGGACCATGACCTGAGCTGAAGCACACTTATTAACCGACTGAGCCACTGAGATGTCCCAGTACACTGTTTTTCTTCTAATAATGTTAGCATAGAGTACTTAGCATGTCCCAGGCTTTTTTTCTGTGTGCCTTATGAATGCATTTAATCCTAAACTCAGTTCTATAGCTCAGTGAGGTATTATTATATTATTATCTCTATATTACTGGCACAGAGAGGTTAAGTAATGTGCCCAGAATCACAGAGCTAGTAAGTAGTGGTGCTGGGATGAAACTCAGAGAGTCTGGTTTCAGACTCTGAGCTCTCTGACCTTCTCCTCTAGGGGGTGTCTGTGTAGGAGGCAATTCCGGCTCACAAACCCTGTGATGAGTAAGAGTCAGTAAGTGCCAGAGCCAGAACTCAAACCCTGGCCTGTCTGCCACCAGTGTTCCCAAAAGGTGATTTCTCTGACTCTGTTGCCTTGTACATCTTGTACATCTGTACATCTGAGCGATGTCCCATCAGGACATCGCCTTGAGTTGGGGCTTAGAAGACATAGGCTCTAGACCTGCCAATAAAATAACTGGTCAACAGCAGGGAGACCTTGAAGAAATCACTTTGCCTCCAACCTTTATCTAAAAATTAGGGAGTCATGCTCACTCGATCTTTAATGTCTTCTAATTCTAAGCAACTGTTTTCCAGGAAGAATTCCAATTCCGTCTGAAGGAAAGAAATGTAGCACGTTTCTTATACCTCAATGTCAATCCCACCCACACCCCTGAGGGAAACTGGAAAATGCTTCTTTTTACCTGATATAAATCCTACAGGTACCATGAAGTATACCTCAAATGCCCAGCAGCCAGAAACAGCCATTTCTCTGGAGGTCTCCCAAGCTTCTTCTAGTCCCTTTCCCTCACCTTTATTGGTAAGAACTGTGCGCACATTACTCTGTGCTCCTGCAATACCGAGTTTGTGCCTCTAGATTAACAATTCCTACACTCACGGACAGCAGCAGCATGTGTGCCTGTGCTTGTGTATGTGTATGTCCCAGTAGCTCCTTAAGGGCGCAGACTATACTCCATTCATTTTCCTATGCTTGGACAGTTATGTTACGTGGACCATATACATAAGTGCCAATATCTGACCATTTTTTGACTTACACAAATGACAATTTAATATGGTACAACCTAAGAGATGTTCATTAAATATAAGCATATTTCCTACTGTGCAACAGGTGCATTCCTGAGAAAACTTATGCTCTACAAGAGGGGCCAGTAAGCTTCCCTATAAGGGGGCCACATGGTCAATGCTTTAGACTTCACACGCTATAGATTCTCTGTCCTAAGGATTCCACTTTGCCATTGTTGTATCAAAGCAGCCCTAAACAATCTGTCAATGAATGAGCATGGCTGTGTTCCAGTAAAACCCCATTTGAAAAAAACAGGCTGAGGGCACCTGGGTGGCTCAGCTGGGTAAGTGTTTGACTTCGGTTCAGATCATGATATGGGGGTCCTAGGATCAAGCCATGGGTTGTGCTCCCTGCTCCATGGGGAGTCTGCTCCAGCTTCTCCCTCTGCCCTCCCTGCTTCCTGTGCTCTCTCTCACTCTCTAATAAATTAATAAAGTCTTTAAAAATTAAAATTTTTAAATGGGCTCATGAAGAAACAGAAAACCTTCATGGTCCTATAACAAGTAAAGAAATGGAATTAGTCATTTAAAACTTCCTATGAAGGGGCACCTGGGTGGCTCAGTTGATTAAATCCTCTACCTTCGCTCAGGTCATGATCCCAGGGTCCTGGGATGGAGCCCCACATCGGGCTCTCTGCTCAGCGGAGAGTCTGCTCCCCCACCCCTCTGCCTGCCTCTCTGCCTACTTGTGATCTCTGTCTGTCAAATAAACAAATAAAATCTTAAAAAAAACCCCACAACTTCTATCAAGAAATGGTCAGGACCAGATAGCTACACTGGTGTATTCTACCAAACATTTCAAGAAAAATGTGTAGATTCACATATCTTCCACCAACAGTCAAAAAACTGAATTCCACCATCAAAGGGTTCTTCCTGATTTACTATTAGAATTATATCTATCCATTCCCCACTATTCTCATTCCCTGGCAACTGCTGAGCTCTGCATTTCTGAATACTGTTATTTCAAATTGTTATAGAAATGGAATTACAAAGTATGGAACCTTTTTTCACTCAGCATAATTATCTGGACAGCCATTCAAGTTGCTGCATATAGATCAATACCTTATTCTTTTCTATTGCTGAGTATTCTATTTCTTCTAAGTTGTCTAATTTTTTTAGCATACAGTTGTTCATAGTATGTATGCCCTTGTTAATTTATTAAAGGCTACAGGGTCTGTAGTGATAAAAAAAAGAAGATATCATTATTTCTTCATAATCACTTTCAGAAAATAAAGGAGAAATGAACACTTGCCAACAACTTTTATGAGGCCTCTATTACCCTGATACAAAAAGCAAGCAAGGAAATCACAGGAAAAAGAATAATCTACAGATCAATCTCTCTTAAGAAGACAGCTGCAGAAATCATCGAAAATTCCTAGCAAGTTGAATCCAGCCGTATATTAAAAGGATTATATATCATGAGCAAGGAGACTATATGCCAGGAACACAAGGCTGGTTTAATATCTGGAAATCAAGTATTAGAAGACACCACATAAACAGAACAATGCAGAAAAAACATATGATCAACTGAAGAGACAGAGAAAAGCATCTGACAGACTTCAACACCCCTTTCTGATAAATTTTAATAACTAGGAACAGTTCAAGCTGATAAGAGGATCTAAAAGAAACCAAACCAAAATAAAAACAAAAACAAAAACAAAAAGACAAAACAAACAAACAAATAAAAAAAACAAAGAAAGAAAGACCCACCACAGACACAAACAAACAAACAAAAAATCACCAGGAAGGTCTTACTTAAAAGGGAAAGACTGAATCTTTTCCACCTAAGATGGGTAACAAGAGAAGGAGGTTCAGTCTCACCCCTTCTTTTCAACATTGCACTAGAGGTTCCAGCTAGGGAAATTGGGCAAGAAATGTAAAATAAGAGAGGGCAACACTGGAAAGGAAGAAGTAAAACTGTGCCCATGTGCAGATGACATGATTGTGCATATACAAAAATCTTGCACATAAGAAATTCAGGAAAGGAACCACTAAAAAAATTTTCCCGTATGTAAGAAATCACTAAAAACCTATTAGCATGAATAAATGAGCTCGGTGAGTTTGCAGGATATGAGATCAATATACAAAAATCCATTACATTTCAACAGACTAGCAACAAACAGTTCAAAAATGAAAATGCAGAAAACAATTCCATATACAGTATTGTCAATGTATCACTTAGGAATACAGGTAACAAAGGAATTGCAAAACCAAAAACCATTGTTGAAAGAAATGAAAGAACTAAATAAGCAGAAAGATATCCCACATCTGGATATGGATCCAAAGACTAATATTGTTCTAATGGCAACACATTCCAAATTGATCTACTTGTGTAATCAATTCGATCCTTACCGGACAGAGTGGAATGCCAAAAGGTAGCTAAGTGGAGATAAAGGGAAGAGAAAGAAAGCCCTGGCTGGACTGATAAAGAAGCAACTTCCATAATCACACAGGGCAAAAGACAATAAGCAATTTAAGTATTACATACGTTACATACAATCTATTGCGACCTGAACAATAAACTGTGTACAATTCTCATTCCAAGATCTAGAATCACTCTTCTCAATTAAACTTTTTGTTATAATCATATAATCATAAAATTCAGAGTTAACTTTCAGGGGACACAATCTGAGATCACTGTCAGAATTGAGTGGGCCCTCCTTGATAATTATAGTCACTATAGGTTGCTAAACTGCCAGACAGACCTATTCTTTCATAACGCCGGATGATATTTTTAGTTCATTTCTATCCAGGAATGTTAAACGGTACCCAAGTAGAGGCAGTCACATGGGTGATTCTCTTGCTGCCAAAGAACTGATATAGCTGAAAGGAACTGTGTATTTCATCTCACTCGTTCAGCTTGTACTGAATGCTAGCCACGATGCCACACACAGGGTTAGGTGCCAGGAGATAGCAGAGCCCCGACTCTCGCACCAGCCCAGAAACTTGTAAACTGTTTATCATCTAATATCATCTAATTCAGTGGTTCCCAACCAGGGTGATTTTATGTCCAAGGCATATCTGGCAATGTCTAGGGACACCATTGGTCACAGTGAGGGAAATACTATTGGCATCTACTGAGTCAAGGCCAGGGATGCTTCTAGACATTCCGCGATGCACAGGACAACTTCCACAATAAGAATTATCCAGCCCAGAATGCCAAGACTATACCTACTGGGACACTTGATCTAACTTCATCTCCCCATTTTTTCAGAAGAAGAAACTGGAGCCAATGTCAGTGATATACCCAAGATCATCAGTTCCTCAGCAGGGTCTAGATGTGCTAGTTCCACTCTGTGTGCAAGAGATCTTCAGTTTCCCTTTATTGAACTAAAATTGAAGACTAATCTTTCCACGTTTGTCTTTTCCTTAAAGCAATGAGTCCTGCGTGGCATCCTGGTGGAAAGCAGCTTTAGACAGCAACAGAAAAGTAGTCACCTTTGATCTGCATGTTTCACTGCAAGAGATGGGCTCTAGACTGAGTGACACAGGTGCCTTGGCATGGTTGCATATGGCTTCTGGATTTTATTTGAGAGGAAGGATGCTGTGAAGAAAAGCATGGACTCAAGAAGTTCCATTTATTCTCCCTTTTTCTTATTCATTCACAGAAAACAACAGCAGCATACCGACCTCCTACTGTGTGCCAATCACTGAGCTAGACACCGGACACATGAGGATGAATTAAAAGTATGTGTTCTCTCCTATCAACAGCCTGCGGTAAACAGGAGACACACACATAAACAAGGCATTACAGCGTGTTGAGAGAGAAGCACTAGAGGTGGCAAGTGCAGGATGGAATAGGCATGTGCCAGTCAGAGCTGCAGGCTGCAAGCAACAGAAAACAATTTTGGCTTATTTAAGCAGGAAAGAAATTTACTGGACATATCCCAGGGAATTCACAGAAGCACCAGAGAGCCTGAAGAACAAGGCTCAGGAAACAGGCAGAAAGACAGAGGCTCAGTGCAGCTAGTACTCCAGTTCAAAACGACCATGGTGAACACTCTGCAGCCCTGCTCAGGGACCACTGGCCATCTCAGGTAAACAGCACTACCCCAGCACTGATGCTGTAAGCTGCACTGGACTCCTCTTTTCCCACGGCCCTGCAGCCAGCAGCTATGACAGGATAGCTTCTCTCACTCTTTATCTTGCCAGATCCCAGCAAAGTCTTTGGATTCAGTAATTCTGGCTTATTAATTCAGCTTTTAAAAAATTATGTTCATTTACCCATGTAGAGTACATCATTAGTTTTTGATATAGTGTCCAATGATTCATTAGTTGTGTAAAACACCCAGTGCTCCACAGATCAGTGGGACAGAGTAGAAAGCCTAGATATGGACCCACAACTCTATGGTCAACTCATCTTTGACAAAGCAGGAAAAAATATCCAGTGGAAAAAAGATGGTCTCTTCAATAAACTGTGCTGGGAAAATTGGGTAGCTATATATAGAAGAATGAACCTAGACCATTCTCTTACACCATACATACATAAAGATAAACTCGAAATGGACAAAAGACCTCAGCAGGAGGCAGGAATCAATCGAAATCCTTGAGGAGAACATAGGCTGTAGCCTCTTCGACATCAGGCACAGCAACTTCTCTCAAGACATGTCTCCCAAGGCAAAGGAAACAGAAGTAAAAATGAACTTTTGAGACTTCATCAAAATCAAAAGCTTCTGCACAGCAAAGGAAACAGTCAATAAAACAAAGAGGCAATCCAGGAATGGGAGAAGATATTACCAAATGACACTACAGACAATGGGCTGATCTCCAAGATCTATAAAGAACTCCTCGGGGGCACCTGGGTGGCCCAGTGGGTTAAGCCTCTGCCTTTGGCTCAGGTCATGATCCCAGGGTCCTGGGATCGAGCCCCACGGTCCTGGGATCGAGCCCCACGGTCCTGGGATCGAGCCCCACATTGGCTCTCTGCTCAGCAGGGAGCCTGATTTCTCCCTCTCTCTCTGCCTGCCTCTCTGCCTACTTGTGATCTCTCTGTCAAATAAATAGATAAAATCTTTAAAAAAAGAACTCCACAAACTCAACACTCAAAAAACAGATAATCAGGTTTAAAAATGTACAGAAGACATGAACAGATACTTCTCCAAAGAAGACATACAAATGGCTAACAGACACATGAAAAAATGTTCATCATCACTAGCCAACAGGGAGATTCAACTTGCTGCCACATTGAGATACCACCTTACACCAGTTAGAATGACCAAAATTAACAAGACAGTAAACAACATGTGTTGGAGAGGACGTGGAGAAAGGGGATCCCTTGTACATTGTTGGTGGGAATGCAACTTGGTGCACCCACAGTAGAAAACAGTGTGGAGATTCCTTAAGAAACTAAAAATAGAGCTCCCCTATGACCCTGCAATTGCACTACTGGGTATTTATCCCAAAGATAAATAGGGAAAAGAAGGGCCATCTCTACCCCAGTGTTCACAGCAGTAATAGCCACAGTTGCCAAACTGTGGAAAGAGCCAAGAAGCCCTTCAACAGATGAATGGATAAAGAAGATATGGTCCATATATACAATGAATGGAGTCTTATGCCTCCATCAGAAAGGATGAATACCCAACTTTTGTAGCAACATGGACGGGACTGGAAGAGATTATGCTGAGTGAACTAAGTCAAGCTGAGAGAGTCAATTATCACATGGTTCTACTTACTTGTGGAGCATAAGCAACAACAAAGGACACTGGGTGAAGGACAGCCGAGTGGGCTGGGCGAAATCAGAGGTGGAGAAGAACCATGAGAGACTGTGGACTCAGAAACAATTTGAGGGTTTTGGAGGGGAGGTGGGGAGGGAGTTAGGAGGGCCTGGTGGTGGGTATTAAGGAGGGCACGTACTGCATGGAGCACTGGGTGTTGTGCAAGAACAATGAATCTTGGAACACTGAAAAACAAACAAACCACCTAGTGCTCATCACAACACATGCCCCCCTTAGTACCCATCACCCCATGACCCCATCTCCCTACCCAACTCTGATCCCAAACCCTCAGTTTGTTTCCTGGGGTCCAAAGATTCAGTTATTCTAGATCACTCACCCTCAGTCTAGCTGTAAGGCATGCTGGGAAACTGAGCATCTCACCTGGTGAGTTTCTACAGTTGGAGACCCACTTTGTCTCCCACCACCACAACTCCTACAGTAAGGTGAAGCCCTCTTTCCAGGTTTTGCTCTAAAGTCACCTTCTCAGTGAGACCACTCTATTTAAAACTCTAATGCCTCCTTCCCCTAGCACTTGTCATCACCCTTCTATGCTACATTTTCCCCGCATGGCTCTTGCCACCATCTCATTATTTACATGCTCATCTATCTCTCCCTACCCAAATGTGAGCTCCAGAAGGAAGGATGCGTGTCTGCTTTATTCACTGCTGTGTCCCCAATTCCAGGAACACAGTAGGCTCTCAATAAACACTCAAATGAAGGAAGGAAGGAATTCTTCAGACACAGGGAGACCAAAGATCCTGAGAATCCAAACTTGCAAAAAATTCTCACTATAAAAAGCCAATGGGAAAGACACAGAACATAACGTAGCCTGGAAATAAATCAGACAGAGTTCCCTAAGGGAAAGGATACTTCAGCTGAGTCTTCAGAAAAGGCAATGCAGACAATCAAAATTAGGAAAGAAAGACTGAAGCAGTTAGGTGGATTCTAAGAATGTGTTGTTTTATATTTCACACAGTCGTGGATGCTCCCTAGCCAAGCTCCTGCATCTTTTCTGTATGGAAGAGGCCCTTGTTTGGACCAGAGCAGCACCAGCCTTGACTGCGAAAAGCCAAGGTCAGAACGTGGAGGTAGAAGACATCTCACCAAAAGCATCCAAGAGTGAGTCCTTTATAGAATAGAGTGGTAGATTCCAAGGAACACCTGGAGCCTTGAACAAAAAGGTGTAACTCTGAACGTTTTTCCCAAGGAAGGCAGTCAGACCAGTGATAAAATCAAGAATGAACAAACCTCAAAGGCAAATAAGTTTTTCTCCAGTTTAAAGGTGTTTGTGTTACTACCGGATAGCTTTTTTTTTAAGTGATCACGCTGCCCCAGAACTTTTTGTAATGCATCAAAATTCGTAGGCTGGGAAGGCCAGGACGAAAAGAGTTGGTGGCAGGGTTATTACTTGACGTTCAATTCAGTAAACAGAATTCATCCTTCTACATAGTCCTTTATATGAAATACTGCCAGCGGCTGGCTATATGGCCCAATGAGATGGAGTTTGAATGACTTGAGTTATTGGCTTTCAGACTGAATGCACGTTTATGAATACGCTGACTTCCCCCTGCACTACATGAAGTGATGTACAGCTATTCTCCACATACTTTCTGACACCATCACTTTCTTCTCTGGCTTTGGCTCATTCCCAGAGCGTCAGGATGACACTAAGTGACAATGGCTGTTGTATTCCCACTACACAGGGAACTGCTCTTGCTTCTTTCAGTGGATCCCTTCAGAAGGCCCTTCACAAGGTGTTGGGTGGACGCAAGAGAAACGAGGGAGCGGAGAAGGACGAGCTCCCAATGACCACGCCGAGGATCGACTCCTCCGTCAAATACCGCCGACTGGTCACAACTACTGGACAGTTTCCCAGGTCCTCGGGATGCGAATGGGACCGAAAGGCGAGCCTTGCACCTTGTGCCTCACCTCATCTTCTTATGACATTCAAATAAATACTAATCAAAAGGTGATTTACATCTCTGCTGCAGCGATTGCTCAAAATGCCAAAGGAAAAAGACCGCCTTAGTGCACAGTAAAACTCAAAACTCCTCTCCCCGGGCTGTCTCTGTTCCCGTCATTCCATAGCCCCTAAGACTTGCTCATAAATCAAACCCCAACAGTCTTTTTCTCATTTCCCTATTCGGTGTCAGCTCTCTGGCTTCTTCCAGTTTCCCTTTTCTACCATCACCTAGATACTGTGTGAGAAAAGAGAATAGTAAGCAAGGTGGGCTTGGGCAGAAACAGATGGCACAGATTTACAATTTAGATTTTCTTTTATAACCCACCATTATTCCTCCTTCAAGGAGTGCCCATTCTGACCAAGGCTGTGTTTTAGTCAAGGTGTAAAGTATTATGTTATCACCTGTGTGGTGATAAATAAGCCTTTAGTCCAAAAAAAAAAGAAAAAAGAAAGAAAGAATCTAACAGTGAACAAAGAAGATTTAATTACCTCAAATGTGATCCAGGAATAGCTCCTTTGTGAGAGTGGGGAAAACAGACGTGCTTTTTCCTAATTCCTTTAGCCAATGGCCAGTTCTTTAAAATCAACCTAGGAGTCAAGACAACAGTTTTTAAGACACACATATCAACACGTTTCATTTCTCAGCATACAGTTAAATGGTACTAAGGACACTATCGTTGTGCAACCGTCAACACTGTGCATCTCCGCAGTTTTCCCATCTTCCCAAACTGAAACTCTTGTCCTCATGAAACAATGCCTTGTTCTCTCCTCCTTCTGGTCCCCAGTAAGCACCTTACTACTTTCTCTCTCTCTTATCTAAATTACTCTAGGCATGTCATAAATGGAATCAGACAGTATCTGCTCTTTTCTAATTGGCTTATTTCACTTTGTGTAGCGTCGTCAAGGTCCATCCATGTGGTACCATGGGTCAGCATTCCCTTCCTTGTTAAGACTATAGAATCCTCCATAACAGAGGTATACTACCTCTGTTTATCCATTCATCCCCTGATGGACACACAGGATGCTTCCACCTTTTGTCTATTAAGAATAATGCTACTATGGGGGCACCTGGGTGGCTCAGTGGGTTAGGCCACTGCCTTCAGCTCGGGTCATGATCTCAGGGTCCTGGGATCGAGTCCCGCATTGGGCTCTCTGCTCAGCAGGGAGCCTGCTTCCTCCTCTCTCTCTCTCTCTCTCTCTCTCTCTGCCTGCCTCTCTGCCTACTTGTAATCTCTGTCTGTCAAATAAAATAAATAAAATATTTAAAAAAAAAAGAATAATGCTACTATGAACACAGGGGTATTCAGGCCACCATTTTGTTAGTTTGTGTCCAAACTTCTTGTTTTTTTTTGTTTGTTTGTTTCTTTTAAGATTTTGTCTATTTATTTACAGAGAGGAAGCACGAACATGGGAAAAGGCAGAGGAGAGAGAGAGAGTGGGAATCCCAAGCAGACTCCCCACTGTGCACGGGGCCAACATGGAGCTCTATCCCATGACTTCGAGATCATGACGTGAGCCAAAGTCAAGAGTTGGATACTTCACCCACTGGGCCAGCCAGGCGCCCCTCCAAACTTCAAACTGATTAAGAGACCATGGGTACCCATCAAAGGAGAAATGGACAAATGGGGCACATCCATACAGTGGAACCCCAGGTGCGGAATGAAGTACTAATGGTGTCACCACACGGATGAATTGGGAAAACACTACACTAGGTGAAAGAAACCAGTCACAAAAAGGTCACATATCAAGTGATTTCAGTTATTTGAAATATCCCAAATAGGTCATCCACAGAGACAGAAAGTAGATGATGGGTTGGCGGGGACTGAAGGGAGGGGGCACGAGGAGAAAACTGCTTAATGAGCACAGGGTTTCTTGTCAAAGATGTTCTGGAGCTAGTTAGAGGTGATGGTCACACAACCCTGTGAATGTACTAAATACCACTGAATCAGTCACTTTATTTTTTCATTAACTACCTTTCATTCCAGTGTAGTGAACATGCAGCCCTCTATTAGTTCCAGGTGTACAGCACAGTGATTCAACAGTTCTGTACATCACTCGCTGCTGCCCACGGTAAGTGTCCTCTTAATCCCCTTCAGCTGTTTCTCCCATCCTCCCAGCCACATTTTGCTGCTGCTGTATTGTACTAAGATCGCACGGTCCAGTGTGGCAGCCACTAGCACACGGGGCTGCCGAGTGCTCCACATGTGGTTCGTCCAAGTCAAGAAATGGCGTCAGTGTCAAATACACACTGGAGTTCAATGGCATAGTATGACCAACTGATGCAAAATATCTCATTAATACTTTCATACTGATAACATGTTCAAAAGGCAATATTTTAAATAAACTGAGTTAAAGAAAACAATAGTAAAAACAAATCCATAGGGGCGCCTGGGTGGTTCAGTGGCTTAAGCCTCTGCCTTTGGCTCAGGTCATGATCTCAGGATCCTGGCATCTCTGCTCATTGGGGAGCCTGCTTCCCTCACTCTCTCTGCTGCCTCTCTGCCTACTTGTGATCTCTCTGTGTGTCAAATACGTAAATAAAATCTTTAAAAATACATAAATAAACAAGAATAAAAATAACAATAAATAATAAATTTCATCCATTTTATTATACTGTGTTTGGGTGGTACAGGAAAATTTTAAATTACACATGTGGCTCAAATCATATTTCTCCAGGCAGGGTCAGTTGAAGGTCTAAGTTAGTCTTGGGGTAGAGGCAGGGGAATGGTCAGAGCTTCTCTGAATTCCAGGAGTCCCTCTTTCCATAGTGGGTGGGTCAGATTGAGCACAGAATTAAGTGGGGGTCACTGCAGAGGAACAAGGAGAGAAGAGCGGGTGGGTGAATGGGGGACAGGAGAGCATCACCCTGGCCACGAACTGGGACCAGGATCAGAGGGCACAGCAAGCCACACCTGAAGTGCTTCAGACTTGTGCTCTTCTCCCTAGCAGTGTTCCAAAGGAGATGCCCCTTGAATGGGGTGACACTTGAATCCTAGGGTTCATGACCGAGAACAAGACTTTGAAGGCCATGGGGAGATCCTTATCTGATCACAGCTCCTCTTGGTCACTGCAGGGATCACTTCCCAAAACAGACACCCAAGGACCACACCCCTGCTGGCACCCACAGAAGCTCTAGGAGTTGATACCATCGCATTGTGGGGCAGGCAGCCCAATGATGACAGACAGTGCCCATCCCACAACTCATGGGAGCGGGGCTCAGAGCCAGATTTCATTTCACTTAGGAAAATGAAGAAATGTGAGTTTTCTGTACCCTAACACTGTGAAGCAAATTCATGCCTGTGTCACACATAATCTGTGGCTAAGGCCGCTAGTCTTCAAACATTCAGACCATCTGAAGCACAAGGTCTGTGGGCTTTTCTGCATCTGGCTGCCTCCAGGTCTTCACTCCCATAGCCTCCACCCTGAAGCACCAGGACCCATAGGCTTCCCAGATGGGTTCATCTTCTTGAGAACATACTAAGAATTTCCAGGGGCCAGAAGCCAAAAGATCTAATAATGCAAAAGCCACCAACTCCAAACCTGTGCACTGGGAAGGATCTATAGGGAAAATAGTCCAACTGCTTCATTCTAGCTGGAAGAAAGTACAGCCTAGGTGGGAAGTGTGCACGGAGGACTTGGTCAAGCTCATACACTGGAGGTCAGGTCTCTAACTGGAAGGCACCCCTTTTCCCTCTCCTGGACATCTCAGATGTCACGGCAGCTGGCTCCTCAACATTGTCAACCTCACATCTTTCCCTTTCCAAGTAAACCAGACATTTTGCAACATGCCAGGCAGAGTCTTTCGAGCTGGAGAACATCCAGATACCAAACTGGAGACATTCCAACTCTACGGAGAAGAAATGCCTTTACCAGAATTATGCACATACGCGTCACACATGTAGATACTTACAAGCCCACATACCAGTGTGGCTTGTGTCACTAACAAACATATACACACGCATACCCACACGGAGAGAGGGAGGCTCAGTGATACATGCTCTGAAACCAAATTGCAGGGGCCGTCTTTTCAGTTGTTCACCTGGTCGACATGAAGGTGAGGGAGACCTGGACAAGCCGGCAGAAATCTGCCCATTGGAAGTCAAGGGCTCTGAGCTGCCAACAGCCTGGTACGCTGTGACCACTTCAGACACACAGCACATGCAGCAAATGTGCAGACTCTGGAGGCAGAATCTCCAGGTTCAAAGCCAGCTCCACCACCTGCTAGATGAGAGGCCTTGAGCAAAATTCATCTTGCGGATCCCCAGGTTCCCCCCTCTGTGAAATGGGGTGAGCGACAGAGCCCAGACTGTCTGTCGGTCACTGTCGGTCACTGTCGGGTACTGTCGGGTACTGTGGAGAACAAAAATCAACTCATGCAGTTAGTGCAGTCGCTGGTGTGTAGGAAATGTTTAGTAATCTGAGTGAGAAGAGTTACACAGCCCTTTCCAGAAGTATCTAGATGTTCTGCTGCTCACTGGACACAGCCCAACTCAGGAGCATACAAGCATGACCCCATACACTGTGGTCTCTGATGCTCCATCCCTGCAGACTTGCTCTGGCTTCTGGCATCTTCCCTCATTCCTGCACAATGACATGCGCTTCCCCCACATGTCCCCACTCTCTCTTCCCTTCCTCACAACTGCTGGCACTTAGAAATTCCTGCTCACCTTCTCCAGAACCCTCTCCTGACCTCCCCAGCAGGCAGGAAGACTGGATTAGGGGCTACAAGAAGAATCTCCATGCAGGATGAGGCTTGGTCCTTTTGGGCGATGACAGTCCTGGGAAATTGCCCTTTGGTTCACCTCACCCCCCTATCAACACAGAAGAATGTGCTAGGGGTCACTAGGGAGCCATCCTGGATGGGCAGGCAGCCAAAGGATCAGCTTCTCCCAAAATGTGAAGAGGGAACAGGATGTCCATGATAAGGACCAAAGAAAGTTTCCCTGAGGACCTGAGGGGATCCAGTCTCTGCTCAGGCAGCGTCACTGGTAGCTGGGTGCCTTCGTGAGAACCTGGGAGATACATATTCTGTTTGGGATTTTTCTCGTTCTGTAAGATACTGTATCCTTTACTCAACATCTGGCTTCCTCTTCTCCAAACACACCAAGATCACCTCCATCACAACACACAGTGCCTCTCTTCCAGGAGCCCCTGGCACCCTTGCATTTCTTCTCGTGCTGTATAGGCCACATGTTGAAGAATGAGGGTTCAAGAACCAGACTGCTTGATGCCAATTCCCGACTCTCTGTTTACCAGCTGTGTGACACTAGGCAAGTTCCTTAACCTCTCCCTACTTTGGTTTCCTCATCTGTACAATAAGACTAAGAATCCCTTTGTCGTAGTATTCTTGTGAGGGCTAAGTGAGTTCATTCATGGGAAGCATTCGGAATAGCACGGGGGATGCAGAACTTGTTCAATAAACACTGGCAACGATTCGTAGGACTACTAACTTGCATCTACTTCCCCCTCCACCACAGGGCTGTGAGATCCAAGAGGCTAGTGGCTACCTGCAGAGTTCATCCTTTGCCCCCAGCACAGGAGGTGACACAAAGCAGGTACTCAGTAAATACCTGTGGATGTCAGAGAAAGACAAAGAGACGAGGGGAGGGTTGGAGTAGGCAGAGTGGAGGACAGGAATGCCTTGAAGGTTGTTTAGCGCAACCTCTATATTACAAATAGAAAATTATCTAGAACC
>NC_081567.1:22355743-22381905 GCF_022355385.1 Mustela nigripes
GAAGAAAGCCAGATGAATCAATTTCCGCCCCAGTGGGACTGATTACCTTCTTTATTCTGCCAAAATCACAGAACTATTCTCCATCATTACATATCCATCATCCCTTATACTGAGTTCATTATTTGTTTTCTGGAAGAGGGGGACTAGGACACATGCGCAGTTCCTTAAAGGACACGCTGGGTGGCACAACAAACTCCCTCCGTTGGCCCGGGATCCCGCCGCTCCTTCTAAGAGCTTCGCCATGGGGACATCTCAGTCCCACCGGCCCCCTCTAGAGGCCCGCCATAAGCCAGGGGTCACCTCAACACTGACCCTGCAGTCCCCTGATCAACCTCAGCTTTGCCAATGGAATCCCAGATTTTACTAACAAGGGATCTATCTTCAGTTGCACATTCACATGAGTCAAGTTCTCAAGATTAATATTTAATGCCAAAAAGTTCATTAAATAGGGTTTCAGAACAAAATCCTCATCATATGGGTTTGGTTCCTCTAACTCCACACAAGCAGCACTTTCTCTCCCTGTCAACAGCCAAGTAACATTGAAAGGACACGTGACGATCAGCCACTGGGAGCGGCAGGACTTGGGTGAATTGAATCTCAGCAGCATCAAGAGAAGATGGACTGACGCGTCCATCTCAGAGGAACAGATGGCCTGGCCTCATCCTGCTTCAGCCTCACTCGGGGACACTTCTGTGACTTTGTGCTACACCCACTGGTACTATTCTTGACTAGCTCCAGACAGGGGTCCTGGACAGTCCCTTTACGGGTGGGGCTAGGAGCCTCCACACTAATACTTCTTTCTATCAAAAGGTTTTTTTCACTTGTCACCAGATAGTTCCTAACACGGCTGAAACTTAAAGGTCTTCCTTAAATACAAAACTTACTTTGCAAGTTATTTTAATCACATGATGCCTGAGGGGAGATACCAGTTGTATGTTGGAATGTAAGAGGGTGCTTGCCTCTCAGAATTATGTAATGTTCAGGATTGCTCCCTTTTTTTTTTTTTTTTTTAAGATTTTTACTTTTATTATTTATTTGAGAGAGAGAGGGGGAGACAGAAAAAGCATGAGGGGGGCAGGGTCAGAGGGAGAAGCAGACTTCCCCCTGAGCAGGGAGCCCAGTGAGGGACTGCAGCCAGGGACTCCAGGATCATGACCTGAGCTGGAAGCAGTCTCTCAACCAACTGAGCCACCCAGGTGCCCCAAAGATTCCTCTTTTTTAAGCCTGGCCTGCCCCACTCTGGTAACCACGGCCACCATTAATTAAGGTTAGGTACACTCTGATGGCCGGTACTCCAGGGCAGCCAGAAACACTGGGATGCCCACTCAGTTCTTTCCACTACTACATAGTGTTCTCTCACACTGAGGCCCACTGACAGAAAGTCTGATCTTCACTGACTGGATACAGAGAAATCACAAGCTTCCTTGGGATTCCAAAGAGTTAGAATGGTCAGTCTGACGGTCAAAAAATTATAGCTCTCTACTCCCCTCATTGATAGGAGTCTTCTTCCTCACTGGGTTTGGGGAAGTTGGGGTATCATTAAAAGTCACGTATATTTAATCTACGCCTTACACATCTGCAGTCACTGCACAAAGCCCATCTGCTTGGTAAGACGAGAAACTGCTTCCAACTCCTCTGTTCTGTGGGTACCAGAAAGGTTGTCCTTAATCAAACTGACGCATTGACATGACCTTTTAAAGGTCAAATCTCTTGGATATTACTTGAATACACGTGTTTTTTAAATACAACCTTCTCCCTCTAATCTATAATTATTTCACAGCTCTAAGTAATTGGAAATCTGTATCACTTGCCAGAAAGAGAAGGCAAAAAAATACCAATAATATAACACCATTTAACTGTCAAGACACACTGTTGTTTGCTAAAGGCACTGAAACCGAAATCTGCTCCCTCATTATTAAAAAAAAAAAAATTAAAAATCACTTAGTGTTAGAAAAGTGTTAAAGATGCAGTAGCCCAGACTGAGATGCCCTCGATGCTATTAAATCATCAGAGGAACTGGAAAAGAATTTTGTGTGAGAAAATAAATCCTGCCCGTGGAAGAGAGGGACTTGGGTATTCTTTAAATCCTGCTAGAATGCATCCTCTCAAATCATCTCACATACCATGGATGGACATGCCCCACCCTCTAGGAATTTTTTTATGCCAATGAAAACAAAATATAAACAGCACCAGCTATAAGTCTCTACATCCAACCCCCATAAGAGACGGTTGTAGCAATACAAAATGCACTGGTCACCTCGCCAGGATAAAGGCCATCTTTGAAAAAGTAATGATGAACATGATACTCAGTGGTGAAAGAGAAAATGCTTTTTCCCTAAGATCAGAAACAAGGCAAAGATCCCCACTTTTACCACTTCTATTCAACACAGAATCAGAAATTCTAGCCAGACCTATTAGGCAGGAAAAGAAATAAACAGCATCCAGATTGGAAAGGAAGAAGAAAAATCATTCCTGCTTGCATACAGCATAATCTCGTATTAGAATGCGCTAAAGATTCCGGTGTGTACACACACACACACACACAATTAACATATTAGACTTAATAAATTTGTCCAAGTTGTAGGATACAAGATCAACACTCAGAAATCACTTGCATTCCCTTGCACTACCAACGAACAATCTGAAAAAGACATTCGGAAACAATTCCATTTACAATAACATCAAGAAGAATAAAGTATTTAGGAATAAACTTAACCAAGAAGGTGAAAGACTTGTATGCTGTGTTTAAAAAAAGATAGCATGTCCCAAAGGGGGTCACTTGTACTAAACCCCAGCATCAGCAAACCAAGATTGAACACCTAACCTAACCACCATTTCAGCGCCCCAGGAATGCAAACTTGAACCAGTCACCATGGAATTAGAAGGTCAGCACTAATGAGATGATTCACCCATTTGACTCCTTCCGTTCTGCTTAAGAAGGTGACCTCCTCGGAGACAAGTCATTCTTTGGTAATCATTTCCTTTTTCCACCCCGTTTCCACCTTTAAAAACCTCCCCTTCCCCACAGCTCAGCCGAGCTCCTTTCTACTTGCTAGAGGGGATGCTGCCTGACTCCTGAACTGTTAAATAAAGCCACTTTGATGTTTAAATGGGCTCAGGTGAATTTTTGTCTCAAGGATTTGATGGCATCTCTGGGACCACAGGAGACTTCCAAGAGCTTCAGGGACAAGAAACACAGGTGAGGTACCCCACAGACCCTTTGAGCTCATGGACTTCATCACTTCCAAAGGCTGTGGGTAGGCTCATGCTTGATTCTGAGCTCCACTCTCATTGGGTCAAGCTTGGAACATTCGTCCAGCTTTGGGGATTCATTCTGCTTGGCAGAGGAAAGCTCTCCTGTTGACTCCTTGATGGTACTGAAAGAGCAATTTAGTTGCACTTAATTGTTACCTTAAATTAACGGCTGCCTGAGCCTAGAGAGCTTACCATCAGGGCGAGTGGAGGAAGAGGTGACAGTGGGCTTCCAGTGGGACTGAGTGGTCTCAAACGTGACCAGCTTAGGGAGAAGCACCCATCCCCCAGAATTCGCAGGTGGAAAGCAAAACTCCCAAAACCCGTGATCTCAGTGGCTTGTCTGCATGGCTTTCCACAATCTGTCCTTCTCTGAGGGAGGTTGTTTGAATTCCTTCCCAACTCTTCCCAGAGGGTTTTGGAAATCAAGAGGTTTTGAAATAACTGAGCCTCACCTTCAACATTCACTCACTACGTATTTATTCAATATCTACTCTCTGGCAGGCACTGGGCATGAGAGTGAGAGAGATGGCAGTGCGTCACCCAGAGAAGGCTGCTGCGCTTAGGAGGGCTATGGTCTAGCTAGGATGTCAGACATCCCCAATAACTACGTGTACACTAAGTAGGCACTACCAGGGCATCTGTATGACTCAGTCAGCTAAGTGTCTGCCTTCGGCTCAGGTCATGATCCCAGGGTCCTGGGATTGAGCCCTGCAGGGGCTCCCTGCTCAGGGGGAGCCTGCTTCTCCCTCTGCCTCTGACCCTACCACCCTGCACGTGTTCTCTCACTCTCTCAAACAAATAAAATCTTTAAAAATAATAATAATAATAATAATTAGTTGTTACCTCAGTACTATAAATAAGATGTACAAACTGCTTTGAGCTCTTGTAACAAAATACCACAGACTTGGTGACTTAGAAACAACAGAAATCGATTTCTCACAGTTCTGGAGACCGGATGTCCAAGATCAGGGCGCCAGTATGGTCGAGTGAAGGCCATCTTCAGAGGCACAGAATTTTCCTTGTATTCTCACAGGGTCGAAGGGGCTAGGTAGATCTCTGGGCTCTCTTTTCTAAGAGCACTAATCCCATTCATAAGGGCTCCACCCTCATGACCTTTCTCTTTTTTTAAATTTTATTTATTTGTTTTACAGACAGAGATCACAGATAGGCAGAGAGGCAGGCAGAGAGAGAGGGGAAAGCAGGCTCCCTGATGAGCAGAGAGCCCAGTGCGGTGCTCGATCCCAGGACCCTGAGATCACGTCCTCAGCTGAAGGCAGAGGCTTAACCCACTGAGCCACCCAGGCGCCCTCCACCCTCATGACCTTTTGCTGGAGTTTTCCAGGAAGACACATGAAGCCTAATGGAGACAAACCGATTGTCTGGCAGAGACCACAAGCCCTGCCTTCATGGCTCGGCTGTCTGGCTGGAACCATCCTGGGTGGAGGATAAGCAAGTGGAATCTGGGAGACGCGATTCGGTCTAGTGACATCTCAAGACCTTGTTTAGACACAATGATTCTGAAGAAAGGATTTAGACAGTCCACCTTCACTGTGACTCCTCACACTCCTCACCACTCAGCCTGGCCACCCAAACTGCCACCCCAGGCTACACCTAAGGGTAGGACAGAGCAGTGCTCAGGAGACTGGCTCTGGACTTGGACCACTGGTTTTGCAAAGCTGCTCTCCTACTCAGTGCTAGCTGTGTGACTGTGTGCAGCTACTGGGGTGCTCTTGGCCTCATGCTCTGGGTGGACAAGCATAGTGGCTGTTGCTGTCATGCTTGGGAAATCGAGGGACTTAATCCAGGTACAGTGTGTAAAACTGTCCTTGTGGTACTAAGTACTCAGTGAAAGACCAGACAGACACGTACTCCCATGGTTGTGGCAGCATCGTTCATAAGAGCCAAGGTTTGGAAACCAGCCAAGTGTCCATCAACGGATCCGTGAATAAAGATGTAGTAGATAGCTACAATGGACTATGATTCAGCCAGGGAAATTCTGCATTTACTACAACAAAGATCTTGAGGACATCGTGCTAAGGTAAGTCAGACAAACAAAGACAAGTACCGTACGGTAACTCTATTTTTAAGACTTTATTTACTTATTTAGGGACAGAAAGAGAGAGAGGGAGAGAGGAGAGGGAGAGAGAGAGAATCTCAAGCAGATTCCACATGGAGCTTGGAGCCCAATGCAGGGCTCGATCTCACAACCCTGAGATCATGGCCTGAGCTGAAATCAAGAATCAACTGAGCCACCCAGGTGCCCCTTAATGGTACCTCTCTATGTGGCATCTAAAAAAAAAACCAAAAACCTGAAAAGTTGTAAAAACAGAGTGAAGTGCTGGTTACCAAGGGCTGGGGGCAGGGAAATGGGAGAGGTGTTGTTGAAGGCACGTAGTGTACCTGAAGGATAAGTCCCAGAGACCTAACACATAGTATGCTGACTATAGTCCACAATGGTATGAGAAACATTAAACTTGCTGAGAGACTAGATCTTATTGTTCTGAACACTAGAAGAAATAAGAGTTATGGGGTTGCCTGGGTGACTCAGTGGGTTAAGCCTCTGCCTTTGGCTCAGGTCATGGTCTCAGGATCCTGGGATCAAGCCCCGCGTTGGGCTCTCAGCTCAGCAGGGAGCCTGCTTCCCTTCCTCTCTCTCTGCCTACTTGTGATCTCTCTCTGTCAAATAAATAAATAAAATAAAATCTTTAAAAAAAAAAAAGAAAGAAGAATTTATGTAACTTGATAGAGGTGTTAGCTAACAGTACAACGACAACTGTATTGCAATACAAAAGTATCAAGTCACCTTAAACTGACACAATGTTCTATGTCAAATATACATCAGTAAAAATAAAGAAATAAACAGTAGTTGTTCTAACACAATTCTGGACCCAGGGCTGAGCAGTCTGGTTCATGACTGGAGGTCTATAGAGTTGTTTAATATCATTTGATGTTGACAGCACCACCACTACTACCACCGCCACCACCCCCATCATCATCACTGAGCCCTACCCATTCTAATTGTTTGGGAAGCATTTTGCAGACCCTTGATTTCTTGGCTTGTGGTGAAGGAAAAACTCTAAGAACATACGTCCACCACCAGTTTTTCTCAGAGACTCAGAACGTTCAGAAGCACATTTTGGTCTGGCGGTTGGATATGGACCGTGGCAAAGCAAAGGAGAAAGGAAGGGACTGGGAGAAAAGGTTCTCCTGAGCACAAGAGCCGAAATTTTTGATGTGTCAGGAATGGTCTACGTCCAATATGACACCTTTTTACGTCGAAGCTCAGCTAAGTCAGTTAATTAGTTTTACCTCAGGGATGACGGTTCTTCCTTTCTCCCTACTTCATTCCTTCCTTTCTTCTCTCTTTTCTTTTTCTTCTTCTTCCTTTCTTTTCTTCTTTCTTTCCTTCCAAAGGAGTAAGACCAAGAGTTGATGAGCTAAGACATACACAACCAGGCCAATACCCAGACAAACCAGTACACCAAACACCAACTGAACAACAAGCAGTTCCCTGAAAGCCAGTTGGCTGAATTCCACATCCAGCAATCATCGTTCCCTGAATTCACCTAAACCCCTGAGCTATAGCTGAAGATGGAAAATAGACAAACGCAACAGGGCCCTTGGAGAATGGAAGTCATCAAGCCTTGCTTAGAGAGTTGTTCAAAGACAGCGCCTACAGCTGAGGGAGAAGTGCGGGGAGGGAGGTTCGGTTTTTCCAACAGACCCAAAGGGAAACGGGCATTGGAGGCTTTAAATAGGAAGGGTGTAGGGACACGTGGGCGCCTCTGTCATTTAAACGCCTACCTTCCGCTCAGGTCATGACCCCAGGGCCCTGGGATGGAGTCTCAAGTCGGGCTCCTTGCTCAGCAGGGAGCCCACCCCCCCCCCGCTTGTGTGTGTGCATGTGCACTCTCTCTCTGACAAATAAATCAATAAAATCATTAAAGAAAATAGGAAGGACTATAAAGGGAAGAAGAAAACCTCAAGCAAGACCAGGAGACTGGACACACTCCCTCAGAACACACGCAAACATGGTGGGGAGACCAGCGCAAATAATTTAGACAAATGCCACGCATAGAATAGGAGGCAGACACTAACACAGAGTTGGACTTTTTTCCCCAGAATGAGTAGGGAGGGCACAGGGTCACAACCTCTACATGGAAGATTTTTTTCCAACTGAGTTTAAATTCTTTCTTCAATTCTACACAAGTGGTATAAAGTGACCTAGCATCCTATCAACCCATAAACTATGGAGATTTTTTTTTTCCCAATTTCCATGTTTCCTCCTTCCCTAGATAACACTACGTCTGTTATGTATGTGACCCACATCAGTGGAGACATTCACGAAGCCTACTGGTTAAAAGTGTGCGTTCAATGGAGTTCCTGGCTGACTCGGTTGGTGAAGCATCTCACTCTTGGTTTCAACTCCGGTCGTGAACTCCAGGCGCTGGGATCAAGCCCTGTGCTGGACTCCACGCTCAGCAGGGTGTCCCCATCTAAACCTCCTCCCGCCTGCTCACATTCTCCATACAAAATCTTTAAAAAAAAATGTGTGGATTCAAGAGACAACCTATACGTGCTCTTGGTCAAGTCATGTCAACCTTCTCTGCTTTGGGGCGCCTGGGTGGCTCAGTGGTTAAGCCGCTGCCTTCGGCTCAGGTCATGATCTCAGGGTCCTGGGATCGAGTCCCGCATCGGGCTCTCTGCTCGGCAGGGAGCCTGCTTCCTCCTCTCTCTCTCTGCCTGCCTCTCTACCTACTTGAGATTTCTCTCTGTCAAATAAATAAATAAAATCTTTAAAAAAAAAAAAACCTTCTCTGCTTTAATTTCCTCATCTATATAATGGGAATAAGATAAGAAGAGCACCAACTTCACAGGATGGTTGTGAGCATTCAATAAATTACTATTTAAATTTCTTAGAACAGGAGCACCTGGGTAGTTCACTTCGGTAAGCTTCCCACTCTTGTTTTCAGCTCAGACCATGAACTCATGTTTGTGAGATCGAGCCCCACACTGGGCTCTGTGCTCGGCGTAGGGTCTGCTTGGGATTCTCTCCTCTCCTCCCACCAGCCGTGCTCTACCTCTCTCTCTCTAAAATGAGTAAGTAAATAAAATCTGAAATTCTTAGAATAGTCATTGGCTCATATTAAGTGATCTGCAAATGATAGTGATTATTATTACTACCAGTAGTAGTGGTGGGGTGGGTGGAGGGGTACTACTACTACTACTACACTATTACCACTGTGAGTCACAAAGTCAGATTAAACTACCTGGACTCAGACAAAGAAGTGTAAAAATTGGGAAGAGGAGAATGTCAGGTTTTAACTTCTTCTTATTCTGGAAGGAAAAAGCAAGTTACCTAGGGAGGCATCACATGATTTCCATTTGGAACAGAGCAGGATCACAAGAAACCTAGGCTGGACAATATCACTGGGTATAGTCTGAGGCGGGCATTGGAACAGACAGTACATTTCCAGCCTCTTCAAGCAGAGAGCCTTCGCTGAATGAATGAGTGGTCACGAGCCATTTCAGAGAATCCTGGTGGGCAAAAGCTGAACCACCCATTCAAGTGATTCCAGGAAAACACCCCAGGATGTGTTAGGAGGGAATTCTCCTGAAAGTAGCAGCAGAATTACCTAGGTCTGCCTCTTCATCTCCCCCAAGGAGGAGAACCATACTCTAATTGACCTTTGGCTTAGCCTTCTAATGCAATCATAGAGAAGAACAAATCTAGGGAATGTTTCCCATGACAGTGTTTCTTCCCTGCTCTGCTCACATTTCTGGACTCTTCCTCAAGGGAGAAGAGAAATCCCCTTCTGTGCCCATCATCTATCTGTGTGTCACCCAACCCCGGAAGCACACAAATGGCTCAGCTGATCTTCACTGGGCCAAGTGTAGCTGCAGGTCACTATACTAAAAGGCAAACGTGCTTTCTTCTGCTTTATGCAACAGATGCCAGCGGACTGCTCCTGGCAGTGCTTTCTCTGCACGTTCTCCTCCTCTGGCTACAAGATGGAGAAAGGGTCTTACTTGTCAGAGTGGGCCGGATGATACTCCAGCCTCAGCGGAGAGAGGCACAGACAGTCCCTTCCCATTCTGAGCAGATGGAACAGCAGGAGTAAAGGCTCCTGAGTGGGAGCCCAGTTGACGCAGCTGGGCGGGGTAGAGTGAGCAAGGCAGAAGCAGGAGGTGAGATCAGAGAGGTGGTGGGGCACCTGATCATGTGGGGCCTCCTCTCCCATGACAAGGAGGAGTCAGATGAGTGTGACTGTCTGACATAGTCTTTACCAGATCACTCTGGCTGCCTTGTGGAGAATAGATGGAGGGCAAGAGTAGCCGGAGGAGACCAGTGAAGGAAGGGGACTATTGTTCAGGTGAGGAGGGATGGTGCCTAGCACCAGGGTGTGATGCAAGACGTGGGAAGCCCCTGAAATGAGGCCTTTTTCCACCTGCGAAGGCACTCGATTTGTGTCAGAAATCAGAGGTGGAACTAAAGGGGACCTTAGACCTTAGCTGGTCTAGGCACCCTCATCTGAGGTCACCTGGGCAGACACTGGACAGAACCTGGCACGAAGCCCCACTTCAACAGCCTTCCACCGTGTGGCTCCTGTTTGGTCCCTCTCACTGTCCCTTCTATTTCTGTGGTTTTGGAGAGACGGATCCACCAAGATGCACTTTAGAGGCTCAGAGTAAAGCTAAGAACTTGCTTTTCATTTATTTCTGCATTATACACCACCTACTTCCCAAAAGGATTTGAGACCGCTTACAGGAACAATCATCTCAGATGTTTTCAGAGACTCCTTAAGGGCACAAGGAAATGTTTAAAACACAACATTAAGTGAAAAACCTAAGACATGACACTTTGTTCCTAATCATATTATTACATAATAGAAAGACAGAGAGAGAGGGAAGAAAGAGAGGGAGAGAACGAGGAAGAGGAAGGGAGGGGAAAGGAAGGGAACAGAAAGGGGGAGGAGAGGGAAAGACAAATTGGAAAGAAACATTAACGGTGGCTATTTCCCTTCTTAAAATGGTCTGGGCAGACCTCATTGTTAATAACATGGTTCCCTGAGATGCTGCAGCTAAGATGATTTTGAAGGATAGTAACATCTTTTTAATGTTAATAGTTATGTATTTATAGATCAAATATGTATTTCCAAAATATCGCTAACACGTCCAAACCATGTGTCGGCTCAATCTCATTCCTAGTGCAACTGAGGAATTTTATTACATTTTTACTCTATTCCAATTCAATTAATAGAAATAATTTTCTCTGAGCTAATAAAACTAGTTGGCACGGGAGCCTGGGTGGCTCAGTTGGTTGGGCAGCTGCCTTCAGCTCGGGTCATAGTCGTGGGGTTCCGTGATCACGTCCCGCATCGGGCTCTGAGCTTCGCAGGGAGCCTGCTTCTCCCCCTGACCTTCTCCCATCTCGTGCTCTCTCACCGTCTCTCTCTTTCTCTCACCGTCTGACTTGGAAATTTCCTTGACCAGACTGACAGGTTCATGAGGTACTCTTTCCACCTCCAGGTTCCTGCGGGGCACATTCTGCTAATGGTTCTCGAAGTCCATTCTTCGAGTCCCATTTTCTCCTGCCTCCACGAGCAATGTTCCCCCTGCCCTTCCCAACTCCGTTTACAATCCCCTTGAGGTGCTCTGGCCGCCAGCTGATGCCTGGATCCAAAGCCACTGCTACCGGATTTACCTTTAGGTGACCTCCACGCCCTATGTTCAGTACTGATTTCTCTTTCAGTTAGGTACTGATGCTCGAGACTTAGTGGCTTAACTCAACAACCATTTCACTATCTCCCCTGATGCTGTGGATTGACTAGGTTTGGGCAATTCTTCTGCTCTATACGGTGTCAGCTGGGGATGCAGATATCTGCGAGGCACAACTCAGAAGGACCTTCTATGATGGTTTACTCACCTGGCCAGCAGCTGGGGTCAGGTGGATGCTCTGATGGGACCGTCAATCGGAGTGCCTCACGTCTCACCCCCGTGTCTTTTCAATGCAGCCTGAGCTGCTCACAGCATGGCATCTGGAATCTGAGAGGCAAGAAGCAGAAATTGCTCAGACATCCTGGGACATCATTTTCGGTGCTTTCTGAGGGCTAAAGCCAATCATGGTACAGTACAGATTCAAGGGACACAAGTTCCGCCCCTTGGTGTGAGGAGTGTCATGCACACAGGGAGAGGGAAAGGATGGCTGGGGCCAGCTTGGGACACCAGCTGCCCCAGTGCCTCTGCCCGTAGCGAGTGTCCTTCACAGCCAGGATGAACTACGCAGACTGCTGCTTCTCAAACATCAGAGTACCCATAATCCCCCTGAGCTTGTGTGGCAACGCAGCCCAGACTCTGTGGATCTAAGTGGGTCCTAGGAAGCCACATCTTACAATTTTCAGGTGATGACAGATGCTGCTGGTTCACACTCGGAGTAAGAAGGATGTTGTTGGTATACTGGAGGTAGCCGAGGGTTAAAGACCACAGACCTGAGGTCAAAATCCATCGCTACCTCTTTTTCACTGTGGCTCCTTGAGTGTCCTCTAGACTGTTTCCCCACCTGTTTAAATGGAACCGTGAAACAACTGCAGGAACCAACAGGAAGAATAGGATATGGTACCACAGACTCTTGGCAGCTGTGTGTCAGGGGCACTTTACTTCTCCCCCTTTCTCACCTGTAGTTTCTTCACCTAAAATTAAAGTGGGAATGGGAATGACAGTATCTATCACATAAGGTGGTGATGAATCTTTAGGAAAATCTGGGATGAACACACAATGAATATGTGAGGAGATGTGGGATATATCCCTGCTCCCCTGTTGCCTTTCCTCCTCATCCACATCATATATCCCAGCAGGTCAGCATTTGTTACGATTTTGGGGGCAGACGGGCTGCAAGGAAGCAAGGGTTGAGTTTTAGAGGTAAGGGAAGTAGGAAGCTAATCCATGGTCTATGTCTGACCATGACCTACTCCGTGGAAAAGGGGGAGTTTGCTTCTCCTCCCCCTAGTGGACTGAAAGAATCATAAGCAAGAATTGTATTTGTCCAGGAGGCCTGGCAAAGAGCTCAGCTCCATCCTTTGTGGGATCAGGGGCTGCTGTCATTAATGATCCCTGCTGGGAAATTCAGCTGTGCCATTATCACAGTGAGAAGGGTCACCAAGTCCTATAAAGCTCCTGAGTGAGTTCCACATGGCCTATGCCCCCAGGGGGACCCTTGAACCATTCCTGGAAATCGGAGGCTCGGGACCACTGAGAACAATTCAAGTCCGTTTGGTCATGTATTCAGACTCTCTTGTAGTCACTGAAATCCATACAGAAAACAAAATGGCTCTCACGACTTGATGTCAGGATGGGAACCCAAACTATCCTACCTGGGAATAAGGCCACAAATGACAAGGCAAGAAACAATGCTTAATGTTCATTTTGCACTTCACGCTATGTTCTGAGGTAACGTGTGCACATGCACTATCTCATCTTTACAGCAACTCTAGGAAGAAGACAGCATAATAACCCCCATTGTCTATATAAGGGAACCAAGGACACAGAAATGAGGAGCTTCTCAAGGTCGTACAATGACGTGGCAGGGTGTGCACTTGAAGTCACATCTGCCTGATGACAAAAAATGCTGCACTTTTTTTTAAAAAGATTTTATTTATTTATTTGACAGAGAGAGATCACAAGTAGACAGAGAGGCAGGCAGAGAGAGGAAGGGAAGCAGGTTCCCTGCTGAGCAGAGAGCCCGATGCGGAACTCGATCCCAGGACCCTGAGATCATGACCCGACTCGAAGACAGCAGCTTTACCCACTGAGCCACCCAGGCACCCCATGCTGCACTCTTTTTTGAGGGCTGGAGGCAGGTAGCATCCCACAAATGAAAATAAGTTTTCTCTCCTGGATCAATGACTAAGATGTTGGTCCCTTGTTCCAACACACACATAGAGCCCTTGGGAAGAGAGAGCAGCCATAATAAAGCAGGACTTGAGGAAGCTAACTCCTGAGTTCTGTTGATGAAGGCAGAACTGGGAGAATCTATTGCTCCGATTCCATCTGATCTGAATACACTGCTCTGTGTATGGGACCTGGCACCGTATACCTGAGTGACCAGCAGTTCACCAAGGCTGCATGCTCTTGGCATCCATGCTGGGCACTGTACTACGTCATTTTCCCTCCCATGCAGGCCTCTTCTTCCCCAGTGGGCTGTGCCTTTCTTAAGGACCCAGACCTTATCATGTCCTGCTTCAATCCCCTGCCCTGATCCCTCAGAGAAGATAGTCCTCCTCTGGAGTCACTCCATCTCTACTGGCTCCTCCTCCAACCTCCCCTCTGGAATGCTCTGAAAATGCAAATTAAACGAGGTCACTCCAACTTCAAAATCCCTCAGGCTCCCACTGTCTTTCAGCCCAGGGCATCCAAAGTCCTTCCTAAACTCATCCCGCGCCCTTCCCTCACCCACACCTGGCTCTCCAGCCACGCGCCCGGTTACCTGCAGCTTCACAGCAGGTTCTCTCTTCCCTGCTTTTTACTCATGCTCTTTCCTACACCTGCAAGGTCTTTTTCTCAACTTACTCGCCTAACAGTATGCCCTGCAGCGAATTACCACACCTCTCTGAAACAGAAAGGGGCAGAAATGGGTTGTTCTAGGAGCTAGTAAAAAAGAATGAGAAAATGCAATGAGGTAAAACATTTCTTGACACGTGCCAGGCATTTTATATGTGTCATTCCATCTAATCGTCACCAACAGCCCTATGGGAGAGACCCAACTGCTTTCCTGTCATGGGGTTATTAGGTCCCGAATGTCACACAGGTAGAAGGTGGTGGAGTCCAGGTAGCCAGGACCCAAGAGCTCAAACACACAAACCCTCCCCACCAGACCAGGCCCCTGGGAGCTACCAAGGCTGCATAATTAATGTGCTGGCCCAGAAGGGGTCACCTAAGCATGAGACCCCTGAGCTGATGGGTAAATGGCATCATGGCAACTGCAGGGCCTGGAAGGGGCCAAAACATTGACCATCCTCTTCATGGAGCATCTCGTGCTTCATGCTCTTTATACCGGAAGAACGTCCCTATGATAATATTAACCACAATGTTGAGTAATAATAAAAACACCACTTCTAGAGTGTTCCCCATGTGCCATCTTCTCTGTGAATTTACGTATGTATACATATTTTTTACATTTAATCCTTAAAACAGTCCATTTTACAGACGAGGAAACCAAGGCACAGAGAGGTTAGATAACAGGCCTAAGGAAGCACAGAAGCATGGGGTAGAGTTAGAGTGATAGCCTAAGGCTATTTGCCTCAAAGCCTGTTCTCAGAAAACCCAGGCCACCCTGCCTGAACACTCTCCCACCTTATATGCCACCTTAATCGATGAAGTTGGAATGGCCTGTGTCCATCGGTATAGGACCCACTGGGAGAGTCCAGCAGGTGTTTCTCAAGGGGCCCCGCTGGATTCATTCATTCCTTGTGCCTCACAAACCCAAGGACTGAGGACCCTACAGTCAGTGGTGTTCAGAGACACTGAAGGTTGCCGACAAAACTTACGAAAGACAGGCACGTACAACAGAAAGAACTCTCAATAAGCGTGCCACTTACAATGATTATTGAAAGACCAAGAAGACCAGAGTGCCTCTGCTGCCATGAACTGCACATTCGTTCCTTGTCTGGAGCCAAATGACAATCATGTGCCCATTAAACAGACGTGGAACCTCTACACAGCGGTAAGCAAAAGCAGGTATAGCAAAAAGTGGTTAGGTGAGCACATCATCATCTAAGTTATGCTGAGCTCCTCTGGGTTGTAGGTGACAGAGACCACTTGCATTTATTTAAGTAGGAAGGAGAGTTTCTTATTTAAAGAAATGGGGGGGGGCACCAGGGTGTCTCAGTGGGTTCAGCCTCTGCCTGTGGCTCATAGTCTCAGGGTCCTGGGATTGAGCCCCATATCTGGCTCTTTGCTTGGTGGGAAGCCTGCTTCCCCTTCTCTCTCTGCCTGCCTTTCTGCCTATTTGTGATCTCTCTTTTTTTTTAAATCTTAAAAAAAAAAAAAAGAAAGAAAGAAATATGGGGCTATCTCATAATATCCCTGAGGAAGAATTAAACTGTGGTCTCGAGAGGGATAGAAGTTAAGAACAAGAAAAACAGAAGCCATGAGATTCTCTTGCTTTCAAATATATACATATATATGTGCATATAAATATATATACTATACACACTCTGTAAATTTTCATTGTTAGATATATAAATGACACATATTTTTTATATATCTATTTCTTCTAATTCCTCTCTCTCCTCTCACAGTCTGTCAAATCAGATATTCCCTATACATCAACTTCACCCTTTTCTTCTGTAAGGCAGAATTCTTGCTTCACAGAAACTGATCCTGACTGAATTTAACAGAAAAAGAATTTACTGAAAGGCTATTAGGAAGGCAAAAGAACAATACAAAACATGAAAAAAACAACAGGCATAAAGTGAAGCTCGACAGCCAGACACCACCAACAGCCCACTGCACACCGAGCCCGGGAAGGCTGGCACTGCTGCTGCTCCTGCGAACCCACCATCTCAGCTTGTCCAGCCTCTCCACCTGCTGGCACCAGGCGCCACGTGCACAGTCTCTAGGTCACCCATAGCAAGCTTGTGAGCTTCAGTTATGGAAATTTACAATTGTATATAATACACATGCATACACGCATACTACACGCACACACTCACACGATATAAACATACAGATACACAGACACACACCCAAGTAGAATGGTATGAGGAACTCCCCTTACTAACTAAACAATTCTCAACACACTGCCCATCCCCATAGCCCCCATAACATTTTGAAGCAAATATATATATATATATATTTTTAAAGATTTTGTTTATTTGACAGAGAGAGATCACAAGTAGGCAGAGAGGCAGGCAGAGAGAGAAGAGAAAGCAGGCTCCCTGCTGAGCAGAGAGCCCGATGCGGGGCTCAATCCCAGGACCCTGGGATCATGACCTGAGCTGAAGGCAAAGGCTTTAACCTGCTGAGCCACCCAGCACCCCAATCCATAACTTTCTGACAAGAGCTAAGGGTATAACACATTACACCAAACATGCAGATCACGATATCCCAGACCCTGAAGGGCAGAGCCCTGCTAAGTGTCACTGAACATTAGTTTATGGGTTCTCCCAATCTCGCTGAATGTTTTTTTCACATAATGGAAAGCCCAGTGCCAAAAAAGCTGTCGCGAAATGCATCTAGATGGTAAACATGCTTGGTCCTTGTACCCTGGGGCCTATCCCAGAGGGCTCTGACTCGGAGTCTAGAGTTGGACGTAAGCATCTGTCTTTTCTTTAAAAATTCCCCACAGGGGGCACCCGGGTGGCTCAGCGGGTTAAGGCCTCTGCTTTCAGCTCAGGTCATGGTATCAGGGTCCTGGGCTTGAGCTCTGCATCGGACTCTCTGCTCAGTAGGGATCCTGCTTCCCCCTCTCTCTGCCTGCCTCTCTACCTACTTGTGATCTCTGTCTGTCAAATGAACAAAATCTTAAAGAAAAAAAAAAAAAAAAAAGACAAAACCCACAAAAGTCCTTTATGCTTTGCTGGTTTGCACTGGGTTGGGTACAACTATTTAGTCTCTGCCATTCAAAACCAAACTTCCCCTACAATGTTTGGGCTGCAGAGACAGGAAGGCGTTGGAAACTGAGACAGAGAAGAACAGAGAAATTATAAAAACTCCCAGGGAGGGGCGCCTGGGTGGCTCAGTGGTTTGGGCTGCTGCCTTCGGCTTGGGTCATGATCTCAGGGTCCTGGGATCGAGCCCCGCATCGGGCTCTCTGCTCCGCAGGAAGCCTGCTTCTCTCTCTCTCTCTCTCTCTCTCTCTCTCTGCCTGCCTCTCTGCCTACTTGTGATCTCTGTCTGTCTAATAAATAAATAAAATCTTTAAAAAAAAAAAAAAAAACTCCCAGGGAAAACCGGCTGCAGCATAAGACCTGCTCCCAGGGTGGGCAGCAGCGGAGGTGGTGGGAGCGATGCTGGGGCCCTGCCTGAGGCCCAGGTAGGGAAGGTGCAGCCACAGAGGGGGCGGTAGCTCGGGAAGCGCTGGCCCCAGGGCCTTGCAGGTCCACAGAGGCCTCAACTCTGAGCCTGGTGAAGAGCAGTCCCGGCTGCGGGTGGACTGCATGGGGTGTGGAAACATGTCCAGCGGCAAGCACTAACCGCAACTTCACCGGCGAGGGCCGCGAGAGCTGCTTCCAGCAGAGCATCCACAGCAACCGCAGCTACACCGGCGGCTCCGACCATGACTGCAGATCGACCAGGATCACCTGTGCCAGTACTGCCTCCTGTAAAAGTGCTTCTGGGTGCGCACGAGTAAGGAGGCGGTGCAGCACGGCCGCATCACGCACTCGCTGCCTGGCACCGTGGCCGCCTCCTTGGGCAGCCCCCCCAGGCTGGGCGCTGGCGGCCCCAGGCAGAGAACACTTCCCGGGGCAGCCGGTGTCGGAGCTGATCGCGCAGCTGCTAGGAGCCAAGCCAAACCCCGCGCTGTCCAGGCGCTTCAGCGCGGGTGCGTTTGGCGCTGATGGCGCCGGGCGGTGTGAGAGCAGGCGGTGGGGCGGCTCTTCAGCACCGTTGAGTGGGCGCGCCACGCCCCCTTCTTCCCAGAGCTGCCTGTGGCCCGCCAGGTGGCGCTGCTGCGCCCCCGCTGGAGCGAGCTCTTCCACTGCGCAAGCGTGGGCACGGCCCCTGCACGGGGCGCAGCTCCTGGCCGCGCCGCCTGCACGCCGGGCCCTTCACGCACCAGGTGCGCGCCTTCCAGGAGCAGGTGGACAAGCTGGGCCGCCGGCAGGTGGACTCGCCTGCCTCAAGGCCATCGCGCTCTTTACGCCTGACGCCTGTGGCCTCTCCGACCCAGCGCACGGGGGAAAACCTGCAGGAGACGGCGCAGGTGGCCCTCATGGAGTGTGTGCGGGCCCAGTACTGGTCCCAGCCCCAGCACTTCGGGCGTCCGCTGCTGCGGCTCCCGGCCCTGCGGGCCCTCCCAGCTTCCCTCAACTCCCAGCTGTTCTTCATGCGCCTGGTGGGCAAGACACCCACCGAGTCGCTGATCCGATCAATTGGCCCTATGGCCCTGGCCAGTGACTTCGCCTGGACGGCCACGCCACTGGCTGGGTCAGCACACCTCAAGGGACACGGATGCTTCAGCCTCCCACGGGGCTCCCAAGCGGAGGACCTTGGCTTCTCTCCTCAGACTCCTATTTTTTTAAAGACTGCGAAACGTTTGTCTCCTGTTTGCTTTTTAAATGATCAGGAAACCAAAGAGAGCGTCAGGCTCCAGCCTCGGCCTCCCCAGAACTCCAGGCCAGAATAGAGGGCCAGGGACCAAGGGGCCCATTCCTGGGACAGCCTGGCGCTCAGCACCCCATTCATGAACTTTTGGGGCCAGTGGGGTTGGCTTCCCTCGGGGGACGGCCTGGCCTCTGGCCTAGAGGGGCCAGCGGAGTAATGTGCCAGGCAGATTGTCTGGATATGTGATCCACGTTGGATACTATATGATGAATGAATCAAGGCCTATAATAAAGATGTTTCCTACCTGAAAACAAAAGCAAAACAGAACATAACACCTATCCCATAAAGAGTCAAGAAAAGCCAAGCTCTAGTTATACTACTTCTCTGTCCTTATTCTGTGTCTCAATTACTCTAGAGTCAATTTACTTTAAGCAAGTTCGCACAAACGGTTACCAACAAATACTAAATAAATCAATTTATGAGGAAATTTTAAATACACCTAATTGGGACACGGTACTGAAAAGCATTTTATTTCCCTCTCGTCATTTCAGTGGCACTGCAGATTCTCTGGGCAAATAACTCTCCATTTGAGAAAAATTATTTCTAATTCAACAGTGTGACACATGTGGTCAACAGCATCTGAAAGCTGAAGAAGAAATGAAGTTGGATGGAGTCCATTTATGTTCACAAATGTCACCACAGACTGCCTCCACGTCTTCAAAACTTATCTATGTATTTATTTACTTCTTGAACTAACCACCACTGACACCTACTGCATGTCAGACATGGCGCTAAGTGTTTTATTACTGTTAAATATCACTTCATCTTTACAATCATCTATGAAGTGGAATTATTATCATCCCCATTTCTCCCATCAGGGAACGGAGACGCACAATACTTTAACAACACGGCTCATAAGAGGCAGAGGTAGGATCTGCTTGGGTCCGGACCCCATGTTTTCAATCACTATGATTAGTTTCCAAGGTCCTACAAAAACTCCGAGTCGTCACCCCAAACCTTGGTTTTCCCCACCGCAGGGTCCCCACGTGGCCCCAGCTTCAAGGACATTCTCTCAATTTCTTGAACAGTACACATCCTTCCCGGCCCTAACGGAACACCTTCCCACATCCGCCTTAATTTCTTACCCTCCTGGTTCAGCTTAAACGTTACTCAGGAAATTACAAACTCTAATGCACCCTGTACTTCCCAGCACTCAATGCAAAACAGTAATGATTAATTTCACGGGTCGTTATTTCCTTCCTGTCTTGGCCAGCCAGGGGGTGAGTCCCTCACGCATCCTGTCAGTCCTGTTTATCATGGGTTCCCAATCACCGAACACCCACGACCCACCCAAAACGAAGGCCATTCCCCCTACACAGACACACACCCCCGACTGGCCTGATCTCAGGTGCACGGTGGGGATCCTGACAACCCCTCGAGGAACGTAACCTACTCAAGAGGGAGAACGGAACTCCTCCCCCATCAACACTCCACCTACTGGCTTCACGTCGGTCTTTTAGCAGGACTTGAGCCCCAACAAGGCCGAAACCCCACCTGCCTGGTTCAGGCCACATGACCACTCCCACTTTCTCCAGGGCCCGCGCACAGCACAGGTGAGATAAATTGCAGCTCCATAAGTGAAGCCCCGCTCCGGGCTCTTCACAGCTGTGAAACGAGGGGCGCACGAGCTGGCAGTGTATTTTTTGGCAAACCAGTGTATTCCTGAGACACAGGCCCGCCTCCCAGCGAGGCCCCAGCCCCCGGGGACACGGGGCCCTGACACCATGCCCTACAGGTACCTCTGCGCAGAGAAGCATCTTCCCAAGGGCCGCTCACGCCCTCCTCCTCTGTGTCGACCTTGAGGAGGAAGTACAGGAGGTGAAAGAGGGCGTCCTCAGGACAGTGGCCATGGGCCTGGAGGTTCTGAGGTGCTGCGCCCACTGGGACAAGGTTGCGGGATCCTGAGACGCCAGGCAAGAAGCCAGCCTCACAGAAGGCTGCAAAATGGCAGTTGGTGTCAGTGACCCGCCCACGTCAGCTATCCTTCCCGCTCATTGGTGCCTCTGCCCACACGCTGATTGGACAATTTCCCCGCTCCTTCGGTCTTCGGAAGGAATCATTGGCTAGCTCTTTGGGCCCCGCCCACAGAACCCTGGGCGCACACTCTCTCTCCTTTCCCATTCCCACCTGGTAGGCCCGCAATCGCACCTCGGTCCTCCTTCTCTGCTGCTTCTGTTTTCTGAGTTTGGCCTGAATTAATCAGGAGCTTCAGGTGGCTGTAGTCGGTACAAAACCCAGCTTTCTCCCATAGAATTTCTTTAGCACCCTTTTCAAAACTCAGATGGACTATTTCTGGGGACTATTTCTGGGTTCTTGGCTCTGTTCTGTTCTATGTGTCTGTCCTGCAAATACCACACAGTCTTCCTAATTATACTGGGTGGGGTGAAAAAATAATGAATACTGTTTTTCTGAAAATAAATAAATCAATTTAATAAAAAAAAATAACTACTAATAAATTCTGAAACTCCGTAGACTGTGTTCCCACATTAGTATTATTTTCAAAATTCTTTTTGAAACTACTCTAATTCCTTTGTCTTTCATTTTAGAATATTTTAGTCTATCTCTATGAAAACAAACGAAGCTGACAGGATTTTGATAGGAATGGCATTAAATCTCTCATTCAGTCTGGGGACAACTGACATCTTTACGATGCTTAGTCTTCCAAATCACGAGCATGATGTATCTCTCCATTTATTTATATCTTTGATTTCCTATATCAGTGCTAAATAGCTTTTATCCCGAAGTAGTTTCTTTCTATGAGTAATTGGGAATGTATGTTTCATTGTGGAGCCTACATATTCATTGCTAGCATAGAGGAATACAACTTACCTTTATGTGTTTATCCTATATACTGTTTCACTGCGAAATTCCATTATTAGTTCTAAGAAGAATTACGTTCTCATACCCTCTTGTGGCATAAGGCCTGAAATTAAGATTCCGTATCAAGGGCTGTCTTGACATCTGGAAGATCAAGGAGGGACTCAAATGGCATCATGCATGTTCTCCTCTCCCTCTTCCCTCACGGGGAAGGTCTCTTAACCAAACACCCTTCTCATCCCTGCCTATTGGTTTTTGGGGAGCAGCATTCAGTTCCCTAGAAGCCCACTGAATTCTTCAGGCCAGCCATTCACACCCTCCCATGGGAACCAGGACTTGCCACACCCTCTTGTTTCAACCAAGTCTTGCCTTCCAAGGCCCTGCTGGTTCTCTCTGTTCGTAATTGCAATCTCTGTGCAGCCCTGCACAGTGTGTGGTATCCTCTCTCCTGAAGTGTGTATGTGACTAGTAAACTGTTGTCAATCACACGTGTCAGGTGTCAGGGCATCCCACAAGTCTGGAGCAGGAATCTCTCTCTCATCAGGGAGCTGAGGAGAAGGTGATTAAAACAAGTGGCATCACAAACAGGGTGTCCCCACGTTAAATAAGGGCACGGGGTCAGCTTGACCTGCTCCTTCACTAACTAACTGGCTTCAGAGGTGACAATCACGATCTGGGAGGGAACTGGCCATCGCTGGCTCGCTTGTGTTCTGTTATCTCACATGAAGGTTGTCATCCATTTCCAAACTAATGTCCCATCCTTGCCAACAAGGTGAGAATGAATGAGAATTGACTGTATCTAGCAGGGAGGTGTCATGTATGTGACATGCATGTGGCCTGTATTGGTCTCCAAGGCTCCTCCCTGAGGTCGGCAACCACAGGACATGACTGGCGTGCTTGAGTTCCAGGGACTGGGTGTTGGGCCAGTGCTTGGGGCTGACTTGCAGATCCTATGGGGAAAAGCACACCGAAGCACAGTCCTGGGGGTAACCCTCTGTGTTGTGGGTACGAAGGAGAGAGGCCCCGACCCCAGGGAAATGTAAGAATGGCTCCCTGGCTGCCTCCTGAGTCACCGTGGTTCAGGCAATGGGAGTGGCCTTGCCTGTCTCCCAAGCTGCCGCTCCTCTCTCTGTTACCATGTGTCTTCCTGAACCCTCAGGGTTTTGAGGTGCACATCCATGGCAGCCCAGGGCCCACGAACTGATGAAAAACAGAAAAGTGGAGGAGGGGCTTTTGGTGTCCACTTCTCTCCCAGTGCCAAAACCCTCACCAGTACACTTGCCTTTCTCTTAGTGTTGTTGCTCCCCAGGTCATTGATAGACTTGTGATCCAGGGACTTGAGGCTTGTCTCTGGCCATGAATGAAATGATTTTGCTGGCTGGACCCCAACACTGGGGAAATGGACTGGCATTCCCACAGAAAGAGGACAGCCATCTGTGGGCTGATGGACCCAGTCCCTTTCCCCATAAACTCCCATAAACACCATGTGTGATTAGGTGGAGACAGAAATAAAAACTCGTGACTCTATGTGGCTAGAAATGAGAATCTATCCTGAGGGAATCTATAGAGTGGGAAAAGAGGGCAGGGGAAACAGTTCCCCTTGAGAGAAGGTAGGGCTGTAGAAGAAGATGGTTTTGCTTCATTGATGACTAGGCTGTGGGTCCTGCGCTCTTCCACTGACCACTCCATTGACTAAATCTGTTTGGCACAAGATCCTGATCCTCAGGGTTATGGGGGAAATATACAGGGGACCTCTGTGACACAGTGAAAGGATCAACTCACACTTTGACATATGCCAGGAGACTTGAAACCATACAACCATGGCCATGACAGAAGCTCCAAGGCTGATGATGTTGATTTGAGACTCTCTGGAAGAAAACACCAAGAAAGAGGAGCAGGGTAAAAAGACACTCCCCAGGGAGCCTGGGTGGCTCAGGGGTTAAGCCTCTGCCTTCAGCTCAGGTCATGATCTCAGGGTCTTGGCATCGAGCCCCGCATTGGGCTCTCTGATCAACGGGGAGCCTGCTTCCCCCCCCCCCTGCCTGCCTCTCTGCCTACTTGTGAACTTCCTCTCGGTCAAATAAATAAATAAAATCTTAAAAAAAAAAAAAAAGACACCCCCCCACGCCACACTATATCCAGGAAGACACAAACCCAAGCAAAGGAGGAGTGGAAGAGAGAAATCTGAATACAGGAGGCAGAACCCTCCTCCCACTGACTAATTCAACATAGGCTCAAAATTTGACCCAATTGTAAATCCTACATTTACAAGGGCACCTGTTTAGTCGTCTAAAGGCTCACATGTTTAGTCGTCTGATTTCAGCTCAGGTCTTGATCCCGGGATCCTGGGATAAAGCCCCATGTCAAGCTCCCTGCTGGGCAAGGAGTCAGTCTGCTTCTCCCTCTGCCTCTCCCTGCTGCTCCCCCTGGGTCCTGCTCTGTCACACTTGCTTGCTGTCTCTCTCACAAATGAACACATAAAATCTCTTAAAAAAAAAAAAAGAAATCCAAAATTTACCAAAATAATTTAATTGGGAAAATTAAAAGGAGGCCAATTGCCTTTTGTGACTCTACAACATGGGTTCTGGATGAATTTTAATGTTGCTAAGATGCACCGGTTGGCTGACCTACATGGACTTAAGACGAGGGCTCAAATTCTGGTTATAGCAAGTACAATAACCATATTTTCTACCTTCTGTATTTAATGCTTTGACATCTCAGGCCTTGCTGACTTTGGAGGGACTTTCCCTGGCAGGCTTACTTAATTCCTAGAGATGGTCAGCAGCTTGCCTACAGGCAGAGCTTTCACATGTAAAGCAACCAATTCAGAGCCTTTACCCCCAACCATCTCTTGTAAGAAACTCTCACTCTGGGCCACTATCCCCTGCCCTGATCACCCCAGGGGCAGGGACAGACTACTCCAGACAGACACCACTGTGTCCCGGAACCCACTGACATGACACCGACTAGGCAGTCTTAAATGTGCTTAGCCGGATTCACCTGCCCCTTGCCATGGAAACCACAGTAAAGGGTCTTGCCCGTGTCGTCTGTCCCTTCACTCCCTCTTTCTCCTGACCGCCCCTGGTGCTTCCCTGGGTGGCCCTCCATGGCTCTCAGGACCTCCTCTCTCGGGATCAGGGAGTCGATGAACGCTTCTTCCATTGTGAGAGTTACTTGTATATCTGCCTGTCTTACCATATCTGATTAAAATAAACCCCGGTCTCCTTAAAACATCTGAGACACTTGGGGGCTCAGTGGGTTAAGCTTTTGGCTCAGGTGATGATCTCAGGGTCATAGGATCCTGTCCCATGTCGGACTATGTGCTCAGGGTGGAGTCTGCTTGGGATTTTCTCTCCCTCCGCCTTTCCCTCCCCACCACCACCCCTGCCCCAGCTCCTGTCCTAGCTCTCTCTCTTGCTCTCTCTTTAAAAGAAATAAAGTCATTTTTTAAAAAACATGAGGGAGCCCAACAAATTTAAAGATGGTGAATATTTTGCTATTATAAATTTGGCCAATATGTTCTATTCAGTGCCTATTTCAACATCCTCTCAGTCACACGTGCCTCGACCTTGAAGGAGACACGATTTACCTAGTTATACACAGGGCACCCAAACCGCTCTGCTATCACAGGCAACTTTTGCGGGCAGGATCTTACTGCACCCAGCTTTCTCCAGGAACATAGGTGGGACATCACATTTAGGACATCCTACTGTGAGGATATTTGTTTGACAAACTTGTTAAGGACCTACAAATGCGGGGGTTCCTGGGTGGCGTTGTCAGTTATGTGTTTGCCTTGGGCTCAGGTCCTGATCTCAGGGTGCTGGCAACAAGCCCTGCATGGGGCTCCCCGATCAGCAGGAAGTCTGCTTCTCCCTCTCCCTCTGCCCTGCCAGCCCTTTGTTCTCTCTCGCGCGCGTGCGTGCACGCGTTCTATCAAGTAACTAAATAAAATCTTTAAAAAGAAAAGAGGACATAGAAGTCCAACACCTTACAGTACTTTTTGGGTCTGGAGGCAATGCATCCCTTCTTTATAAATTTAATGCAAGCCCATTTAGACTGCTACTTGTCAATGAGCCCAAGGTAAGAGGGGAGGGTCTCCCCTCAACAAAAGGCTCTAGGATCTGTGCAAGCAAAAATTACCTATTGGGGGTGACTGGGTGGATCAGTTAGTGAAGTGTCTGCCTTTGTCTTGGGTCCTGATCTCAGGATCAAGGGGCAGGATCTTGGGTCCTGATCTCAGGCAAGGGGGTCCCTGCTCAGTGGGGAGCCCGCTTCTCCCTCTCCCTTTCACCGCCTCTTCCAGCCAGAGCTCTCTCTTAACTACAGAAGCAAAAACTTTGAAAAAATATCACCTGTTAGTGCCCAGGTGAAAAGGCTTTAGCAGCCCCCTTTCCCTCTTCCTGGAGTCCCTGGACCACCCATGCTGTCTGTCAGTCGTCCATGGGCTCCCAATGCAAGAAACAGCCCTCCTTGGCCCTGGTTAGAGACCATGAGAGCAGCAGTTGCTGGCCATGCACTGGGCTCTCCAGGAAATAGAATCTTACACAGACTCAGCCTTCATTTCCAGCTGAAGCCCAAGTCTGCATATCCTACCTGCAGGTGGAGGTGGGGGCTTCTGTCCACAGTGCATTGCCAGATTCCATGGTGCCGGAGGACGTCCGCTCTTCCTTCTACCCCTTGGCCACCCAGCGATTCCCTTGGGATCAACTGCGTGAACATCAATGGAAGTTACTACATTTTGGATTTGATGACCACGTCTCCCTCCT
>NC_081567.1:22391905-22553016 GCF_022355385.1 Mustela nigripes
TTCAATAGGAAGTGTTGTCTTGGCATCCGGTAACTTTGGAGGGCCTCAAATGGCCTCACTCCCACGTTACCTTCCCACTCCTCTCCCACAGATCAGATCTCCTGGCCAACAAACCCTCCTTAGCACAGGGACCAGGCACAGTTTCTCCCCAAGTAAGCTGAAAGCAAAACTGCAAATATTTTACGTTTTGAAAAAGGATAGGCACCTGGGTGGCTCAGTGGGTTAAAGCCTCTGCTTTCAGCTCAGATCATGATCCCAGGGCCTGGGGATGGAGTCCCACATCAGGCTCTCTGCTCACCAGGGAGTCTGCTTCCCCCTCTCTCTGCCTGCCTCTCTGCCTACTTGTGATTTGTCTGTCAAATAAATTATTAAATCTTAAGAAAAAACAAAAAAAGAAAAGAAAAAGGACACTTGGGGATAAGGTAGACACACAGAGTGACTTGGGATCTTCAAACCGTGGTCTCGTCTCTGGCTTGACAATCGTCCATTTCTTTGAGAGGTCTTTGGCCACCATTCCAAACTTCTTGGCAGGTGACAGTATATAGGATGTGTACATGGATAAAGCATCAGTGACAGCATTTAGAAGAAGGTGCTCCGATGTTTCCATATCCGGTCCAGGTGGTTAATAAGAGACACGGCTGTGGTGCAGGGCTTGACATCTTTTTTTTCAGGGTGTGGATCCTGGAGTAGCGTTCAGTCATGATGGGCCTTGTTTCTTAGCCAGTTTTCCTCTTCCTGCTGAATCTGGGGGCTTCACGTCATGAGCAGAGGGCTTGGGAGGTGGAAAAGCTGAATGAGATTCCGCTTCTAGAAACTGGATAAAAAGTCCTGAAAAAGAATGATTGGCCACAGCTTGGTGATTTGGCTTTGCTGGTGTGTTGGGGGCGCTTTTGGATCCAGGCCCCCCAGTCACCCCGCTGGGTACACCCGTGGGCACATGACTGTGCAGCTGCCACAGCTGGTCTTCTCGGATCCCCAGCGTGCTTGCCATCAACCTCAACGCTTCCTGCTGTTCCGCATCAGCTGCCTGGAAAGATCCCACGAAGAGTCTCATTAGGAGGGTTTTGTCCACCATTCCTTCGGACTGACTGACTAAGGTCATCAGTTTCCTCTGTGTGTCCTCCAGGATTTCCTGCTGGACCTCATTCTGTTTCTTGAACTCTTGGAGTTGGTCCTCCTTCTCCTCCAAGTCGGCACTGGTTTGATGCAAACGTCCCTGTAAGGACTTCAGGTTTCCTTCTAGGGCGTCTGCCTTTTCCATCCATTCGGCCAGTTCCAGCTTCAGGCTCGCTAGGGTCTGATCACAGTGCCTTCCCTCTTCCTGGGAGGCAGCAAGCTGGAGCGCAGTTTCCTCCTTCTGCTGGGTGACCACGTGCAGCTGCTCCCGCAGCGACTCTACCTGCAGCCTGGCTCCGTGGCTGACCTTTTGCATGGCAGCGGAAGACCAAACGAGTTTTCCCTGCAAGACCGTCACTTCCTCTCTTAGCTGAGCCACTCGGTCCTCCAAGGCCAAAGCTTCCCGGCGACGAGAATCTTGGGCTTCTGCAGCGAGGTGCCGCCCGCTCTCCAGCTCCTGGGTGAGGCGCAATTCTCTCTCTCATAACTGGTGAACCTCCTTCTGGAGGGCGCAGGTTTCCATTTCTTTCTGTGTCAGTGCCAACACGACGTCATCTCTCTCCCGCTGGCACGCAGCTGCCTTTTCCTGCATGGACCGAACGGCGGCGGCGAGCCGGTTCAGTTCCCCGGTCTCGCCCTCCTCTTTCTCTCGCAGCAGTTGCTCCAAGGCCAGGGCCTTCTCTCTCATCGCAGCATGCTGGGATGCCTCCTCTCTCTGCGTCACTGACAGCAGCCGATTGGTCTCTTGCAACGCCCGATTCTCCATTTCCTTTTCTCTAGATGTTTCCACGATCTTTGCATTTTCCTCTTTCAGCCGACACACGTCCATTTCGAAATCTGCCATCCTCTCCTTCAGATTGGTGACCGCCTGCCTCAGCAGCTCGTTCTCACTCAGCTGGCCACAGAGCTTCTCCTGTAAGGAAAGCAGCTCCTCACTTTTCGCTTGGGTTCGGAGCTCCTGAGCCCGAAGGGAGTTTTTTAGAGTAGCCTCCTTTTCCTTCAGCTGCTCCATGTGGGAATCGGCATCGCTGTGTTCCCGTGCTTTGCCTTCTCCTTCCCCCGTGGCAGCCCCTGAAGCAATCCATCTCTGCTGATCTTCCTGGAGGGTTCGGATCCTTGTCTCTTTTCCTTGCCCTGATTTTCTGAGCTCCTCTCTGATCACCTGAGAGGACTCACTCACTGGGTCAGATTTCATGGCCTTCAGGGAGTTGGCAGACTCTGTGGAGTTGTTGGAGGGCTGGAGGAAAAATCACGTCAAGGTTCCCTAAAAGTAGGTCCTTGGCATTGCAAAGGTCCCCGATGCAGAGCTGAAGTTGTGCCAGTTCCTTCTTTAGGTGTTGGAAGTTTATTTCATGTCCTTGGTAAGTTTGGATCTGGTCAAGAGAGGTCATCTGGAGTTTTAAAACCTTCTCGCTGTTGGTGAAAGCCCATGCCTGGAGTTGTCTGACATCAGCCAAATCCATGGCGTCCCCAGGGAAAGTCCCTTTTCCAAGCATGTGTCTGTTAATGTGGGAGATGTCTCTGGTCAAAGAGGTCTCGCTGCTGTTCACGGCCCCTAGGGAATGGCCTAGGCCAGAGCCCAGGCCACCAGGCCAGGAGAACATCTGACAGTCATACAACTGCCCTGGTCCGCGGTGGTTAAGCGTCCAGTCCAGTCAGACTACCCCACCAAGTGTCACAGAACCCCTGCCTGTGCGAGGCTAAAAAGCAAAAGCCCACTGGCATTACCAGGCAATGCCCAACCCCACCTCATGCGGGCTCCCAGACGCCTCTGCTGGTCAGGTAGCTCCAAACAGCCAAGGCCCTCTGGCCACTGGTCTGGGTCCCAGCCACTCATCCCCACGACTTCCCACGCAGGCCTGGGCCCCTTGCCTTCCTTCCCCTGCTCTGGTGGCTGTCCTGGCTGGGCCCCTAGAGCATGCTTCCGCCTGACTGTCCCCAGGTGCCTGCCCCAAGAAAATGCACCTGGCCCTCGACTTCCCCCTAAGTGGGATCACAGTACACAAAGTCCTGTGGGGTGTGCCTTCCACGAAATAGGATCTTTTTCATTGAAGGAAAATGTACACAGTCACACGCATCCATCCAGCTAGGAGAGAGGCTCCTAGGTGCTTTTCACAGATGTCTACACCCACACAGAGAACGACCCTCACGGAGACTTTGGGTATTTCCAGCCTCCAGAGGCTCCAGAGCACCCTGTCCCTCCTTGCCCTGTGGGTCCTCTGGAGACAGCTCAGCCTGGGGCCTTTGTTTGGCGGTTCACTGGCTGCTGCCTGCGCTTCGCCTCCGTTGTCGCCTCCCCCAGCTGTGCGCCTAGACCAGGGAGGTGGATACGCAGGACAGTGGAGGTCCTGGTCCGCGGGTCCCCCGCTCTGCATAGAGTGGCCCAGGTGTGGGGCGGCAGAGGCCCGAGTTCGCCCCACGGTCCCAGCCTGGCTCTAGTCCACGGTTATGGTTAGGAACCGTCCCCTCAGCTGCCCCGCAGGAGCCCTGCCAGCCGCCTCCGTCAGCAATTCTACCGCATGAAACAGGCGGCCAACCAGACCCTGGGCAGGCGAATGCGCCCTTTGGGGCTGGCTGCGATTGCGCTGGTTGGGTGCGGGGGTGGGAACTGGGGGGGTGGCTGCTCTCCCGTGGCGTGCTCCCGTCCCCTGCTCCACCAGGCACCAGGCACAGGGGGTCACAGGCCGGGACTGCAGCAAGCCACACACTGAGTCCTGGAGGAGCCCCTTGGTGGGTAGGCTTTTGGAGACGCTGCCTGCGCGGGTCCCCGCCTACCTCTATCCCGGCTCCGCCCAGCATCGCCCAGTGGGAATGAGCCTGAGCTTACCCCTGCCATCCCTGGGGGTTTGCCCTGGGCGAAAACTCCAGTCACGGATGTGCTGGAGGCCTGGTGGTCGCTGGACTCTGGGGTCGGTGTTCTCTGCCTTTCAGGGGGCGCCCCGCCTCTGCAGACCCTCTGCCTCCACGTGCCTGAGGGCAGGAAATAATTAAGGGGTGATCAGAGCCCATCGAAACTGCCTCTGGAATTTCTGGCATCCATGGAGGGACTGTAGAGGTGCTGCTGCCTCCAAACCGGGGCCCCTGTGGACCGAAGGGCCCAAGTTCTTGACATGGAGAAACTGGCAACTGGAAGGAAAGAATGGTGAAATGTCTTAGCTGACTTTCATTTTATTTTTTAAGAGCTTTTTGAAAAGCCTTTCTCCTTCGGGGTTTGGAAGCAGATCCTTCTCCAGGTTTCTTTGGTTTCTGATTTAATGCCTGACAGGAAACATTATCCATTATGAAATGACAGCAGAGACCAGGGTTTGTAGACCATCTGGCTGTTGGAACAGGAATGACTGGTGGTTTTGAGAGCTCCTGGAGATGATGGTCATGTGCCCAGTTATCAGGGCACTGCTTTCAAGGTCTTCTAGGGCTGTTGGCTGTACTGGGCCTACTGACTGTATATTCTGAATGAGATACCAAAGTGTGAGTTTTCCGCAGCTTTTGCTTCCCCCGCCCCAACACCTGCGTCAAAGGGGGAGTGTGGTTTGGCCAAAGCATGTGTGACAGTTCTTTTGGTGTGTGTGTACCAAAATGCTTTTTCTTCCCCTCCTGTTTTCTAACTTTTTTGCTTTTGAGGGTTTGGGGGTCCCTCCCCCAGAACTTTTTGCTTAGTGGCTTTGTTTTGTTTTTTAATTTGGTTGCTACCCCACCCTATGATCTTAGTGTGCACTGATTCTGTTTCCAGAGTTGAAGTCTATTCCCTAAAGCCTAGCGGTGCCTACTTTTCCGTCATTTGCAGGAAATTACAGAAGTAATGCCAAGCGGCAGCTAGACAGGGGAGCAGTGATAGAGTTTGGGACCGTAGGTGACGTTTGGTGGGGTGAGGTCTAGAGCCGATGACGAGAAAGAATTCTTGAGACCTCTTTGGTGCAAAACAGTGGTTTTATTAAAGCACAGGGACAGGGTCTGTGGGAAGAAATAGCTGCATCAGGGTTGTGGGGGCAACTGATACACACTTGGAAGGTGGGGGAGGTGAGGAAAGGGAAGGGAAGGGTTTCAAAAGCACTTTCCTATGCTAAAGAGGACCTACATGATACTGGAGACCTTGCCATGGTCAAGTGAGGTGGTTTTACCTTCTAGCAAGGAATGAACATGAAGATGGTTGGAAGTTTCCTGGATGAAGGTCACACAGGTCCCACCAAGGCATGGGAGGGGGGAGTGCAGGGTGTCAGCTTCTGCCTTGACCTCAACTAGCCTTCTGCTCCCTCATCAGGTGTGGGGGCTAATGTTTCAATGGAGAATTTGTAAATGAATTCTAAGATAATTCCTTGGGAGTCTTAGTAACATGTCTTGTGAAATCAATATTCGGTGAGGGTCAAGACAGATTTGTCACATTGTCGTTCTGGCCTGTTTATACACCCTGTCAGGAAAGGGGTGTTTGCTCTTTTGGCACAAACATCTGAGGCTTTTATTTATTTTATTTATTTGACAGAGCGAGAACACAAGCAATGGGAGAGGAGGATGCAGGCTTCCCACGGAGCAGACAGCTTGACCTCGGGCCCCTCTCCCAGGACCCTGCGATCATGACCTGAACCAAAGGCAGATGCTGAACCGACTGAGCTACCCAGGCGCCCCCATTCTGAGCCTTTTCAAGCTCCCAGGCCGGTCAGGCTCTCCTTGGCTCCAGCTTCCTCTGCAACAGCTTCTCTCTTCACACTTCCATTTCGGCCATAGATGTCCTGCTTTTAGATTCCAGAGCAGGCTGAGGATTCCTACCTGTTCACCCCTCCCTGGAATATTCCGGAGCTCCTTTCACCACACCAGCCCTGTAGCTGCCGCCTACTCATTCTTCAGCTTTCCGGGCAAAGGTCTCTGCTTCTAAAAGCCCTTCAATGATGCTACTGATGCTCCAACAGAGACTGGAGGGCCCCAATCTGGGGGATTTTCATAAGTTCACACATCACCCGGTTTTCTATGATGCAGTGGCCTATTTATTTGTTCTTGTTCTCCAGTAAACGAAAGGCCTTGAGAGAGCCCTTGTCGTCTTTCTCCAGCGCCTGCTGTGGTGCCTTGGGTAGAAACTCCATAAACATTGTCAACTCAAGGGTAAATCTAGTTCTTACCAGATCAGCCTGGCAGGGTGAGCCCAAGTATGGGAAAGTGAAAACTGGATAGAGTCAAGGGGGACTCTGCGCTGACCTTTGACTGTGTTTCTTTATTGCTCGATGCCAGCAGAGGTCAAGGCGGCTACCAAGCTATGAAGGGTGTGGCGATTATGCTCCGAACATCCAAACGCTTTTCCTGGGGAAGCTCCTGGGAGATATTCTGTAATCCCGCCACTCCAAGCTGATGTGGTCGTCCATCTCCCTCACCTGATGCTGTTCTGTCCCTGACGGTGTTCTTCAGTTTCCAGACTGCGGCTGAGTCTGAGTTCCTCAGTCCCTGCGATGAAGACTGGGACAAGTTCTTCCACTGTGTCACTTCCGCCTTCAGTGTTAGGATCGCATTTGGAGGGTCTGTTGGTTTTTGCTATACCCAGATGACATCAGCAAAGTCCAGCACATCTCTGGAGAAACTGAAAGTGTGGCCCGTGAAGGAAGTTCCACTGCCATCCACTCCGCCCAGGAAGGGCCTAGGCCAGAGTCCCGGCCACCAACCCAGGAGAACATCCCTGCAGGTCACAAAACTAACCTGGTCTACTGTGGAAAGTGTCCAGCACAGTCAGATTACCTTGCCAAGTGTCCCAGGACTCCTGACCGAGGGAGGCCTAGAATCAAAAGACAATAGGCAGTTGTAGGCAACGCTCACCTGGGGCCCAGCTGCTGCAGGCCAGGTGGCTAGGAAAGGCTGAGACTGGGGCCCTTCAGCAGACCGGCTCTGGCCACTGGTCCTGGTCCCAGCAGCTCATCCCCACAACTTCCCACACCCCAGCTGGGGCTCTTCCCCTTCTCCCCCTGCCTTGGTGGCTATCCCAGATGGGCCCTGAGTGCGTGCTCCCATGGGCCTGCCCTTGTGCCTGCCCACAGAAAACACACCTGGCCCTCGACATTCCCCCAAAGTGGTATCACACCACACGAACTCCTGCTTCCTGTGCTTTCCACGCAACGGTATTTTTCCTCACTGAGTGAAATGTGATGTGGAAACAAAGGCTGAAGAGCAATTGTGAAATGTCCTTACTACCTGCAGCCCATTGACAACTCCTTGAAACAGGCAAGGGGCATTCCTCTAGGGACTCAACTGCCTCTGTGTTGACAGCCTGCGAAGGGCAAAGGCAATCCTAGCCCAAATCCCCCTCCCAGGATCCTGGAAGCCTACTTTAACATATAAAACTTTGGAAATCTCCTTTATTTCTAGCCCCCAAGATACATGTTGACAATCATCCCTCAAGCATATGGCCCACTGATCTAGGCCTGAAGGGTCTCATGACTAAGGCTTTATTAGAACCATAATCAATGACCCTTTGCCGACAACAGCTAGCCTCTCATGGTCCTGGAAACCTTCCTTTCAGAATTCCTTGGAGACTTACACTATCTCCAACCCCCTCAAACTTGAAAGTATAGAATAGGCCACTCCTCACGACCCCATGGCAGCTCTTTTTGCCTATAGGTCCTGTCCCTGGTTTTTAATAAAATCACCTTTTTGCAGCACCAGAGACAGCTGAAAAATTCTTTCTTGGTCATGAGCTTCGGATACTATGATGGCAAAATCAGAAACTCTAAGGTGCAGGACCAGAAGATGTGCCTAAAGAAGATACAAACACACAGTTCAAAAGCAAGCAAGAAAACATGAAGAAAAAAAATCTGCCCCAAAAGGCTGATGAGGGACTTTGATCAAAGACTATATCTTTATGTTCTAAAGGATTCCCAGCAATTGAAAAGAAAATGAAACTGCAACATTTCCAATGGACATTTACAAAGAAATCTAGCAGGCCAGTACAAGGAAGGAAGGATACTCTATCTCATTAGCACAAAGTTCTTTAAAAATTGTTAAATTAATAGGTTTGACAGTTTGGCAGAATTTTTTAAATGATAACAGCTAGCGTTAGGGTGTGTGGAAAAGGAACCCTCATCTACTCTCATGAAAATACAAATCAGTAAAGAGGGTCCTGAAGAACAGTTTGGCAGTAGCTATTAGAATTCACAAGGGACAATTTCTTGAGCCAGCAATTCCTGCAAACATGCATGTGTACCTGTGCTTTCTACAACACTGCTTAACAGAACACCATAAAACACACAGCTATCTAAAGGACCATCTGTACTGAATACATTAAGGGTCATGGAATTTCCATGCCAAGGAGAACTAGAAAGCCATCAGAAATGAGGAGGCAGACCTAGATATGATGACACAAAGATAGTCAGGGGTTGCTAGGATGCAGAAGGAGCGAGCTAGCTACAGCGCAGGATGTATAAATGATTCACTTTATTAAAAGGACACCTGAATTTACTGATTTTGAGAAATACAGATTCATTCACTCAACAGATATATACTGAATACAACTTATGTATTCATTCAATGTGTATATATAGTCTCTCAACAAAAATTTATGGAACCCTGTACGTTCCAGACACTGGATTATCTTTCTGTGTGTGTTTTCTCATGTGTGATATTTATCCGTCTCTAGGTGTGCTGTTCATCCACAGGAGAAAACACTCTGGACACTGCTTTTCTTGGTGGGGGGACAGATTATGGAGCGTGTTTACTTTCTACTTCATACATTCCTGCACTGATGGATCAAAGTTTCATTACCAGTCATCATCCTGACCCAAGTAGACACCCAATATGCAGAGAATTAGGACAGCTACAGTGTGGAGAAAACAGCTAGGCCAGGAAATGGCAAAGCCTACAGAGGATCTACTTACAATTCATAGGAGGGAAACAAAGGATGGGGGAGATGTTCTTTTCTGGGGGAGTTTCTTCACTAGGAGCACGAGTATGGCACTGTGGTTGCATAGAGACCTGTCTGGTTGTCTGATGTTTCCTGTGTCATCTGTGTCCACCAATCACAAAGGTCATCCTCTCTGGGCATGTCACCTGGTAGCAATTATTAAGAAGTCCCTTGAACTACTCCATCAGACACAGACTGAAAATGATGGAACATTCTGGAAGAGGTTTCCCTTGGTTCAGAAGGCTTAGAGGTGAGCAGAGTGTTGCTGGTAACACTCAAAATTAAAACAGAGGGGCCAAGGAGGTGACATAATCAGTAAAGTAGGTCAGGTACAGATAGCGGGGAACAGTGGGGGCAGGACTGAGGGTCTGATGTTGCCAGAATGGATGGTCCCAAGGAAAGCTAGAAATGGAGATTTTCAGGAAAAAATCTTTTTGCATCTTTTGAAAATCATTGAGATACATTCTGTAAAACTTAGAGAACAGGGACCTATGCACATCTGTTTTAAATTCCTTCACGGTAAATGCGATGCAGTGTAAACGTATCACAGAAGTACATGCCATGTGACATAATCGGTGCACATATGCAGGCTCAAACTCAGACACACACACACACACACACACTTTTCAAAGGAAAAGGGGGAAAAAACAGAGTGTTCTATAGCCCATACTGTAACACGCAGGTTAAGGGTACTTGCCAATTCGAAGTGGGTCCTCTGAATGTAAATCTAGGATGGGTTGTGATAAGAACAGCTTGGCTCATGGGGTGCCTGGCTGGGTCAGTTGGTTAAGTGACTGCCTTCAGCTCGGCTCATGATTCCAGGGTCCTGGGATGGAGCCCAGAATTGGGCTCGCTGCTTAGCAGAGAGCCTACTTCTCTCTCTCCCTCTGCCTGCTTGCTCTCTGCTAAGCAGTGAGCCTGCTTCTCTCTCTCCCTCTGCCTGCTGCTCTGCTTACTTGTGCTTTCTAGCTCTCTGTCAAATAAATAAATAAAAACTTAAAAAACAAAAACAAAAACAAAAACAGCTTGACTCTGTGGGAAGATGGGAAAAACCAAAATAAGGTGAGAAGCTCAGTCTCAGCAAAAATGCAAACACCATTTCCAGATACAGCGAACATATCTTGCTCCTGTCAAAGCAAGGGCCAATCACTGCACAGGGTCTTCTGCTCCATGACATTGGGCCCTTGGCACATGCAGTCACACTTCCGTGGATCAGGGCTCAGAGGAGGTCACTAGGCAGGACACTCAGAATGGGGTGTTACTCATAATCTCATCAGGAAATATGGAACACTCAGAAATCGCTCAAGAGAGGTCAGCAAGAATTTGCCTGATGTTCCAGTGTTTTCCAAGTCGTCTCTAGTTTCCTGCCTCTTCTCCAACAAAATGTATAACCAAGTGCTTACTGCTTACAGTTATCTGGAAAACCAACTCCTACACAGACCTGAAGTCAGTAACATTTATGTGATGAGTCCTCTCCTCCAGGATATGCAAAAAGCCAGACGTGAGAGACCCAAATCCTCTATCACAACAACCACACACAAAGGTCAATGCCTTTTCCAGCCTAGAAGCCACCTCTGGGCTTAAGCGAGAGCCCACTTACTCTTATTTCATGCAGGGTTCTACCAAGCTAGATCCTCCTCTGCAGATACACAGTCCCAGATGCCAGGTGGCAACTAAAAAGTGTATTTACTGTAACAGAATCTTCTATTTGAAAAGGTGAAAGCCCTGTTTTTATAGGATATAGTAGAATAGCCTCATACTAGAAAACTATTTCCAGATGTTGAGAATTAGTCATCTTTGAAAAAGAAGTTGAAACTTTTAGGTTGACTAAAATTTTTTGAAACGTAAGACTTGGCATTCTATTTAAATCACTCATTGAGAAAGAGGTAAGGGAGTATATGGGTTAATACCACTAGGAAATACTGACCATGGGCTTGAGGTCAGGGTTTATTTATTTAATTTTTAAAAATCTTAATTTTATTTTTTTCAGTGTTCCATTATTCATTGTTTATGCACCACACCCAGTGCTCCATGCATTACATGCCCTCCTTAATACCCACCACCAGGCTCGCCCATCTCCCCACCCCCTCCCTTCTAAAACCCTCAGTTTGTTTCTCAGAGTCCACAGTTTCTCATGGTTCATCTTTACTTCCGATTTCCCCCAAGTCATTTTTTCTTTCCTTGTCCTAATGTCCTCTGTGTTATACCTTGTGCTCCATGAGAAAGTGAAACCATATGATAACTGATATTCTCTGCTTATTTCACTCTATATAATCTCCTCTAGTCCCATTCATGTTGATACAAAAGCTGGGTATTCATCCTTTCTTTTTTTTATTATTTTTTTTATTAACATATAATGTATTATTTGCCCCAGGAGACATGTCTGTGAATTGTCAGGCTTACACACTTCCTAGCACTCACATAGCACATACCCACCCCAATGTCCATAACCCGGCCACCCTATCCCTACCCCACCTCCTGCAGCAACCCTCAGTTTGTTTCATGAGATTAAGGGTCTCTTATGGTTTGTCTCCCTCCCAATCCCATCTTGTTCCAGTTTTCCTTCCCTACCCCCAAGTCCCCCACTCTGCCTCTCAAATTCCTCATAACATGGAGATCATATGACAATTGTCTTTCCTGATTTACTTATTTTACTCAGCACAATACCCTCTATTTCCATCCACATTGTTGCAAATGGCAAGATTTCATTTCTTTTGATGGCTACATAGTATTCCATTATAGATATATACTATCTGATTTATCCATTCATCTATTGATGGACATCTAGGCTCTTTCCATAGCTTAGCTATTGTGGACATTGCTGCTATAAACATTGGGGTGCACGTGCCCCTTTGGATCACTACATTTGTATCTTTGGGGTAAATACCCAGTAGTGGGATTGCTGGGTCATAAGGCAGCTCTATTTTCAACTTTTTGAGGAACCTCCATGCTGTTTTCTGGAGTGGTTGCACCAGCTTGCATTCCCACCAACAGTGTAGGGGAGTTCCCCTTTCTCCGCATCCTTTCCAACATCTGTTGTCTCCTGACTTGTTACATTTTAGCCATTCTGACTGATGTGAGGTGGTATCTCATTGATATGTATTTCCCTGATGCGGAGTGATATGGAGCACCTGTTCATGTGTCGGTTGGCCATCTGGATGTCTTCTTTGCGGAAATGTCTGTTCATGTCCTCTGCCCATTCCCTGATTGGATTATTTGGGGTTTTGGGTGTTGAGTTTATAAATTCTTTGTGGATTTTGGATAGTAGCCCTTTATCTGATATGTCATTTGTGAATATAGACTCCCATTTTGTCAGTTTTCTTTTGGTTTTGTTGACCGTTTCCTTTGCTGTGCAAAAGCTTTTGATCTTGATCAAGTCCCAATAGTTCATTTTTGCTGTTGCATCCCTTGCCTTTGGCAATTTTCTAGGAAGAAGTTGCTGAAGCTGTGGTTGAAGAGGTTCCTGCCTATGTTCTCCTCAATGATTCTGGTGGATTCCTGTCTCACATTGAGGTCTTTCATCCATTTTGAGTCTATTTTTGTGTGTGGTGTGAAGAAATGGTCCAGTTTCATTTTTCTGCATGTGACTGTCCAATTTTCCCAACACCGTTTGTTGAAGAGACTGTCTCTTTTCCACTGGACATTCTGTCTTGCTTTGTCAAAGATTAGGTGACCATAGAATTGAAGGTCTATTTCTGGGTTCTCTATTCTGTTCCATTGATCTATGCATCTGTTTTTGTGCCAGTGCCATACTGGATTTCTGCTCTGATCATTATTTCTCTTCTCCTGCTGAGTTTATGCTTTCTTTGCTGCTCTTTCCCCAGCTCCTTTAGGTAGGGTTAGGTTGTATACTTGAGACTATCCTTGTTTCTTGATAAAGCCTTGTATCACTACATACTTTGTTCTCAGGACCACCTTTTCTGCATGCCAAAGATTTTGAACATTTGTGTTTTCATTTTCATATGTTTCCATGAATTTTTTCAATTCTTTAATTTCCTGGTTGACCCATTCATTCTTTAGTAAGATGTTCTTTAGCCTCCATGTACTTGAGTTCTTTCCAACTTTCCTCTTGTGATTGAGTTCTACTTTCAGAGCACAGTGGTCTGAAAATATGCAGGGAATGATCCCAATCTTTTGGTACCAACTGAGACCTGATATGTGACCCAGGATGTAATCTATTCAGGAGAATGTTCCATATGCACTAGAGAAGAATGTGTATTCTGTTGTTTTGGGATGGAATAGTCTGAATATATCTGTGATGTCCCTCTGGTCCAGTGTGTCATTTAAGGCCTTTATTTCCTTGTTGATCTTTTGCTTGGATGATCTGTCCATTTCAGTGAGGGGATGTTAAAGTTCCTTACTATTATTGCATTACTGTCGATATGTTTCTTTGATTTTGTTATTAATTGGTTTATATAGTTGGCTGCTCCCATGTTAGGGGCATAGATACTTTAAATTATTAGATCTTCTTGTTGGACAGACCCTTTCAGTGTAATATAGTGTCCTTCCTCATCTCTTATTCTAGTCTTTGGCCTAAAATCTAATTTATCTGATAAAAGAACTGCCACCCCAGCTTTCCTTTGATGTCCATTAGCATGGTAAATTGTTTTCCACACCCTCACTTTAAATCAGGAGGTGTCTTTGGATCTAAAATGAGTTACTTATAGACAGCATATTGGTGGTTTTGTTTTTTTTTTAATCCATTCTGATACCCTGTGTCTTTTGATTGGAGCATTTAGCCCATTTACATTCAGGGTAACTATTTGAAGATGTGAATTTTGTGCCACTGTATTGCCTGTGAGTGTTACTGTATATTTGTTCCTTTCTGGTCTACTACTTTTAGGCTCTCTCTATGCTTAGAGGACCCCTTTCAATATTTCCTGTAGGGGGGTTTGGTGTTTGCAAATTCTTTTAGTTTTCATTTGTCCTGAAAGCTTTTTATCTCTCCTTCTATTTGCAGTGATAGCCTAGCTGGATATAGTATTCTTGGATGCATATTTTTATCAGTGCTCTGGAAATATCATGCCAGTTCTTTCTGGCCTGCCAGGTCTCTGTAGATAAGTTTGCTGCCAATCTAGTATTTCTACCATTGTATGTTAGACTTGTCCTGAGCTGCTTTCAGGATTTTTTCTTTGTCATTAAGACTTATAACTTTTACTATTAAATGATGGGGTGTGGACCTATTTTTATTGGTTTTGAGGGGGTAAATTGTCTGTGCCTCCTGGATTTTGAAGCTTGTTCCCTTTGCCATATTAGGGAAATTCTCTACAATAATTTGCTCCAATATACCTTCTGCCTCTCTCTCTCTTCTTCTTCTGGAATCCCAATTATTCTAATATTGTTTTGTCTTATGGTATCACTTATCTCTCGAATTCTCCCTTCATGGTAGTTGTCTCTCTTTTGCTCAGCTTGTTGTTCTCCATCATTTGGTCTTCTATATCACTAATTCTCTCTTCTGCCTCATTTATCCTAGCAGTAAGAGCCTCCATTTTTTTTTATTGCACTTCATTAATAGTTTTTATTTTTTATTGTTTTCAACTTGGTCAGATTTTAGTTCTTCTATTTCTCCAGAAAAGAATTTTATTTCCCCAGAAAGGGTTCTCTAATATCTTCCATGCCTTCTTTTGAGCCCAGCTAGCACCTTGAGAATCATCATTCTGAACTCTAGTTCTGACATATAACCAATGTCCGTATATCCCTAGTCATCTGTATTCCCTCTTTTTTTTTTTTTTTTTGTGGTGAGTTTTTCCACCTTGTCATTTTATCTAGATAAGAATATATGAACAAGAGAATAGAATATTAAAAGGGTGGTGAAGACCCCAGAAAAATGTATGCTAACTAAATCAGAAGAGATCCAAAACTGGGGGGTGGGGGAGTAGGAAGGGGGAGAAATAAAAATTAAAAAAAAAAAAATATATATATATATATATATATATGTATTTGGTGACTAGGACAGAGCCACCCACTTGATTTTGGGTGTATTTTCGTCTCTTAGAAGAAATTACCTCCCAAAATTTTAAAGAAAGAAAGATTTATATGTACAAAAATAAGAGTAAACACAATGAAGTAATGGAATATAACTGTAAAGATGAAAATTTTTTAAAAATTCTAAAAAAAGAATTAATAAGATATGTTGGTTGGGAAAAGAAAAGAAGAAAAAGAGGAGGGAATGTGCTCAGGCTGGAGATTAGAACAAAGCTATGTTCTAAATTAGGGTATATTTTGATCTATTAGAAGAAATTGCATCCTGAAATTTTATAGAAAAATAATACAAATACAAAAAAGAAGGTTAAATACAACGAAGGGATAAAATGTGACTATAACAATAAAGGTTTAAAAAACTTTTTTTTCTAGAAAGGTATTGTTAAGATAAACTAGTTAAAAAATGCTAAAAGAGGAAAGAGGAAAAGTTAAAAAAAATAGAGTAAGAAAAAAGTAAAATAATAAAAAAATAACATTGCAAGATTAAGGGTCATGGGGAAAAAGCCATGAATTCTACCCGTTGTTTTCCCCTAGTCTGGAGTTCCACTGTTCTTCTTGACCAGTAAGCTTGGTCTTGGCTGATGTTCTTGGTGATCTTCTTGGGGAGGGGCCTCTTGCCGTGATTCTCAACTGTCACTGCCTGAGGTGGAATTACGCCCGCCCATGCCAGGGATGGGCTACGTAATCTGCTTGGATTTGCTCATGGAACTTCTGTTCCTTTAGCCCTTTCTGAAGAGATTTGGAGGACAAGAATGAAAATGGCAGCCTCCCAATCTCTGGCCCAGAGGAGACAAAAGCCTGGGGCCCCACTTCTCAGTGCACCCTCAGAGATAAGCAGTCAATCCCTCCCATTTCCCTGGCCTCCGGCTGCATTCTGAGCTCACCTGGTGTGTGACCAAGTACTTCTATCTTTGGCACATGGCCCTGTTTGGAGTCTCCAAACCCAGAAGGTTCCAGCCATGCTGCTCCTTACAGAGCAGGAAGGTGAGTCTCCATATCTGCCACTTGTGGGGGTCCCTGCTTGAAGAGCAGTGGTCTTACTGTGCCTTGAATCACTGTTTAAGGTAACCCCAATCTAAAAGCTCACTCAACAGTTGTCTCTGTAGTTGGCTTCCCTGCTGTGACACCTGGGGGCTCTGCCACACTCAGACACTCCTGGACATTCTGTGATCCTGTGAGACCAGAGCCCACACTGTCCCCACGAGGGCTCCAGCCCCGCTTAACCTCTGGAGTGATGTCCCTCAGTGCAGCAGACTTCTAAAAGTTCTGATTTTGTGCTCTGCTGCTCCACTGCTTGCCAAGAGCCGGCCCCTACCCCTCCATGGTCTATCTTCCCATTGCTTTGGATTCACCTCTCTGCACATCCTACCTTTCAGAAAGTGGTCAATTTTCTGCCCCTGGAATTGCTGCTCTTCTCCTCTATTTCCTGTTGAGTTTTCAGGTGTTTGGAATGGTTTGATACCTATTTAGATGAAGTCCTGGGATCTGATGTCATTACAGTTGGCTACTCCTCTGCCATCTTGCCTCTCTCCGTATTCTATCCCAATGGCTGTGTAATATTCCACTGTATATATAGACCACATCTTTATCCATTTATCTGTTGAAAGGCATCTCGACTCTTTCCACAATTTGGCAAATGTGGACATTGCTGCTATGAACACTGGGGTACAGATGGGCCTTCTATTCACTATATTTGTATCTTTGGGGTAAATACCCAGTAGTACAACTGCAGGGTCATATAGCTCTATTTTTAATTTTCTGAGGAATTGCCACACTGTTTTCCAAAGTGGTTGCATGAACCAACTTGCATTCCCAACAACAGTGTAAGAGGGTTCCCCTTTCTCCGCAGACTCTCCAACACGTCTTATTTCCTGTCCTGTTGATTTTGGCCATTCTACCTGGTGTAAGGTGGTATCTCAATGTGGTCTTGTTTGGATTTCCCTGTTTTGGCTAGTGACGATGAAGATTTTTTCATGTGTCTGTTAGCCACTTGTATGTGTTCTTTGGCGAAGTGTCTGTTCATGTCTTCTGACCATTTTTTGATGTAATTATCAGTTTTTTGGGGGTGTTAGGTTTGAGGAGTTCTTTATAGATCTTGGATATCAGCCCTTTGTCTGCAGCGTCATTTGGGACTATCTTCTCTCATTCTGTGGATTGCCTCTTTGTTTTGTTGACTGTTTCCTTTGCTGTGTAGAAGCTTTTGATATTGAAGAATTCCCAAAAGTTCATTTTCGCTTTTGTTTCCTTTGCTTTGGGAGACATGTCTTGAAAGAAATTGTTGATGTCGAAGAGGTTACTGCTTATGTTCTTCTCTAGGATTTGGATAGACTCCTGCCTCATGTTGAGGTCTTTCATCCATTTCAAGTTTACCTTTGTGTATGGTGTGAGAGAATAGTCTAGTTTCATTCTTCTATATGTAGCTGTACAATTTTCCCAGCACGATTTATTGAAGAGACTGTCTTTTTTCCACTGGATATTTTTTTCCTGCTCTGTCGAAGATTAGTTGACCATAGAGTTGAGGGTCCATTTCTGGATTCTCCATTCTGTTCCATTGGTCTATGTGTCTGCTTCTGTGTCAGTACCATGCTGTCTTGGAGATCACAGCTTGGTAGTAAAACTTGAACTCGGGCAATGTGATGCCCCCAGCTTTGTTTTTCTTTTTCAACATTTCCTTAGCAACTCAGGGTCTTTCCTGGTTCCATACAAATTTTGGGATTGTTTCTCCCAGCACTTAGAATAATGCCAGTGGAATTTTGATTGCTCTGGGCAGTACACATTTTAATAATGTTTATTCTTCTGATCCATGAACATGGAAGGTTTTTCCATCTTTTTGTGTCTTTAATTTCTTTCATTAGTGTTCTGTAGTTCCTCGAGTATACAGATCCTTTACCTCTTTGGAACTGATTCTCTAATTTCCCTTTCTATATTTTCATTGCTAGTATATAAGCAAGCAACTGATTTCTGTGCATTGATTTTGTATCTTAACACATTACTGAACTGCTATAGGAGTTCTAGTAGTTTGGGCCAGGGTTCAATCTCAACTCCACCCCTTCCTCTACAGGTGCCATGATGGAAAGTCACTTCACTGCTTTGAGCCTGGGTTTCCCAAACAGAATTCACAAGTATGAATGTCTGCTCTGCACACAGAATGAGTTGATCCAAGTAAAGCATTTCACATGGTGCTACAAAATCTCCCAGCAGAAAGTCACAAACTCATCCTTGACAACTCTGCAAACTTCCTAAAACCTGGCCTCAGGGTGGCACCTGGAATATCTCACATATACTAAATGCCTAAGTTTAGCCTCCTCTCATTCACTCGAACAGTATTTACTGCCTCTGGGCTGGGCACCTTTCTATACCCTGGAGATAACAAAGCAGACAAAACACACAGAACAATTCAGATGATTAAACTACTGTAGGTCATTTCTTTTCAAGGTTCAGAGAAATGACGTCCATGGACAAAACAGTCCCAACGGAGGGTATACTGCATTTGGAAGACTGCTCCACAGGTTGGAATGAGGATCCTGGGGCCAGCAAGAAAGCAGGGAGGGGGTTCAAGGGAAGAGCCCCCTAAAATGAAATCCCTGGCAAGCAGACCGGCCCCCTACTGACTGCTTCCTCTGAATCTACCCAGCTCTGTCGTATGGTCCAAGCCACACTTACCTGATGCAGTGCAGCTTTCTCATGACCATCACTGGAAAGTGGACCTCAAAATACTTTCCTGGGGGGCGCCTGGGTGGCTCAGTGGGTTAAAGCCTCTGCCTTCGGTCCTGGGATCGAGCCCCACATCAGGCTCTCTGTTCAGCGGGGAGCCTGCTTCTCTTCCTCTCTCTCTGCCTGCCTCTCTGCCTACTTGTGATCTCTGTCTGTCAAATAAATAAATAAATAAAAATCTTTTTAAACATTTAAAAAAATATATTAAAAAAAATACTTTCCTGAGAGAAGATCTTCATCTTAAGGAAAAATACACAGTAAGTTTTCTAATTCAATATTCCCTCATACATTTACTGACCATCTTCATGTAGTGAGTACTAAGCCCCAAACAGCAATGGAATATTCAGGGTCCAAATCAGAAATGATATGGTTAAAAACGCATGTTTCAGGTGACTTCAGTCTCCGTGTGGAGAACGGACAGAGGATGAAAGTTAGGGGGTTCTCATAGCTGTCCAGGAAGAAGGTCCAGGGAGGAAGTCATGGGGAGCCGGAACTGGGGGAGCAGCCACTGGGATGGAGACAGGAAGGCACTGAGAGGCCCTGGGGAAGTAGGACCTAACAGACTTTGCCAAAAAGCAGATGGAGACAGATTAGGGAAGGTCAGGAAACCGATGTGGGGGTGGAGCCAGCATGTGGGGAATCAAATCGGATACAACATCAAATATCACAAAGCACCTACCACGGTGAGGGCAAACACTGTCTGTCTTATACTACATTTACTTTTTCCTGTGAGAGGAGAGTGTGGTCGGGGAAAGGGCAGGCACTCTGGAGCTGGGGAATGGGGTTCAGATCCCAGGTCAGCCACTTGTCTGCCACAAGGTGCTGGGAAGTCACTCAACTCCCTGGGCCAAGCTTTCCACATCTACACAGTAGAGACAATGACAGCAACTCACAGGGCTGTGAGGAGTCCTATAGAAATAAATACTCCAGCAACACTCACAGTAGGACCTGCCAGAGTAAGCAGCATGGGTGGGCCTTTATGATGTACCGACATGTGTACACAGATGTGGGGCCTGGCCTGGGCTATACATTTATTTCTACTGAGGGCTGCAGTAAAGAAAGTGTGAAAGCCAGACAGGCGCACAGAAACACACAAACATGTACAATGAGTTAAAGGAACACATCTACACAGAGACCCACACACAGAGACACTCATAGACACAAAGACCCCACATAGAGATACAGAGAGACAAAGACACTGGGATACACATGCAAAGACACACACACACACACACACACACACAGACACAAATACTCACGGCCCCACTCCCCTATCTGCGTCCCCAGCCTGGTCATGCCCTGGCCATTCTAGCACATTCTCTCCATGTCTGCCGTATCCAATCACTCAGCCCTGATGACTATTCTTGAATGCATCCTCTCCTCAACCCCCATCTGCACAGACACCCCTTTCTGGCCTCTTGCAATCACACTGTGTATCGCCTGCAACAGCTCCTCACGGCCCTAAGGCCTGGCAAGAAACAAGGTGCTCCACACCTGCTGACCAGGTCGGCATCCCCCCCCACACACCATGTATTCTTTGAACACCCGTGTCCACCTGTACTTGTATTCCAGAAATACAAAGCCAGTTCATTCGATGGGAAAAGACGAAAGAAAAGCCAGGTGCTGGCGTCCAGAATCTGGTCACAGTGTCGCTATTGCAGGCTGGGATGACACTCCCGTTTCTAACAGGAGCAACGGCACATAGAAGAGCACCGTGTATGCAGACAGTCACCCGCAATGGAAAGCGGAGACTGCGGGGTCGCTGACCCCAGGGTCAGCATGATGGGGGCAGAAAACATGAGAAAGAACTTCCTAGTAGGAGGAAGGGTGAGCATCAGAACTACAGGTCCAGCTACCGCCTTCCCTAGTGGAAAATCTCAGGGGGTCTGGTTTGAAGGAGAGGGAGGGAGAGAGGAGACAGGAGGACAGAGAACAAGACTGCTTCCTGGCGTATCAGAAGATGCAGGCTGAGCCATCCCCACCGTTCACACTCACAGCTGCCACGCATGCCTGGCTGTGTGCAGAACGCGGCGATGGATGAGCTGGCCCAGGCTACTGGGAGGATATGCTTAGGGAAGATGAGGATACAACCTCTGCTAGGATACCCCACAATACCCTTCCAGAATGTTACTCCCACAATAGAAAAGGTTAAGGAGAGTCTAAAATTCCCAGAGACAATCAGAATGATCGAAAGCAAATGAAGGACAGCATACACTCCTATACCTTGTGCTAGACTTCTTTATTATAAGGAGCTTTTCCTTGGGGCGACTGGGTGGCTCAGTCGAGTGAGCGGCTGACTCTTGATTTCGGTTCAGGGTCGTGGGATCGAGTCATGTGTCAGTTTCAGTGCTCGGAGGAGTCTCCTTCTGGATAACCTGTCTCCTTTTGCCTCTGCCCCTCCTCGAACATTTTCCCTCCCTATCTCTGAAAGAAATAAATAGATCTTAAAAAAAAAAAAAAAGTTCTTCTCAGGCATGAGAAACTTGACTCTCAGAAGAACTGTAAATGAGGGGTCACTGTGGAGGGAAAGCTATCCAGAGGCATATCTGGAGCCTCTAAGGAACAGACATCTTCTTTCTGGGCTTTGGCAAAGGAGCAAAACGGCTGTTGCACGTGACACTTACACTTTTGATTCTGGGATCCCTAAGCCTGTCTGACACTCTATTCCTCAGGAGCTGGCATGTCACAGGAGGTATGGAGGACACCGAGGACTGGGCCTCGCTCCTGGACAGCCAGGGACAGCTATGAGGAAGGACAGCCCTTGGATTGAAAGGGGATCCCACAGGGCCGACTGTGGCACAAGCTGCCCAAGGTGAGATTCATCCCCTGTGTCCTTGATCCTTGGGTTGTGTGGAAATAAAAGTCGGGAGACACAGAGCTAAGGTCCCTTAAAAGGGATCACTACCCCATGACTCTTTATCTGTGATGGTACTGGCTTTCCTGGGCCCTACTGCTGCCTGCTGCCTCAAGGCAGAGCTTTCAACTGTCCCCAAAGTCTTGGGCTTGAGATCATACAGAATGAGCTCCCACCATGGTGCAAGCAGAAAGCCTGTGACCCACTCCTAAGCCTCTGCTGGTGCAGCCAGGGGGACCATCCCAGGTGGAAGGTGCATGAGACCATGAGACTGGCAGACAAAATTTTCTCCACACTGTCTAGAAGCACAGATCTCTCAATTCAGGGATTAGCAAACTTGCTGCAAATGGCCAGAAAGTATTTTAGCCTTTGCAGGGCAGATGGCCTCTCCTCAAACTACTCAACTCCCCTGTCGTGCTATTAAAGCAGCCACAGAGAAGACTTAAGTAAATGGGAGTGGCTGTGTTGCAATAAAACTTTATTTACAAAGACAGGTGGGTAGGCGAAATCTGGCCCTTTTGGTTAGGCTCTGAAGAGCAAACATTCTTTTTTTCAAGAAGACTAGATGTTTTTGTTTTTTGTTTTTTGTTTTTTTTTAAAGATTTTATTTATTTATTTGACAGAGAGAAATCACAAGTAGACTGAGAGGCAGGCAGAGAGAGATAGAGGGAAACAGGCTCCCTGCTGAGCAGAGAGCCCTATGCGGGACTTGATCCCAGGACCCTGAGATCATGACCTGAGCCGAAGGCAGCGGCTTAACCCACTGAGCCACCCAGGCACCCCAAGAAGACTAGATGTTTTTAAAAAACCCTTTGGACCAATCCAAAACACCTCCACTACATCTTGCCTACCCTGTGCTATATGCCTTCCTTACTACTGGCAGATTATCTTTTTCTTGGAAGGATTACCTAGTCTCAATGTGCCTGGACCAGAAATAAAAATGTCAGATTTATTCCTTATCAACACAACCACATGACACGAAGGAGAAACCAAACCTTGGGACCAAGTCAAAAGGGTGTGGGGCCTAGAGGAGGCATTCCTCCAGTGGCTTCTGCTCACATGCACACGTTCTGCCCCGCATTCTGCTCCAGCTCCTTCCACCACACCATGGTCACTGAGGTACAGATGCACCACTGACTGACAGACCACAAAGAACCCCCTGAGCAAGCACAAGGCTCTGGACAGAGAACAGGGAAGCAACCTGGACTTGTGGGACCTGCAGTCTATTCGCTCCTGGTTCTGCCACTAACCAGACCCATCTCATTTCCTGTGAGTGAGCGTAGTTACACCTGTGCTTGCTCGTTAACAGAGCACGTGAGGGATCAAATCAGGGAATAGCTACAAAAGGCCTCTGTGTCATATCATTATCACCAGCCTTGCACATCTCTAAACTGAAGACACTGTCACGATGACAAATCTTCGTGATCGTCAATACGGCAGACACAGGGGCTCTGGGGCTCACAATCCCACTGGGGGGGGGTCTTTCACACGTGCAGAGAACACGTCTACAAGGGTTTTTATCAAAAGTCCTGTTTGTAACAGCAAAGGATGAGAAGCCAGGTGCCCGTCCTTCACCAGGGCCCTGGTGACATCAAGTACGTGGCTGATGGCAGCAGCACCTCACTACATTCCCTCTGAATAAATGTTTAACATTTTGATCTAGACAAGCACCTTCACAAATGAAACAATTCAGGAAAGAAGAGGGCGAATGTTCATTTACCTTTAATCTCCAGAAGGTGGTCTCCATCTGAGTCCCAAGATTTAGAATTTGACAATAACATTCTTTCTTCTGTAGAAATGCTTTTATCAGCTGAGAGATGCCATGGACTCGAGCAAAATATCCTGAGAAAGACACAGAGACAAGCTCTCGCTCAGTGAGGTCAGAAATCATTCCTGCAGAGGTGGCCCCAGGAGAAGAGCAAAGGAGGATTTTGCTGCTCTGCTTTGGGGTCAGTGATTTATCTGAGGAATTCATGGGAGAAATCAGGACTTTCATTTTCTTCCTTTTTTCTTTTTTGTTTTTTGTTTTTGTTTCTAACTTAAAGCTGCTAGAACCAAAGTAAGTACAACCTATTTAATGATTTAACGGTAGAATTAAAGATCTTAGAAATGAAATATCCCTTGGGGCACTTGGTTAAGCATCTGCCTTTGGCTCAGGTCAGGTACTCAAGATCCTTGGATTAGGCCCCGATGGGTTCCCTGCTCAGCTGGGAGCCTGCTTTTCCCTACCTGTCTATCCCTCCCGCATATGCTCTACCTCTCCAATAAATACGTAAAATGTTTAAAAATTAAAATAAAATGTCTCATTATTTTACAAAGGAAAGACAAGTGTTTTACATCAAAACATCAGATCTAAATGTTCCTCTTCGAAATACACTTTTTTGTGGCCACGTGCAAGACACTTAGGACTCAACTAAAACTCTGAATGCGAGATCATGATGAAATAATATTTTGCAGTCAGAAAATGGGGCAGATAAATGGCAAAACAAAACAAAATAAAATAAAGCTGTATTTCTTACCATGCTCCCATCATCTCCATCATATGTGGGTAAAAGCTTCTATGTTTATAAGTTGGTGTCACAGACCATCTATGGGAGAGGAAGGCATGAGCAAACATTGCCCCCAAAATGGACTTATTCAGCTCCAGGGTGGGGAGAGCTTGAGTAAGGGAGATAGGCAATAAGAGGGGGAAAGGAAGATAAAATCTGTGTTCTAAAGCCTTGCTGCTTAAAGCATAACTATCTTAAGAACGATTTTGAGTAGCATTTAGAAACATACTGCAATGTGATATAGGAGTTCTATGTCTACTGATTCTCCTAATACATAATTTGAGCTTGTAGTTTACAGGTTATCTTGCATTTTATGTTTCTAGGAAATCACTTTTATTGTATATTACAGAATATCGTCCACAACAGACGATATTGAAACAAAAACTTTAAAGATGCTCACCACACCCTATTTGGGAAGTAGTCTCTTAGTGTGCTGCATCTGGAGATACTGGCCCAGCAGAGGAAGAAGGAAGGCAGGCCACTGACATGCTGCCTGGGGCACCCAGCTCCCAGGGGTCCAAGGTGGGTCCCTGCCTCTGCAGCACTGGTTAGGAAAGCCACCTCAGAAGCCTGGGAGGGAGGCTTCAGGCCTCTAGGCAGGCCTGGCCCCCATCTTCTTAAAGCCTGGGTTCACCTTCAGCTCAAAGTAAGGTCCATGTCCTTAATTTAAACTTTCTTTGCATTTCTTACAGAACCTAGCCATAGGCTCCATCCTTAGGACCAGGATTCCCTACAAGCCCAAGGACTGGGGTCATCTGGCCAATTTCTCAATCTGGTTGAGACTGAGTCACCCTCCCATCTCAAATCCTTTCACGGACTTGATAGAAAGGACTTGCAAAGCCTAATAGTGTTACTATCACTTTACAAAAGACAAAAAAGTAATTCTTTACATGAACAGTTCACAGTAAAAGATAATATAAATGGCTCTTAGTCATATAACAATGATCCTTAACTTCAGCCCCCCAAAAGAGGAATAACATAAAATAAAATTACTGTAAGATACCATTTTTTAGTTATCAGATTAACCACAATGAAAAGGTTCCTAATACACTGTGTTGGTGAGAATGTTGGGAAATGAGCACTTTCATTTTTCATTTTTCTCCTACTGGAGAGAGTGGACACTGGAACTCTCTCTTTGGAATAATGAATCCCTAAAACCTCAGGCCTCTGGGATGATGAGGGGATGTTGGATGGGAGATAGTCACTTGCCTCTGGTCATATGAAGCCATTTTGACCTTTCCCCTCAATGTGTATCTTGGGAATTAATAAATGTCTTTACCATTTAAACCAAATGGTGGGACTCTTGGTGGCTCTGTCAGTTTAGTGGCCAATTCTTGGTTTTGGCTCAGGTCATGATCTCAGGGTCCTGGCACCCAGCCCAGCATCAGACTTCATCCTCAGTGGGGAGTCTGCTTCAGGATTCTCTCTCCCTCTGCCTTTCCCCCACTAATCTCTCTCACTGAAATAAACAAACTTTTAAAAAAACTAATAAATCAAATGGAGTTGGTCTTCTGTTACAGCCTGAAGGACCTTAAGTGATATCTGAGCACATTACCTCATTTCGATTTCCTTAATCAGTAAGCTGAAAGGGGTAGGGCACATGTAACTGTGTGTGCATGTGTGTGTGTGGTGTGTGTGTTTTTAAAAAACTCTAGTCTCCTTGAAAAAAAAAAAAAAAAGAATGTCTGTTGGACTTTAGAGCCCAGGCTGAAAGGGCCAGATTTCACCTACCCAGCTGTCTTTGTAAATCAAGTTTTATTGCAACACGGCCACATCCATTTACTTAAGTCTTCTCTATGGCTGCTTTAACAGCACGACAGGGGAGTTGAGTAGTTTGAGGAGAGGCCATCTGCCCTGCAAAGGCTAAAATACTTTCTGGCCATTTGCAGCAAGTTTGCTAATCCCTGAATTGAGAGATCTGTGCTTTCAGACAGTGTGGAGAAAATTTTGTCTGCCAGTCTCATGGTCTCATGCACCTTCCACCCTGGATGTCCTCGGTCTGTACCAGCAGAGGCTTAGGAATGGGTCACAGGCTTTCTGCTTGTACCATGGTGGGAGCTCGTTCTGTATGATCTCAGGCCCAAGACTTTGGGGACAGTGGAAAGCTCTGCCTTGAGGCAGCAGGCAGCAGTAGGGCCCAGGAAAGCCAGTACCATCACAGATAAAGAGTCATGGGGGTAGTGAACCCCTTTAAGGGACCCTGGATTCTCTGTGTCTGATTTTTATTTCCACACAACCCAAGGATCAAGGACACGGGGGATGGGTCTCACCTTGGGCAGCCTGTGCCACAGTCGGCCCTGTGGGATCCCCTTTGAATCCAAGGACTGTCCTTCCTCATGGCTGTCCCTGGCTGCTGTCCAGGAGCGAGGCCCAGTCTTGGGTGTCCTCCACACCTCCTGTGACATGCCAGCTCCTGAGGAATAGAGTGTCAGACAGGCTTAGGGATCCCAGAATCAAAAGTGTAAGTGTCACATGCCACAGCCGTTTTGCTCCTTTGCCAAAGCCCAGAAAGAAGATGTCTGTTCCTTAGAGGCTCCAGGTGTGCCTCTGGATAGCTTTCCTTCCACAGTAACCCCTTATTCAGATTCTTTTGAGGGTCAAGTATCTGATGCATGGCAAAACCCCTTAAAAAAATATATATATATTTATTCATTTGAGAGAAAGCGAGGGAGAATGGTTGAGGAGGGCAGAGGCAAAAGGAGACAGTGAATTCAGAAGCAAACTTCCTACCAAGCACTGAACCCAACACATGACTTGATCCCACGACCCTGAGATTGTGACCTGAACTGAAACCGAGAGTTGGCCACTCACTCGACTGAGCACCCAGATGCCCTGAGGGAAAGCTCCCTATAATACAGTCCTACGCAAGATATAAGTGTTTAGGCTGTCCTTCCTTTGCTTTCAATTATTCTCATTATCTTTAGGAATTTTAGACTTTCCTTAACCTTTCTTTTCATGGGGTAACATTCTGGAAGGGTGTTGTGGGGTTTCCTAGCAGCTGTTACATCCTCATCAGCCCTAAACATTTCTTCCCTGTACCCTCATCTCGCTCGTCCATGGCCACATTCTGCACACAGTCAGACATGTGTGGCAGCTGAGTTTGAAGAGTGGAATGACTGAGCCTGTGTCTTCTGATATGCCAGGAAGCAGACTTTTTCTCTGTCCTTTTTTGGCCTTCTCTCTCCTTGCCTGTCCTACAGCAGCAGACACCCCATCAGGAAGCAAATATCTTCAGCTACTCAAGGCAGCAACTCAACACATAGTTGAGTACACACTAAGGGACACAATTACCTACCAACCCAGACAGTCAAGGAAATCTGACCCACAGAGTTTTACAAGGGTGAACAGGCTCTGTTGTCTAAAACAGTGCTTTCCAAACAATGAATTGTGACCCACCCATGTCATAAAATCAATGTAATAGTCTGAGAATCCCTGGCTTAGAAAATACAGACAACAATAAAACAGAAAATATCAGTATGCATCACAACTGTAAGAGTTAAAGATTGTTTTGTGAAGCTGTTGTTGAACTGCATGTTTGGGGTATAAGTGCCATGAAAACTCAGTTCTTCAACAAACGAAACCAAGTAGACTCTTCAACACAGAAAGCAAACTGATGGTTGCCAGAAGGAAAGGCAGGGGGAGAAATTGGTGAAGAGGATTAAGAGGTACATACTTCCACTTATATAAATAACTCACAATGATGAAAAGTATGTCAAGATAATATTAATGTTGTACTGTGATAGACAGTGGTTATACTTAATGGTGGTGAGCACTGAGAAATATACAGACGTGGAAAATCACTATGTTGCACACCTGAAACTGACATAATATTGTGCAGATCAATGATATCTCAATTAAAGAAAACTGTTCTCACTGTCAGGGGTTTGAGGAGCCCTGTCCTCAAAGGCATCATGTAGTGCCCTCTAGTGGTAAAAGCCAGATCTGCAGTTGAGAAAGAACCACAGACCAGAGAGGAGACTAGTCCTCAAGCAGGACTGTCTGGTTGGAAGGGACCTTCCAAATGACATGATCATCCCTGACATCCAGAGCAAGAACCTGTCAACAACACCAAGCCACCGCCTGAGCACGCCCTACAAAGAAAGCACGTGCTCCACCCCTGAGCAGCTCTACCTGCTGAAAAGCTGACCAAGCTGCCTTCCTCTGGGAGCTCCTCCCTGGACTTCCTACTGCCCTCTCCTGGATGACACGGAGCAGCTTCTGTATTCACCCTCAGCTAACACTATTGATCCAGACAAACAAACCTTGTAGAGTGTCTGCAAAGTACCAGGCACTGGGGATACAGTGGGGAACCCGGGAAGAGACAAAGAGAAGTAAGAGCTTATGCCAGATGAATGGCAACAGTATGGCAGATGAAAGGACCTTCATCAGACAAGATCAAAGGGCAGGCCTCTCTGAAAAGGGGAAGGCTCTGTGGAGTTCCACTGAATTGGAGAAAGCTGTGCAAAAGGTACTCTGGTGCTGTTCCCTGGTACAAACCTATTCTTACTCTAAGAAGGACAAAAAGCAGATAGAAATGCTCTGAGCAAGAAGCGCCTTGGAATGTTCCAGTAGAAGGCAGGCAGGGAGGCTAAAGAAGAATAGAGAAATAGGAGAAACGTCAGAGATTTCTGGGGGGTGTGTTTGTGTGTGTGTGTTTTAATTTCTCTCTGTTTTAAAACTTTCCTACACTACCCATATGTCATATTTCATTCTAAGACACCATCAATTATGAGACTAAAAAAAAAAGAAAGAAGAAACACTTCCAGTTAGTCAGTGTTTTTCCTATTGCTTAGAATTTTAATTTAATTTGTGCTGATGAAAAATCCCTTTGACACTTATTTGAACAGAATGAAAGGGTAAAAATGAATGACACGAGTAGGTTAAATCTTTTATATTTGGGTTTATGACCCTTCCCAAATTTATGTCTCTAAGTAGAAAGAGGTAGGGGACGAGGTCCGTTTTGTTTCCCCTTCAATATCCAGTTGACCCAGAATTATTCACTATAAAGATTCCCCTAGGGCACGTGGGTGGTTCACTCCATTGGGAGCATCCCTGGGTCCTGAGATTAAGTCCCACATCCGGCATCCTGCTCAGCAGGGAGTCTGCTTCTCCTTCTCCCCTCCTCCCTGGTCATGATCTCTCACTCTATCTCAAATAAATAAATAAATCTAAAAAAAATTAAAATGACTTCCCTTTCCCCCATTGAACGGACTTGACACTCCGGGCCAAAATCAATTGACAATACTTGTTGCGATTGGTCTATTTTGTACCCTCTGTTCTGTTTCATTGATCTATCTTTATCACAAAGACTTTGATTACTGTGGCTTTAAAATTAGTCTTAAAATTGAGCAGGAATAAGCAATGTGGGTTCTTCAACTGTATTATTTTAAAGACTTTTTGGCTATCTAGGCCCTTGGCACTTCCATGTACATTTTGGAATCAACTTGGTCATTTCCTCTAAAATAGAATAAAAAGAAGGCTAGGATTTTGCCTGAGATTGCATTGTGTGCATGAATCATATCATGGAAAACAGAAATCTCGACAACGTCATATCTTCTAATGCATAAACAAAATATACCCTCCCTTTATTTCAGTCTTCTTGAACTCCTCTCAACAATGTTTTTTTGTGTTCTCTGTCAAGGTATTTCATGTTTATCATGATACTTATTCCTAGCCTGTTTGCTTTCCTGTGTTTTTGTTTTGTAAGTAGGCTCCATGCCCAGCATAGAGCCCAGTATAGAGCCCAAAGCAGGGCATGAACTCACAATCCTGAGTTCAAGGCCTGAGCTGAGATCAAAAGTCAGATGAGTCATCAACTAAACCACCCAGTCACCCCAACCAGTTTATGTCTTAGATGCTACTGTAAAATATTCTAAAATTTTCATTCTCCTATCCATGTACGTTTATCATGCATCTGTCTGACAAAGAATTCCTATCCAGAATACGTAATAACTCCATAAAGTCAAAACCAAAACAACATTGACAACAAACAATGGGCAAAAGATGAACAGACAGTCCCCAAAAGATGTAAGAATGCCCACTAAATACACAAAAAGGTGCCTAACTCAGATCATTCATCACCAGAGAAATGCAATGTGAAAGCATAATGAGATGCTATTTCACCCTGACAACACAGAATGTTTATAAGGATGCTGAGCAACTGGAGTGTCACTATATTGCTGGTGGGAAGTGTAAACTGATTAACCACTTTGGAAACTAAGCTAGCACTTCAATATATCCCCCCCACCCTGTGACTAAGCAATCCCACTAACAATTTCAACAGAAATTTAAGACTTCTGTAAGAAAGTTTATTGTAGCCTATTCACAATGACCAAAAACTTGGATACAACAAAATGTCTAATCATCAGATGAACAGATGAACAAATCAAGGTTTAAACACACTACATAGAAAGGAGGAGACTACACTGACAAAGATTCTTTCCTTGACCAAACTCTAGCCAGACTGCTCAGAGCCCTCTTCTCAAACCTGGCTTATCATATACCAACTCGAATAAACATTAACATAGTTTCTAACAGCTCCAGGTCCCAACCCTGCGACAACACCAGTCCCCCTTAGTGCCTGCCTGAGGAAAAACTCAAGGCATCTACTATTTGTTCAATCAACACAGAAAAGTTGAGCTCTTGTCTCCCAGTTAGCAAATACAGGCGGTTTCATATGGACCAATACGTATTCTACTTTTTGTCATCTGTTCCTCCCCTGACTTTACTCATCCCTGGCCTTACTTCTTCATTCTCTCTTTAAAATGCCCTCTGTACAAATCGAGGTGGAGTTTCTTTTGAAACTTCCATAGAAGTTTTGAGCTTCCATAGAACCTTCCCTCCTGAGATCCATCTCACTAGAAAACTCAAACACACATGCAAAAATGTTCATCACAGCCCTATCTTAATAATAAATACACAGTCACTGAAATGACAAACATAAATATTGTCACATAAAGTACAATCACATTGAGGAATACCACTGAGACAATAAAAAATAAATGAGGCAAAAAATTATATGCTGAGATTATTCTAATTAGATTATAGAGTGGGGGAAATGTACCCACTTTTTTTGTTTAAAAAGTTAATCCTGAAGGGGCACCTTCCTTGCTCAGCTGGAGCATGTGATTCTTGATCTGAGGCTTAGGAGAGCCAGCCTAAGTTAGGTACAGAGATACCTTAAAAATATAATCTTAAAAAAAATTAACCGTATAAGAAAAATAATTAGTATTATAGATCTGAGACCATTGCTTTTCACAGGTATTTTCTAAAATTTAATTTGTTCCATTTGAGAAAAAAAATGGAGGGACGGGAGCGAAAACCCAGAAAAGCCATGATTTATTTGACTTTCTTCATGGGCAAGTTTGGCAAATAATTTATCCTCCATAGAATGAGAACATTCTCATTCTTTTTTTTTTTTTTTTTTTTTTTTTTATTTATTTGACAGAGAGAGAGATCACAAGTAGGCAGAGAGAGCGGGGGGAAGCAGGCTCCCTGCTGCGCAGCAGGACCCCGGGATCATGACCTGAGCAGAAGACAGAGGCTTAACCCACTAAGCCACCCAAGAACCCGAGAATATTCTCATTCTAAAGTGACATGTCTTCTCTGGGGAGGGAAAACAGCCGCCCCCACCTTCAGAATATCTCAGATCAAAATCTCAACCCTGCTTTCTGGGCTGAGCTGTGTAGATGCCAACACTGTGCTGGAAAGGCCTAGGCTGTCCAGAAAATGCTGCCTCTCCCAAGAGGTGATCCTGTGACCCCCGTGCACATCAAGGAGGGTGATTTTCGATGTGGCTGGCATCAGATTAACTTTTGGAATTCTCAAAATGGAATTCAGTCTTACAGCCCCTAGCCTGCTTTCTAAAACACACAGACCACTAAAAACCAGTGAAACAGAACATGGCCATTTGGAGACCTCATCAGGGAATAGAGCCTTGAGCATCTACACTCAGTTCCTCGTCACTCTGGGGGCTGAGAAATACTTACTGGTGCCTACAGGGCATGAGGCACTGAGACACACATGGTCCCTCCGGGCATCATTATTCCCACGGGGTAGATAATCATTAAGCAAGATGTCTGTGTTGCAACGGGACTGACTGCCACAAAGGACATGCACAGAGAAGAGATAGTCTGCAGGTATCAGGGGCCTCCGGAGGGGCCAGAAGAGCCAGAGGCTGGGCACCTTCTTGACTCATGGGCCTCACCCACATCCAATCTGTCAGTACATCCCATCAGCTCCTCCTCAACATGTAACCAGACTCGGGTCAATTAGCAGCACTTCCACCCCTACCACCGTGATCCAATCCGACAGCAACTCTTCTCTTGGAATATTCCAGTAGTCTCCTAGTGATCTCCCTGCTTCCACCCTCACTGTTCTCAACAGAGAAGCTGAAGTGATCCCAATAAAACCCAAGTCAGGTCACCTCATTCTTCACTTCAAAATCCCCCCTGTCAGTGGCTCCCACCCCAGGTCTCTAACACCCCCTTCTCCCTCACTCTGGCCTTGTCATTCCTGGAACAAGTCGGCCCAGCTTTCTTCATGGAGGCCTTCCTACTCCCCCTTCCCCCTGCCAGGGACACTGTGCCCACAGACATGCACAGGGCTCACTCCCTTACCTCCCCACCTTTGTCCTCAGGGGGCCTTCCCTGGCCATCCCAGCTCAGATGACAGCCCCTTCCAACCCTCCTACAGCATCCAGCTGACACACCAGATTCCTTGCCTCTCTGTCTCCTGGCTGCTTTTCTCCCTGGAAGAAAGGTTCGCTAACCGCTGCAGCCCGGTCTATTTGGGTCATGTCTGGAACTGCAGGAGAACCAAGCCTCTGGCAACTGAGCCGGTATTCAATAAAGAATGTGGAGTCACTGCCATTCATCTGAGGGGAGATGAGAGCTCATGAGGCGAGGGGGGTGGGGGAGAAAGCATCTCGGGCAGAGGGAGTGGCCGAACTGCCCCAAGGCCAGCAGGCACAGGGCACATTGGAAGGACTGACCAGATATTGTCAGGCAGAGAAAGCGAGTGGGAAACAGATGGAAGAAGGGGGACAGAGCAGCCCACAGGAGGAAAGTTTGCATCCATCTCCAATAACAAAAAGAAGCCAGAAAACTAGTAGTGATATGATTGAATGGGCCTTCCTGAAAGCTCTGGCATCCGGGGAGATAGGGACCTGGGGGAGATAGAAGAGCCTGGAAGCTCACTAAGCACACTAGAGCCATGGCTCTGAGCACAAATGATCTTAACTGGGACAAAAAGGGCAGAAGCAAAGGTGGAGAAAAGGAGGTAAATTCCAGAAATATTTAGCAGATAAAATCACAGGTCTGGGTGAATGATCGAATAAGGGGGAAAGAAAGTAAAAGCAGAGTTCTGAGATGACTCCTCCCTTTTGCACATGGGAGAGGAAGGACACAGTAGCCCCATTCACAGAGTTGGGGGATTGGGGTGGCAAGAGGGAAAATACAGGAAGCGGATCTCGAGCACAGTTTTAGAAAGAATGGACCTGCAAAAACTCTGAGACATCAAAAAGCAGATTTCCAGTCAGTAGCGGAAGACCCATGGTACTGTGAGAGGATCACGAAAAGCAAAGTGAGTCACGCCGTGCAATGCAGAGTCTCACCTTGTTGCCAATGATGAATCAAAAGGTTTCCAGTAACAGAAGATGTGGGATTCCAAAAAAAATCACCCTGGCCAGAGCAGGAGCATGTGGTTGGGAGAAGGAGCTGGACGAGAAGCAGGTAGGACGAGGAGGATGGGTTGCAACAGAGCAGGCAGGAGAAGGGACCTGAGCCAGGGGTGTGGCCACAGGGAAGGAAAAGGGAAGAGACTTGCCCTCTGTCACCAGTGTGGCTCCCACACAGCTCCTGGGGATGGTCGAAAACCCAGAGCATGTCACCTCCCCGACTTGAAACCCCTCAGTACTCCCCAGTGCTCCCGTATTTCACTCTCTGAAAGCCTCTCCAGAAAGCTCTCTTGCTACCCGCTCCCGGACACAACATCAGGTGCCGCTGACACAGCCCTGGGCTTCAGTGTCCAGGCTAGTTTCCCCTGTCTGGCAAACACCTGTTTGTCTTGTGAAGACTTCCCTCCTCCAGGGGGCAAGAAGGAAGAGCAGTGCTGACACCGAGGAGGTGGCCTGGCACCATGAGCAAGGCTGCACGGCTGGTAGCGCACAGAGAGGCATGTGGTTCCCCTGCTGGGCACAAACGACCTCGCAGAACAGCAGCACGAAGGTGACCTGGCCACAGTGAGGAAGGAGACAAAACAGGCCCACTTCCTCTCTTGTCCAAACACACAAAGCCAGGTTGTTGTGCCCACCACAAAATACCAATCATCCCCTTTCCCGGCTCATACGAGTGAGCGCCTTCCTTGTGAATGACACTGTTCACGCTACTCACACCTCCTTCTAGAAAAGACCGATAGAGCTAGCTAACCTAGAACTATCTTACGGATCCGCCTCACAACTCGCATGAGGTGTAATGAACCCACTGTGTTTAAGGACAGGTGTGCGCCCAGTGGCCTCTGGGGAGGACGCTGACCCGACGCGGGAGGGAAGAACTGTTCCCTTTCTCGGAGGGACATTCGTGGAGTTCCATTCTGAAGGGTTTCCATCTCTGTGAAGCAGGACCCATCCCATCGCCCATGTCACACGGAGAATGAAGGGCCCGCCACAAAGTACGCTCTCAACAATTTCTGCTGGACGAACGACACTCCGGCCTCGTGCTTGCCAATATGTGACACATCTGTGGTGACGACGCTGCCCCCGCTACACCCCTCAGAATGGAGACTCTGGTGGCCTCCACGCAAGGGCTCTGGAAAGTACTGGTTCTGTCCACCAATATCACGCGGTCCCAGGCCCGCACTCCCTCCCAACCCCCCGCCTTGTTTGGCCTGATGTCAGGTGCACGATGGGGACCCTGACAACCCCCAGGGGAATGTCATCTACTCAAAAGGGAGAACCCGAACTTCTCCCTTGTCAACAGTCCCGCTCTCCCCAGGCCCGGCCCACAGCACAGGTGAGATAATTAGCCGCTCCAGAAATGAAGCCCCCCCCCCCCCCCCCGCTCTTCACAGGTTGGAAACCAGGGGCGCACGAGGTGACGGCTACCTTTTGGCGAAGGAGTCCCTGAGACACAGGCCCGCCTCCCACCGAGGCCCTGGCCCCGCGCCGCAAAGGCACCTCTAACACATAGAAGCATCTTCACAAGTGCCCGCGCACTCCCCCATCTTGTGTCTGTTGAGGCGGAAGAACATGAGGTGAAAGCGGGCGTCCTCAAGCTAGTGGCCTTGGGCGTAGAGGTTCCGGGATGCTGTGTCCACTGGGGACATGGAAGCGGGGTTCCACAGAAGCCGAGGGGAACCGCCAGCCTCCGAGAGGCAGCTGAGAAGACTGGTTCCACCGCGCTCAGCCAATCGCCTCAGGGACCCGGCGCAACTCTCATAACAACACTCCCGCTCATTGGTGCCTCTGCCCAGACGCTCATTGGATAATTGCTCCTCCCCTCTGCTGGCGGAAGGACTTATTGAAGAGAAAAAAATGTAGCCCCGCCCACACAACCCGGAAGCTCTCGTGGAGGGGGTGAGCGGGCTGTGGAGTAAACAGAGAGGGACACTAGGGAGCGCCGTAATGCTTTCTGGGAGTTGTAGTCACCGGTGCGAGGGACGTGCGCTTGGTTTTTTCTTGCTGCTCAGATCATTTTTGTCATTCATAGGGGGAAAGAGCTACAAGATCCTCAGTTTTAGGGCGAAGCACAGAGAATCCAGCCAGAGGAAACAAGTTAGTTGGGGTTCAGTCTCAATCACTGAGCAAATGTTCATGGAGCGCTGACTGTGGGCCAGGAGTTCTGCTAAGTAAGGGCTTTGCACACATATCCTTTTCAAATGTGGACAAGGAATGTGTGGAAAACTGGTTCAATGCAAAATCGTGTGAACGTGAAAGCGAACTACAACTGCCAGTTACAAGCATCAATGGTTAAGGAACATATTGAGGGAAGAAGGGAACAGATCATTTTTATAAAGTTCAAACCAAGGAAAACGAATGTTCAGAGAGATGCACGTACATGATAAAATACTATACAGAAGAAGAAAGGAATGGGGGAGGGGAAACAAGAATCACCACATTTGTGACCTGGAGGGAGGGGATGGGTAGAATCCTGGAGGATTCTTCATTCATTTCTTCATTCATTGCACTTCAATCATTTCTCAAGTTCTGGTGGTTCACCAACTCACCATTTCACAAGTTCTGGTGTTTCATTATTATGCATATTTAAGACGTTCCTTACATATATTTTGTACTGGACTTCTTAGAAAACATCTTTATTTATCTAGTGATCTCCTCATATAGGCTGACAATGATGCTAATGGGAAGGCTAATGGAGTCTGGACCACTGAATGCTCATTAGAGGTGACCTCAGTTTGCAGCGTTGGAACTAATGGGAAAATCCCCAGATCCTGTGGAAATGATGGATCAGAAGCACCTTGACTCAGAAAAATGAAAGAAACTGTCATCCAGCGCTTGGAGAGTGCATAGGGAGCTGGGCACAAACTACCCCTCCTTTCCCATGACCATCTGGTAGGACCTCAGTCAAACCAACATCTTCCTTCTCTGCTGCTGCTGTTTTCTGAGTGTGGGGCCTGTGATTTCATCACAAGCTTTAAATGGCTATAGTCAGGTGGAAAGCCTGCTATCCCCCATAGAATTATTTTTGCACCCTTTATAAAAACTCAGTTGGGTATATTTATGGAAACTATTTCTGGGTTCTTTGTTCTGTTCTATTGATTTATGTTTCTGTCCTACAAATACCACAGTCTTCCCTATTATAACTATCTAATAAGTTTTGAAACTGGGTAGAATGAATGTTCCCACTTAATTACTCTTTTTCAAAACTGTTTTTGAAAGTACTCTAATTCTTCTGTCTTTTTTTAAAGATTTTTATTTATTTATTTGACACACAGAGATCACAAGTAGACAGAGAGGCAGGCAGAGAGAGAGGAGGAAGCAGGCTCCCCGCTGAGCAGAGAGCCCAATGTGGGGCTCCATCCCAGGACCCTGAGATCATGACCTGAGCCGAAGGCGGAGGCTTAACCCACTGAGCCACTGAGGTGCCCTCTTCTGTCTTTCCACATACATTTAAAAATATTTCTGTCTTTACCAAAAAAAAAAAAAAAAATCTCTGTCAATCTGGGGAGAATGAAGATCGTTATTATACACAGTCTTCCAATTCACAAACATGGTGTATCTTTCCATTTATTTATAGCTTTCAGCATGTGACTCCTGGACATGCACTGTTAGATTTATCCCAAAGTAGTTTCTTTGTACGAGTAATTGTTAATGTGTATTTTATCGTGGAGCCCACATATTCATTGCTACGTATAGCAATACAACTTACCTTTATGTGTTTACCCTGTATACTGTTTCACTGCGAAATTCCATTATTAGTTCTAAGAAGAATTACATTCTCATACCCTCTTGTGGCATAAGGCCTGAAATGAAGATTCCATATTACGGGCTGTCTTGACACCTGGAAAATCAAGGCATCAAATGGCATCATGCATGTTCTCCTCTCCCTCTTCCATCACAGGGACTAGATATACTGCCTATTGGTTTTTGGGGAGCAGCGTTCAGTTCCCTAGAAGCCCACTGAATTCTTCAAGCCAGCCACTCACACCCTCCCATGGGAACCAGGACTTGCCACACCCTCTTGTTTCAACCAAGTCTAGCCTTCCAAGGCCCTGCTGGTTCTCTCTGTTCCCAAGTGCAATCTCTGTTCAGTCCTGCACAGTGTGTGGTATCCTCCTCCCCTGAAGTGTGAGTGTTTGTGACTAGTAAACTGTTGTCAATCACATGTGTCAGGTGTCAGGGGATCCCCACAAGTCTGGAGCAGGAATCTCTCTCTCATCAGGGACCTGAGGAGAAGGTGATTAAAACAAGCGGCATCACAAACAGGGCGTCCCCACGTTAAATGAGGACACAGGGTCAGCTTGACCTGCTCCTTCGCTAACTAACTGGATTCAGAGGTGACAGTCACGATCTGGGAGGGAACTGGCCATCGCTGGCCAGCTTGTGTGTTGGCCCGTGTTCTGTTATCTCACATGGAGGTCGCCATCCATTTCCAAACTAATGTCCCATCCTTGCCAATAAGGTGAGAATGAATGAGAATTGACTGTATCTAGGAGGGAAGTGTCACGTATGTGACCTGCATGTGGCCTGTATTGGTCTCCAAGGCTCCCCCCTGAGGTTGGCAACCACAGGACATGCTGACTGGTGTGCTTCAGTTCCAGGGACTGGGTGTTGGGCCAGTGTTTGACCCTGATGTTCCGATCCTATGGGGGAAAGCGCACCCCAAACACAGTCCTGGGGGATGACCCTCTGTGTTGTGGGTGGAAAGGAGGGAGGCCCTGACCCCAGGGAAATGTAAGAATGGCTCCCTGGTTGCCTCCTGAGTCACCGTGGTTCAGACGATGGGAGTGGCCTTGCCTGTCTCCCGAGCTGCTGTTCCTCTCTCTGTTACCATGTGTCTTCCTGAGCACTCAGGGTTTTGAGGTGCACATCCATGGCAGCCCAGGGCCCATGAGCTGATGAAAAACAGGAAAGTGAAGGGAGGGACGTTTGGTGTTCTACTTCTGTCCCAGTGCCAAACCTCTCACCAGCACACTTGGCTTTCTCTCTCTCTCTCTCTCTCTCTTTCTTTTTTTCTTTTTTTTTTTTTTTTACATTTTTAAAAAAGATTTTATTTATTTATTTGACAGAGATCACAAGTAGGCAGAGAGGCAGGCAGAGAGAGAGAGAGAGGGAAGCAGGCTCCCTGATGAGCAGAGAGCCCAATGTAGGGCTCGATCCCAGGACCCTGGGATCACGACCCGAGCCAAAAGCAGAGGCTTTAACCCACTGAGCCACCCAGGTGTCCCTCACTTGGCTTTCTCTTAATGTTGTTACTCTCCAGCTTGTCATAGGACTCATCTGGTGATCCAGACGCTTGAGGCTCCCAACCCAGCCATGGACAAAATGATCATCCCAGCACAAAAATAATGATGATAATGATGATGATGATGATGATGATGATGATGATGATAATAAAGCAGAGAAAGATGATCAGGGTAAAAACATACTCCTCCACCCCACAAGTATATCCAGGAAGAAACAAGTCAAAAAAAAAAAAAAAAAAGGCGGAATGAAAGAAAGAAAACTGGATACAGGAGGAAAAACCCTACCCCAACCCAGATTAATTCAACATAGGTTCACAATTTGGCCCAATGGAAATCCAGAATTTATTAAAATAATTTATATGGCAAAGGATAAAAGGAGGCCGAATGGCTTTTGTGCCTCTACAACATCGGTTCTGAATTAACTTTAATGTTTGCTAAGCAGCACCAGTTGGCTAATCTTCTCAGCTTTAATACAAGGGATCAAATTATGGTTATACCTGGTAGAGTGACCATATTTTGCAGCTTATGTATTTAGTGATTTGACATCTCAGGCCTTGATGACATTGGAGGGACTGTCTCTGGCAGATCTGGCTGATTTCCAGAGATGAACAACAGCTTGTCTGGCAGCAAACCTTTCACAGGTAAACCAGCCAATTCAGAGACTTTACCCCTAATCACCTCCTCTAAGACACTCTTGTACTCTGGGCCACTATCCCTTGCCCTGATCATTCCAGAGGCAGGGACAGACAACACCACTGTGTCCCAGAACCCACTGAAATGACACGAACAAGGCAATCTTAAACCTGCTTACTCAGACTCACCTTCCTCTTCCCATGGAAACCATGGGAAGGGTCTTGCCCACATTGTCTCTTCACTCCCTCTTTCTCCTGACTGCTTCCCTGGGCAGCCCTCCATGGCAATGAGGACCTCTTTTCTTGGGATCTGTGAATCTAAACAGCTTCTTCCATTGTGAGAGTTACTTGTATATCTGCCTGTCTTACCATACCTGATTAAAATCAACTCCGGTCCCCTTAAAACATCTGAGACACCTCGGGGTGCTCAGTGGGATAAGATTTTGGCTCAGGTCATAATCTCAGGGTCACGGGCTTGAGCCCCATGTTCGGTTCTGATCTCATGGTGAATCCCCTTGGAATTCTCTCTCCCTCCACCCCTGCCCCCACTAGTTCTTGCTGTCTTTCTATGTCTCTCTTTAAAATAAATAAAATCTTAAAAAAAAAAAAACACCCAAACAGATTTAACGATGGTGAATATTTTATTATTATAGATTCCTCTTTCAACATCCTCTCAGTCACATGTGTCTTGACCTAGAAGGAGACACGATTTACATTGTTACACACAGGGCACCCAAACCGCTCTGCTATCATAGGCAATCATCCTTTTGGGGAGGATATTACTGCACCTATCTTTCTCCAGGTGTGACATCATATTTATGACATCCTACTGTGAGGGATTTGTTTGACACACTTATTAAGGACATACAACTCCAAGGGCCCTGGGTGGCTATGATCATTAAGTGTCTGCCTTCAGCTCAGGTCCTGATTTCAGGGTCCTGGGAAAAAGCCTGTTCAGCAGGAAATCTCCTCCCTCTCCCTTTGCCCTTACCAACCCCTTGTGTATTATTTCTCTCAAGTAACTAAATAAAATTTTTAAAAAGATTTTTTAATTATTTATTTGTCAGAGAGAGTAGGAGCAGGGAGAGTTGCAGGCAGAACAGGCAGAGCGAGAAGCAGCCTCCCTGCCAAGCAAGGAGCCTGAAGCGGAACTCAAGGATCCCATGATCCTGGGATCATGACTAGCTTCTGGGATCTGGGATCATGATCCTGGGATCATGACCGGAGCCAAAGTCAGACGCCCAACCAACTGAGCCACGCAGGCATCCCTGAAAAAAAAAATTTTTTTAAGGAAAAAGGGACATGGAAGTCCAACATTGTTCAGTACTTTTTGGGTTCTGGAGGAGACATATTGCTTCTTTAGCTGTTACTTCTCAGTGAGTCCACTTTGGCGGGACTCCCCTCAACAAAAAACTCTAGGATCTGTGCAAGCAAAAATTAACTGTTGGGGGTGACCGGGTGGTTCAGTTGGTGAAGTGTCTGCCTTTGTCTCAGGTTCTGATCTAAGGATCCTGAGATCGAGCCTGGCAGGGGGTTCCCTGCTCGGTGGGGAGCCTGCTTCTCTCTCTCCCTTTCACCCCCTCTTCCAGTCAGAGCTCTCTCTTAACTACATAAATAAAAGCTTTTTAAAAAAAATCACCTGTTAGTGCCCAGGTGAAAAGACTTTAGCAGCCTCCTCTCCCACTTCCTGGAGTCCCTGGACCACCCATGCTGTCTGTCAGTCGTCCATGGGCTCCCAATGCAAGAAACGGCCCCCCTCGGCCCTGGTGAGAGACCATGAGAGCAGCAGTTGCTGGCCAAGCTCTGGGCTCTTTTGGAAACACAGTCTCTCAAGACTCTGAGCCTTCCTATCCAGCTGTCCATTATTTTCTGGGTCATGGCACCCCCACCAGCTTAATATAGTCATCAAGTCCTACTTGCTCCAGGCTGAAGCCCAAGTCTGCATATCCTACCTGCAGGTGGAGGTGGCGGCTTCTGTCCACAGTGCATTGCCAGATTCCATGGTGCTGGAGGACGTCCGCTCTTCCTCCTACCCGTTGGCTACCCAGGGATTTCCATGGGATCAACTGCATGAACATCAGTGGGAGTTATTACATTTTGATTTTGATGACCACGTTTCCCTCCTGGTCATGTGACAACTTCACTTCCTTGAGAAGCACCTGTCCTACGCCTTAAAAGTCTCAGTCCCAGGTTGAAATTGATGTCCAAATATCAGAGTCTACTGTGATGGAAAGATGAGATTAAGATTCAATAGAATTGTCTTGGCATTGGGTAATGTCAGAGGGCTGCAAATAGCCCCATTTCTTATTCCCTTTGCCCTCTGCTCCCATGGATCAGATCCTCTGGCCAACAAGCCCTCCTTAGCACAGAGACAAGGCACAGTTTCTCCCCAAGTAAGCTCCAGTTCCCTGACAGCCTGTGGAATGATCCAGCAAGCCAGTCAGTCCCTCCTGCAGGAAGTAGGGCTCACCTTCACTCTCCTGTTACTACATAGCCTGCACCCACAGCCCTTGATCATTCTGTTCCCGAGTGCAACATCCCCCGTGGCCCTGCATGGTGTGTGTGTCCTCCTTCCCTGGGCCATGAGTATAGGTTGGTAATAAATTACTGTGGAGCTCAGCTGTGCAGCATCTGGACATCCCATAACTTTCGGGTGGGAATCACTCCCTTCACCAATTGGTGAAGAAGAGAATAATGAAATCTTTCTCACTTGTACCTTTGTCAAGGCACAATGATGAGGCTCATGGGCTTGAAGTTATTTGGATAATAATCTATTGGGGGCTTTCAAGAATTCACCTGGGGCTAAATGGCAGCCTTTATGTGACTGATGAAGAGGAAGGAAGGCCGTGAAGGCAAGGGCTTGGATGGTCTCTTAAAGCTCAAACTCCAGGCAGTGGGGGAACCCTCCAATATTTGCAGCAGGGAAGGAACATCACATTGTTATTTCAGTTCACCCTGACAGCAGAACGCATTCAAGGGAGGCCAAGAGTGGAACCAGCGAGATCAGTAGGCAGTCTACTACACCAGTTGGAGACAGGAGTGGGTGAATCAGAAAACTGACAACAGGAAGTCAGGGAAGGAATTACCATATTTGGCAGGCTGAAGATACAGCAAAATGGAAAATCAGTGGAATAAGGTCCTTAAGGAAATGTGAGTGGATCCTTTCCAAGGTATAATGGGGCGCTTTTGGATCCAGGCCCCCCAGTCACCCTGCTGCGAACACCCATGGGCTCTTGACTGTGCAGTCACAGCTGGTCTTCTCGGATCCCCAGCGTGCTTGCCATCAACCTCAATGCTTCCTGCCATTCAGCATCAGCTGCCTGGAAAGATCCCACGAAGAGTCTCCTTAGGAGGATTTTGTCCACCATTCCTTCAGACTGACTGACTAAGGTCATCAGTTTCTTCTGTGTGTCCTCCAGGATTTCCTGCTGGACCTCATTCTGTTTCTTGAACTCTTGGAGTTGGTCCTCCTTCTCCTCCAAGTCGGCATTTGTTTGATGCAATAATCTCTGTAAGGACTTCAGTTTTCCTTCTAGGGTGTCTGCCTTTTCCATCCATTTGGCCAGTTCCAGCTTCAGGTTCACTAGTCTTCGATCATAGTGCCTTCCCTCTTCCTGGGAGTCAGCAAGCCAGAGCAGTTTCCTCCTTCTGCTGGGTGACCACGTGCAGCTGCTCCCGCAGCGACTCTACCTGCAGCCTGGCTCTGTGGCTGGCCTTTTCCATGTCAGCAGAAGACAAAACGAATTTTCCCTGCAAGACCATCACTTCCTCTCTCAGCCGAGCCACTTGGTCTTCTGAGGCCAAAGCTTCCCGGTGCCGAGAATCTTTGGCTTCTGCATCAAGGTGCCACCCTCTCTCCAGCTCCTGGGTTAGGCACAATTCTCTCTCATGTAACTGGTGAACCTCCTTCTGGAGGGTGCAGGATTCCACTTCTTTCTGTGTCAGTGCCAACACGACATCATCTCTCTCCTGTTGACACACAACTGTCTTTTCCTGCATTGACCAAATGGTGTCGATGAGCCGGTTCAATTCTCCAGTCTTGCCCTCTTCTTTCTCTTGCAACAGTTGCTCCAAGGCCAGGGCCTTCTCTCTCATCACAGCATGCTGGGATGCCTCCTCTCTCCGCATCACTGAAAGCAGCCGATTGTCTCTTGCAACGTTTGATTTTCCATTTTCTTTTCTCTAGATCTTTCCATGATCTTTGCATTTTCCTCTTTCAGCCAACACATGTCCATTTCAAAATCTGCTATCCTCTCCTTCAGATTGGTGACTGCCTGACTCAGCAGCTCGTTCTCACTCAGCTGGCCACAGAGCTTCTCCTGTGAAGAAAGCAGCTCCTCACTTTTTTTTTTTTTTTAAGATTTTATTTATTTATTTGACAGAGAGAGATCACAAGTAGATGGAGAGGCAGGCAGAGAGAGAGAGAGAGAGAGAGAGAGAGAGAGAAGCAGGCTCCCTGCTGAGCAGAGAGCCCAATGCGGGACTCGATCCCAGGACCCTGAAATCATGACCCGAGCCGAGAACAGCGGCTTAACCCACTGAGCCACCCAGGCGCCCCAGCTCCTCACTTTTTGCTTGGATTTGGAGCTCCTGAGCCTGAAGGGAGTTTTGTAGAACGACCTATTTCTCCTTCTGCTGCTCCATGTGGGAATCGGCATCGCTGTGTTCTTGTGGTTTGCCTTCTCTTTCCCCGGTGGCAGCCCCTGAAGCAATCCATCTCTGCTGATCTTCCTGGAGGGTTTGAATCATTGTATCTTTTCCTCGCCCTGATTTTCTGAGCTCTTCTACCTCCTCTTGGAGCACCTAAGAAGACTCACTCACTAGGTCAGACTTCATGGCCTTCAGGGAGTCGGCGGACCTGTGGAGTCGCTGGAGGGCTGGAGGAAAATCACATCAAGGTTCCCTAAAAGGAGGTCCTTGGCAAAGCTCCCCGATGCGAAGCTGAAGTTGGGCCAGTTCCTTCTCTAGCTCTTGTAAGTTTATTTCATGTCCCTGGTAAGTTTGGATCTGGTCAAGAGAGACTGTCTGCGGTTTCAGAACGTTCTCGCTGTTGGGGCACGCCCACGCCTGCAGTTGTCGCAGATGTGTCTGAAGCTGGGGGGACTCACGCTTCAGATTTTGGACGGTGGTCAGCACCTGCTCTTTCCACTCTTCCATGATCTTCATTCCCTGTGTTAACGTATCCCGTTCCTGGAGAAGCTGCTGGAACTGATCGATTCGAACTCCTCGAGCCTCATGACCAGGGCCAGGTGTTTGCAGGATCCTCAATAAAGTCTGGCATATCTGACTCAACGCAGCCACTTCCAGGTCTTTTTCTCGAATCACGTGTGACAAATCCCGAATCCTTTCTCTACACCCCTCTGCTGCTTTCCACTCTCGTGGACAGTTTTTGGTTTTCCTCTTGCACCCTCTGGAGGTCTGCTTCCTTGGCAGTAAGTCGATCAGTCATTTCGTGATAGTCCCTTTTCAGATTGCTATTCTCTCTCATCTTCTCATTTAGGACGACCAACACCTGTTCGCTTTTCAAAGCACACTCTTGCAATTGCCGCTGAAGTTGTTCCACGCCCGTTCTGGCTGTGAGAAGCCGCAGGGATGCTGCTGGAAAGACCCTGAATCTCCACATCCTTTTGCTGGATGATCCGAGTGAGTTTCCTGATCTCCTCTTTGGAGAGCCGATCCACTTGCGCGGTCAGTTGGACGTTCTCTTCAGTGAGAAGCTTCGTCTCCGGGTCCTGTTCTTTGATTCCCTGGACTAACCTTTGAATTTCGACTTTAGATGGATCACGCTCTTCACTTCTGTTCTCTCTGGGAAGAGGCTGGCTTGCTCGCACTTCCTCATCCTCACAGGGTTCTCTTGGAATTTGCGGGCTTTTGTCGGGCAACTGGGCTTTCAGCTCTTCTAGCATGACTTGCAGATTCCGAATTATCTCGTCTTTGGCTGCGAGGAGCTGAGCACGTTCAGTGTTCATCTCCTCCTGCCGGTGTTGAAGACGGTCCGCCTTCTCCTTCTGCTCCTGTAAGGACTGAAGCAGTGCTCTCTTCCCCTGCTGCTGGTTGTGAATGATCTTCTGTTGTTCTTGTATCTCCTCCTCGAGATCATCTTTTAACTTGTTGAGCTGAAAGACCTCACACTCTAGTTCTACAATCTCCTCTAGGATTTTAGGGTCAACCAGAGGGACAGTGTGACTCTGTTGTGTTAGGCGCTCTAGGTCTCCGTCCACATGTGGATATTCGTCTGTCATGGATAGGAGATGCATGTCTTTGTCCTCCACGGATGGCTGTAAAATGTCACTGCTTCTTAAGGTTTCGGTTGACTTACCGAATTCCTCCTGAAGCTCTGGCCTTTCTCTAAGCTCTTCAATGTACACATCTTGCTCTCTGACCCATTATGTCAATTGCTTCTGCTCCTCCAAAGCAAAGGACAGCAGTTCCTTCGTTTCTTGATGGTCGGCGTCCATCTGCTCGATGGACGTATTTCCAGGTCTTTCTCTTGACCGAGTTGAATGAAATGCACATGCTCTACCAGTGACCACTCTTTGAGCCTTCGCTCAGACTAGTTTGTCTCTTCCAACAGCTTCTTTTCAGCTAGACACAATTTCGCCACTAACTGCCCTTTCTCTATTTTTAAAGCCCTCATAGAAATGTTGTTTTCCAGAGAATCCTCGTTGTGCAGAACAGATTCCTCCAGCTGATGTCTTACATCTTGGAGCTCCCAGACCAACTTTTGCTTTCCTGCTCGGAGATCTGAAGCAATGTTGTTCAAACTGTCGTTCAGCCGCTGCATTTGTGTAAGTTGTTGCTTCAACCTTCTGAGCTCCATTTCCCTTTCCTGAAGAAGGTCACGGTTCACGTTCCCAGCAGAGTCTTGGTTTTGCAGGTTTTCCACCTGTCGTTGATAGTCCATTAGTTGTTTGTGGTGCTGGTCAGTGAGGTCTGCTAGTTTCTGCAGGTGGACGTTTTGTAACACCGCCACTTCCAGCTGATGTTCGTCCAACTCTTGCATCCGCTGCCGCTCTAGGTCTCTGATATGGCTCTTCAATTTCCACACTGTTTCTTTGTTGATGGTATTTGGTCCCTGGGTGAAACACGAGCACAACTTCTTCCAATGAGTCACTTCAGCCTCCAGTGTTTTGATCTCATGGAGGCGTCTATTGATCTGTGTCTGGGCTGAGATGACATCAGCCAAATCCATGGCGTCCCCAGGGAAAGTCCCTTTCCCCAGTACATGTTTATATCTGTTAATATAGGAGATGTCACTGGTCAAAGAGGTCTCGCTGCTGTCCACAGCCCCTAGGGAATGGCCGAGGCCAAAGCCTAGGCACCAGCCCAGAACATCTGATGGCCATACAACTGCCCTGGTCCGCGGTGGGAAAGTGTCCAGCGCAGTCAAACTACCCCGCCAAGTGTCCCAGAACCCCTGCCTGTGCGAGGCTAAGAATCAAAAGCCAACTGGCATTTCCAGACAATGCCTGCGTGCCCCTCCCTCACCCCAGCGCCTGCTGGTCAGGCAGCTAGGAAAGGCCATGTCTCTCTGGCCAGTGGTCCCAGTCCCCGCCGCTCATCCCCACGACTTCCCACGCCAGGCCTGGGCCCCTTGCCTTCCTTCCCCTGCTTCGGTGGCTGTCCTGGTTGGGCCCCTAGAGCATGCTCCTGCCTGACTGTCCCCAGGTGCCTGCCCCCAGAAAATGCACCCGGCCCTCAACTTCCTCCTAAGTGGGATGACAATACACAAAGTCCTGTAGCGTGAGCTTTCCACACAGCAGTATCTTTTTAATTGAGGTGAACCGTACACAGTCACAGGCATCCATCCAGCTAGGAGAGAGGATCCTATGTGCATTTCACAGATGTCTACAGTCGCGCAGAGGACGGCCCTCACTGAGACTTTGGATATTTCCAGCCTCTAGAGGCTCCAGAGCGCCCGTCAGTCCTGCACCGACAGCTCGACCCTTGCCTAGCCTTGGTGGTTCACCGGCAGATGAAGGAATGCGCCACGCCTCCGTCCTGTGCGCCTAGACCAGGCAGGGGCTTGCGGAGGACGTTGGAGTTGCCTGATCCGCGGGTCCTCCGCTCTGCACAGTGTGGCCCAGGTCTCTGGCGGCAGAGGTCCGATTCCGCCAGGCGGCCTCCGCCTGGAGCTAGTGACTGGCGGGCCGTGCGCTGCCCCGGCGGGCGGCGCCGGTGGAAGTGACGCGGCGAGGGCGGGGCGCGGGCCTGAGAGCCGCCGCCGCCGCTGCCCGGGCGGGGAAACGATGTAGCCGCGCCAGGTCGTCCCCCCAGCTGCCCGGCCCCAGCCCCGCCGGCCGCCGCCGCCACCATGAAGAAGCAATTCAACCGCATGAAGCAGCTGGCCAACCAGACCGTGGGCAGGCGAGTGCGCCGATTTGGGCCGGCGGGGATTGCGCCCCGGTGGGGGCCGGGGGCGCGTCGGGTGGGGAGCTGCGTAAGGGGCCGAAGGCCGGATCCCGCGAAGGGGCTGGGCGGGGGCGGTCCGGCTGCTCCTCTGGCCGCGCGCTCCCGTAGGCTGCCGCACCCCGCACCCCGCACCAGGCACAGGGGCTCCGGGTCAGGGCTGCGCCCCGCTGCGGCCTGGAGCCTAGCTGGGAGCCGCCGCCCGAGCTCCCGGGAAGCCACGGGTTGGGTCGGCCTTCCGAGACGCCCCCGGAGCATAGGTCCCCGCCGCCCATTGTTCAGGCCCCACCGGGCATCGCCTTTGGGGGCGACTGGACTCTAACCTTCCCCTGCCCACCCCCGGGGGTTTGCCCTGCGAAAACCCCTCACGGATGTGCGGTAGGCCCGGCGGCCGCTCTGCTCTGGGGGCGGTGTTCTCAGGCTTTCCGGGTCTCCCCGCCGCTTCAGACCCTCCGCCTCCTGCCTAATGGCAGGAAATAATTAAGGGGCGATCAGAGCCCGTCGGATCCGCCTTGGGGAGTTTCTGGCGTCCAAGGAGGTGCTGCTGCCTCCAAACCGGGGGCCTCTGTGGACCGAAGGGCCCAAGTTCTTGACATGGAGAAATTGGCAACTGGAAGGAAAGAATGGTGGAGACGCCTTAGCTGACTTTTATTTTATTTTTTAAGAGCTTTTTTGAAAAGCCTTTCTCCCTCTGGGTTTGGAAGCAGATCCTTCTGCGTTCGTGCCTGGACAGGAAACATTATCCAAAATGAAATGACAGCAGAGACCGGGGTTTGTAGACCATCCGGCTGTTGGAACAGGAACCCCTGGTGGTTTTGAGAGCTCCTAGAGGTGATGGTCATGTGCCCAGTTATCTGGGGCACATCTTTCAAGGTCTTTTAGGGCAGTTGGCTATACTGGATCTACTGACTGTTTATTCTGGGATGAGATATGAAAGTGTGAGTTTTCCACGGCTTTTGCTTTTTTTTTTTTTTTTTCAACAGTTGAGTCAAAGGGAGAGTTTGGTTCGGTCAAAGCACATGTGATAGTTCTTTTTTGTTGTATGTACCAAAATACTTTTACTTCCCCTCCCGTTTTCTAAATTTGCCTTGTACTGTTTCAGTTCCCCGTCTTCCCCACCGCCTAACTTTTTGCTTAGTGGCTTCGTTTTATTGTTTAATTTGGTTGCTACCCCACCCTATGATCTTAGTGTGCACTGATTCTGTTTCCAGAGTTGAAGCCTGTTCCCTAAAGCCTAGCGGTGCCTATTTTTCTGTCATTTGTAGGAAATGATAGAAATAATGCTGAGAGGGAGGTAGACAGGGTCAGAGTGGGGGCAGTGTTTCAACCAAGAATCTGTAAATGAATTATAAGATAATCCCTTTTGAGTTTTCTTACTCTCCCCTTTGCATTTTTAGTAACATACCTTGTGAAACTCATATTTGGTGAGTGTCAAGACAGATTAGTCACATTGTCATTCTGACCTGTTTTTACACTGTATCAGGAAAGGGGTGTTTGCTTGTTTTGTGCAACCTTCTGAGCCTTTTCAAGCTTCCAAACCAGTCAGGGTCTCTTTGGTCCTAGCTTCCTCTGCCGCAGCTTCTGTTTTCACACTTCCATTTCGGCCATAGATGCCCTGCTTTTAGATTCCAGAGCAGGCTGAGGATTCCTACCTAGTCACCTCTCCCTGGAATTCTCTGGAGCTCATTTCCCCATACCAGCTGTGTAGCTGCCTCCTACTCCTTCTTCAGCTCTCCAGGCAAAGGTCTCTGCCTCTAAAAGGCCTTCACTGTTGCTCCCACAGAGACTGGAGGACCTCCTCCCAGGGAACTTTGATAACTCCACACAGCACCTGGTTTTCTATAATGGAGTGGCCTTTTTACTTGTTCTTGTTCTCCAGTAAATGAAATGCCTTGAGAGAGCCCTTGCTGCCTTTCTCTTTCATTTCGAGCCTCTGCTACGGTGCCTAGCATTGGGCGGAACCTCTACAAAGATTGTCAAATCAGGGGTCAATCTAGTTCTTACCAGTTCACCCTGGCGGTGTGAGCCCAAGTATGGGAAAATGAAAACTGGAGAGAGTCAATGGTGATTCATGCTGGACTGTAATTCTGGCCCTGACCTTTGACTGTTTGAAAATCTTTATTGCTCGATGCCAGTGGAGGCCGGTGGAGGCTGAGGCGTCTACCGAGCTATGGAGGGTGTGGCAGTTATGGTCCCAAAATCCAAACTGTTTTTCTGGGGAAGCTTCAGCTTCACTGCTGTCCATTTCCTTGATGTATTTATATTTCTTCCACTCAAGTTATTGTAAAAGTCTCAGGAGGAAACACAGAGGCAGAAGAGAGCAGAAGAGAGCCTAGAATTGTGATTGTGTGTTACTATGTTATTGGTAGACACCAGAAACAGGATTCTGGGTGCATTCAACTCAAGAGGAAGGCTAGAAAGCAAAGGTCTCCTGCACCCACGAGTGAAGTCATGTGTGTGGATGCCCATCATGTATGTTATCCATTCATAGAGCCTTGCAAGGCCATGTTCTCTACCCAAGAACGGGGACCTCGTGAGGAACCCTACAGTGAGGTTCCATGGGACCTCATGGGGGAGAGTCAGGAACGGCCGGAACCAGGCAGTTCTCCTGATGTGTGTGTCTCCAATGGGAGCTGGAGGGTGTTTCAGAAGATGGTTTGCGTAGCACACACGCCAGGCTGATTTTGTGGTCTCAGGAAAGGTTTGTCCCAAAAAAGAGAATTGGGATGGTTGATTTACTAAGGGGCACTTCTTGAGCCCACACTGCGTGCCGCTGCTCAAGGTATTAAAGAAGTGAAAGTGAACACAACCAGGTTTCTGCCCTGAAGGGGCTCCGTAGCTTTGTGGAAGAGATGGACAAACAAGAAATAATTATAGACCATTAGGTAACTGTTTAAAGAGGGACAGTAACACTCCACTCTCAGTGGATGGAGAGAGGGACCAAAACCAGACGGACAAACTGGGAGAAAAGTGGAGCAGCCTTTCCCCGCATCTGTAAGCACTTCTTTCCATTTTCTCTCCTATCGATTAGGACTCTTGCTTGTAAGAGAACCCGACTTGAATTGCCTTAAGCCAAGATGGGAATTTCATTGGCTCCTATGGGACCCAGAGAGTCCAAAAGTAGTGTGGGTGCAGCCAGGGTTTTTGCTCTCTAGATAGGCTGTGTCTATCAGGAGACACCCCTGCCTCAACCCAGTTTTCCCTCCTCCTTAGTTCAAGTCCCAGAGGGCAGAGAATGCTTTTCACTGTGACCAGAGGTCCAGGATTGACTCTGAATGTGTCTGGCTGGGCCCCATGCCTTGCCCTGGAAATGGGAATGGAGTCAGCCCCACCCAAACCACAGGGACTGGGAATGGGACAGCACTGGCCCCCCCGAGAGCACTGGGTGCTGTTCCCAGAAGGAGGGGAGAAGAGGTGCTGGTCAGGATACAGTAAGTATCACATTGTGTCTTTTGTAGTCCTGCTCTAAAAAGAAAAATGTATTTTGACAATCTCCAGGTTGGATAGATAATTCATCAGATGCAGGTGGTACTTTTTGGCCGGTGAGAGTCTGAGTGGAGGAAGGCATACACCAGCGTGAGGAACTCAGGGAACCCTGAGTTATGAGGTAGAAGTGTCAAGGAGCAAAAGAATCTGAACTCTTTTGAGTCTGACCTAGGAGAGTTGATGACCTAGGAGAAGCCCTGGAAGGGAGTTTCTCTTTGGGGTTGGTTTGTGCCAAGGCTGAAGTACTCCCTGCAGGTCCGAATGCTTTCCTAGATAGTAGCCTTTAGAGCAGTCAAGGATACAGACTCCAGGTTGTGGCAGAGTGACTTAGAATAGGTGAGGACCCCATCGGTGTGGGGGAACCTCACCGATGTTTGTCTCACCAGAGGGGCATGTGGGAACATGAGCCCAGTGTGGCCCAGCCTTTGGGGTTTTGGAGAAAGGATTGAAATCTGGATTTTCATGAAAATCAGGTGGTACTGAATGCAAATTAAACCACCACCATGACATTCTCAACAGAATCTGTCCCTGGTCAGACTTGGTCTGGGTGTGGGTCACTAGTTGGCAATGGCATGTGTAAAAGGATCAGGAGGTTAATGATTCCTCGCAACAAGTTCCAATTTTCCTTTTCTCTCCTGTACCTTACCCTGACATGACTGCATTCTAAGTTCCTGGATTTTTGGAAGAGCTTGTTCTTTCCTTTTCCAAAAGCTTTCAAAGATCTTATAGTCATACTCATCGATAACTTATCTAGTGGGTTTGCTTCCCAAGTGTTGTCCCAAAGCACCTGGCTTGGCTCTCAGGGCAGAACTCGGGGCCGGGGCTTTTGACTTTGGATCCCACATGTTTCTGACGACAGACCCTGGCCTGGCTGCCTTTTCACCTGATTCGCCAGGGAAGGGTTGGTGCGGATTCAGTGCCTTTGGTGCTGGCTGAGCTGCTGGGCTGTAGGCTTTGCATAAATGATCTCACCACCTTCTCCATAGGAAGTCCCAGAGGTGATGTTATTTATTCCCGATTGAATGATGAGGAAGGGGGGACTCAAAAGAGGTCATCAGGCTAGTCACTGATAGAGCTGTCATGAACCAGAAACCAGGTCTGGGATTCCAAAGCAGCTGTAAGTCCAGACTTCACGTGGGCAACTCTTCTTGGAGGAAGCCTGTGTTGGAGTCATGCACGGTGCTTTCATAAAATGGGGGAAACTCAGAGTTGGATGTTGCTCATCTTACCAGGGATGGTCCCCTGAGGGGCATGTGGCAGTCTCTGGAGACATGGTTGTTGGTCAGGACTTGGTTCGTGGAGGGGGGTTGCTCCTGGCATCTGCTGAGAGAGGCCAGGGATGCTGCTGACCATCCTAACATGCACAGGATGGCCTCACCACACAGAACGATCTGGTCCCAAAGGTCAAGAACGCTGAGGTTGGGAAACCCTTGTCTAGTCCTTTTACATTCTCGATATATGAATGGCCAAAACCAAAGATCTACACTGTTTGCTTGCGGGGTATCGATGTGTTCTGTTTGGTTGATTTCTCAAGTATGTAAGTGTTTATTACAGTCATTAGCCCATATTTAAAGATTTGGTGTTTTCCCATGAAAACCTGGATTAGCGGTTCTTCTACCATCATGAAGGCCTAGCAATGACTAGTGTTGTTCCCTTGTACAAGGAGTCGTGGCTAAGTAGCTGCTGTCCCCTCTGTATCAGGGGTCAACTGTCCATTTGCCCCACTCCCTCCTGGCTTGTTTTCCTGTGTTAGATTCCTTGCACACCCTTCCCTAATCACAGAAATCTAACGACCTTTCCCAGGAGCAAAAGACTCATTGCTTCACGAGGTAGCCCACTGTGTTAGGGACAACCCAAATTCTCACAGTGACTCAAAATGCATCTCTGCCTGGGCATCCCAGGGCAGTCCTCCGGTGCCACAAAGAATCAGCCCTTTTTGTACTCAACATCATAAACCGTATCCTTCCGTTTGTCAGCAGGAACCTTCTACATCCCTTACCTATTCCACACACTGATTTCCTCTGCCTTTTCTAAGGGAGCTTGGAACAGGGTTTCTGAGAAAACAGAGATGATGATGCTCTCTGTTTGCTTCAATCTGAGTGGATTCCCATCCAGAGTCTGCATAGAGCAGAGGAGGAAAGAAATCTGTCATCCTCGCAATTTCTCTTGCATGGCCTTGTTATACACTGAACATACTGTGAAATCCTGGAATATCAAACAGAGTATTTATAGGTTTAGTGAAAACCCATTGTTTGCTGAAACAAAAAGGAATCCTAAACAGATGTGGCCCTGGGGCATCGGGTTACCTGTGAAGGCAGCATGTTATTCTCATCTGAAATGATCTCTGTGTTAGTGGTTCCCAGTATGTCTGCGGCAGACCCTCCCACCCCATCCCCCCACCTGAGGGACCTGACATTCTGGTGTCGGGTCCCAGAATTTGTATGTGCACCATGCATTCTTTTTTTTTTTTTTTTTAAAGATTTTATTTATTTATTTGACAGAGATCACAAGTAGGCAGAGAGGCAGGCAGAGAGAGAGGAGGGGAAGCAGGCTCTCCGCTGAGCAGAGAGCCCGATGTGGGGCTCAATCCCAGCACCCTGGGGTCATGTCCTGAGCCGAAGACAGAGGCTTAACCCACTGAGTCACCCAGGCACCCCTGCACCATGCATTCTTGTCAGACTGTAGAAGTTTGGCATATATCATTCTATTTCTGTTTCTCAAATACAGGTAGATGCCGCAGTAATTAATCAGGTATAAAATCCATTTAAAGTATTATTACACTCCTGTCTGCTTTGTCTTTATGTTAAAATAGGAGCCTCTTTTTTTTTTTTTTATTTATTTGACAGAGAGAGAGATCACAGGTAGGTAGAGAGGCTGGAGCAGAGAGAGAGAGAAAGAGAGGGAAGCAGGCTCCCTGCTGAGCAGAGAGCCCGATGCGGGACTCGATCCCAGGACCCTGAGATCATGACCTGAGCCGAAGGCAGCGGCTTAACCCACTGAGCCACCCAGGCGCCCAGGAGCCTCTTTTTAAAAAGTTTGAGTTAAGGGAGGTTAGTCTATGATGTTCCTATCTTTCCAGGGCCCTAGTGATCTGAAGGGCCACTGCATAGCTGTCCTTGTATTTGGATAGAGACATGTCCCCATTCTTCTGTCTTCTCTGACCATTCCCCTGGGTGATTCAGCACCTTACAGCACCTTACCACCTTACAGCTGATGGCTTTTCAGCTTTGTGTTTTTAGCCCTGGCACCTGTTCATGCCTCCATTGATCTTCCTCTTGAACTTCTCCATTTGAACTACATCCTCAAATTGGCTTTGTATTCCTTAGTCTATGGGTCAGTAAACTCTGGCCTGGAAGCCAAATCCTGCCCACTGCCTCTCTGTTTTTTTTTTTTTTTTTTTTTTAAAGGTTTATTTATTTATTTGACACAGAGAGAGACACATACACACACACAGTGAGAGAGGGAACACAAGCCGGGGGAGTGGGAGAGGGAAAACAGGCCTCCCGTGGAGCAGGAAGCCTGATGCTGGGCTTGATCCTAGGACCCCGGGATCATGACCTGAGCTGTAGTCAGACGCTTAATGACTGAGGCACCCAGGCGCCCCACCACTGCCTGTTTTGTGGGGGGGGGGGGGGGGAGGTTTATTGAAACCCAGGCCTGCACTGTCCCAGCAGAGCTGAGCAGTAATGAGTGACCGTACAGCCTGCCGAGCCCATGCTGTTTACAGGAAGTGTTTGCAGACCCCTGCCCTGGCACTTCGAATGCTACATCATCTGTGAGTCCCCCTCTTTCTCCTCTGTGTTCTTTATACTCAGGCTCTTCCCCTGTCCTGGTAGTTCTGCCTCTGGATATCTTTGAGTTAATCTCTGCCTCTTGATGGCCTTAGTTCAAGCTTTTTTTTTAAACCTGGACATGAAATTGTCTTCCAGCTGGCTTAACTATCTTGAGCTGGATTTTATCCCTTCTGTGGGACATCTAGGCCTCCACTCTGGTTTGGCATGGCTAGTCACAATTTTATCATAGCCATTCCTCTCTAAATGATTTTCTTCTGATGAATTCTCTGGAGTCCAGAATCATGACATTGGTAGGGGATTAATATTGATGTGGTCACAGTATTGCTAAATTGCTTTCTACATGATAGGGCTGTCCTTCAGTTTTAGCACAGCAAAGGATGGCCCCTGGAATGCACATCATTGTACAAGCCGTGATGAATGTTCTATTTCACCGTTATGCTAGTAGCATTTGGTGTTGCCCTAGAAATCGCAACCTATTTACATTTTTTTCCACTGAGGTTGAAATGATTGAAATGTATTTGTATTTCTGTAGGAGTTTTCTGTCTGTGTCATTTGTTCATTTAATTGCCATGGAATTAATGTCCAGTTGTTGATGTCTTTGTTCTGTTACCAGTTTGGTTCAACAGACGTCTATTGAGAACCTGTCAGAGGCTGGTTAAAAAGATCATTGATTCCTAGGATCTTGAGTCGGGAGACAGACCTACAAGCAGATAATTCCAGTACAGCCGGTTGTACCTATTCTAGCAGCTCTTGGGTGTTAGTAAGGAAATATTAATGCCATATCTTGATCTATTCATATATTGCAATATAAATGAGTTAACATTCTTATCCTTGGGTATATTGCATAATAAGTGCAGGGACTGTACCTTGAGGGAATCCATTCATGACCATGTACATATTTGATACAAGTTTCAGAAGATAAGGCAGATTCTGTTGAAAACCTGATCTTGTGATTTATAGAACACATTGCTTTTTAAAAAAAATTTTTAAAGATATTTATTTATTTGAGAAAGAGTAAGAGAGAGGGCACAAGTGGGGAGGAAGAGGGAGAGAAAAAGGGAGAAGCAGACTCCCCACTGAGCAGGAGCCCAGTGTGGCCCAGGATCCCAGAACCTGAGCCAAAGGTTAACCTGCTGAGTCACCCAGCACCCCAAAGACACTGCTTTTGAATAAGTATAACATACTTGTAGCCAGTGATGTGAAAACAATGCTAAGTTCATCTTAAGCTCTGCAGGCTGTAAGACTTGTCTCTAATGTCTTATTATTTCCTGTTAATTACAGCTTATTAATGATTTGCATAAGCTGCTTCCTTTTGATTAGTCTGAAGATATTTTTCTTGGACTGCCCTTTCCCACAGTTCCTTTTAGGTGTCTCCCTTATCAAAGATACTCTCTTCTAGTAGTCCACTTAATCCCTCCTTAAATGTTTTATTAGCATGTCTTCTATCATTTCCAAGCGAGCTAGCCACATTTATGCCTCCTAAATAAAGAATTTAAATCATAAGTGGTAGACTAAGTAAATAGGTCCTCAAGTGAATATTAAAGTTTTAATGAATCAATGCTCAGAACTGCCCAGAAATTCTGAGCAATGATCAGCTACCCGTGACCCGTCAGTGTGAACATTTCTAAGTCTACCAGCTTGTATTTCACATAGTCACTGGATACTTTGAGATATGTGGGCTGGACTGGCCAGCTGAACCCATGCCCATCTGTACCTTGGGGAAATAACACCAAAGTGTTTCTACTTCACTAGCTCTGTTGGGTGCTAGGGTAGATGGAGCATGGACACTGGCTTGGGTTTCTGCGAAGATTTCTCTGACACGTGACACTTGAGCAATCTTGATAATAGGAAGTAGAGATGATGGGTCATCAAGAACTCCCAGAAGGAAGAAAAATTCTCAGGAAACCTAATCCACTGACATTTTTTCCTTTAACTTAATTTTTTTTTTTAAATCTATACATTAACTCAGTATATTTTGTCTATAAATTGTCTATATCTGATTGCTAGCAGTGGGAAAACTCTGTCCAGCTCTTATTTTCAAATTAGGTAGGGAACTAACTTTTTTTGTAGATCCATATGTACTAAAGCCCAGAGTGACTGTGGTGTTGAAATTCACAAGTCTCTGCATGCAGCCCCCTCCAATAGATGGAACAAGTTGGTTCTTTACAAAGTTTTTAAAAGCTGTGAAAGCAGCATACTCTTACTTCCTTTGCCTAATAAAAACTGATGGCCATCTTTCCCCAAAGGAGACAATTTTGTTGTATATTGAAACTCTGGGGGCGCCTGTGTGGCTCAGTGGGTTAAGCCGCTGCCTTCGGCTCAGGTCATGATCTCAGGGTTCTGGGATCGAGTCCCGCATCGGGCTCTCTGCTCAGCAGGGAGCCTGCTTCCTCCTCTCTCTCTCTGCCTGCCTCTCTGCCTACTTGTGATCTCCCTCTGTCAAATAAATAAATAAAATCTTTAAAAAAAAAAAAAAAAGAAACTCTGTGGTGGCATCATTTCTCAGAGAGTCACTTTTAATTTCTTTAGTTTTCATCATACTCGGTCATCCGCTTTTACAACCTTTTCAGTACTCTTATTGCTTTTGCATTCTTGGACCCGCTAGGATGCATGATGGTCCCCAAACAACCCCAAGATGGCAGGACTAAAACACACGAGCACCTATGATTGTGGACACCAAATTTTAGAGACCGGTGGTGTTGACTGGCTTTTGTTCTCATCTGTGGAAGACCATGGGTAGAAAAGCTTCCGTGCCAGTTTTGGGGGATCATGGTTGAGGACCACTGCAGTAGAATTGGGGAGCCTGTGTATGCACAAGTTTGAGAAAGTCAAGTGGGTGCTCTAGGAGGACCACTCTGGTGGCAGGTGACTTGGGGCTGTGGAAGAAGGGGATGGTTGGGGGTAAAGTGTAAGAAACTGTTCCAACAGGCTAAGGAGGAGTAGGACTATGGCGTGCTGACTAACTTGCAGATGTTTAGCACCACGGTGTTTGGGGAGAGGAAGGGAAAACTGAAGGGTTGAAGTGATTTGGGTTGTGGCTGGATGTTATCTGCTGAAATAAGTCACACAGCGATTCCTCACTTCCATTCATTTCTAATGCTTCTCTTTCTTTAAACATGTAATTCTCACGCCGGCTTTGACTTTTTGTTGCCTTTCTTTTCATTCACTGACTTAGGGCTTTGGGTGTGTGTGTGTTTGTGTGTGTGGACACCACACTGTGCTAATAATAACTACCAATGAGTAACGTGTTTCAAATCTGGCAAAGCTGGTCTTCTTCAGCTTTTTTCTTACTCAGTCTCTCCTCCTTCTGTATAGAAATGAATTTTGGTATTCCTTCGTTTCTAGCTCCTAGAAAAATTCACTTATGATTTTGATTGGTCTAGAGCTCATTCATGCACATAATATTTGTTGGGTACCTGCAATGGTGTAGGTCCTGAGGATATAAAAGCAAATGCATTCTAGGTATTTATGGCCTAGCATATCTGTGAACTAAACCTTAGGGAAGGTTGATGTCTTTTCCGCATGAGTATGGCATAACTCTTTACATACAAAGCTTTTATGTGCTTCCTAAGTATTTTGTTATTGTTGGAAATAGTGCCTAATTAGTTGGTAAACATGAGTGATGTTCATGTTTGTATATATATTTACTTTACTAAACTAGTTGCAGCTGATCATTTTGTTACTTCTTTGAATTTCCAGGTATATAACATTATCCGTCATGCTCTTATTTCTTCTTTCCCTATTATTTATTTCAATGATTTTTCTTTCGTTTTCTCATTTAATGGGTTAGACTCCAAAATAATGTGTAGCTGTGTAATTGTTTGCAGCAATATTGTATAAAGGTCATGTGATTTCACCTCTATTAGGCATTCCAAAAATGTGACAAGAACTGGTAAAGCCCTGTTTAAATGCAAATGTCCTAATCTGAGTGGTTCCTGATGGAAATCTACAAGCCTTTTCTCTGTCTTCTTGGAGCCACAACACCTTTTAGCATGTGTGACGTTTGAGCTTAGTCATAAGATTGGCAGGTGTGTGGCTTAAAGGCAGAACACTGAACTTGTGGTAGTCCATCCATACAGAGAAAACAACCGCAGTACGCTTGGACTGAGGAAGGAACTGGAAGAGAAATTTGAAATGGATGGAGCACTGGGTGTGGTGCATAAACAATGAAGCCTGTTACACTGAAAATAAATTAAATTAAAAAAAATATAGAAAAAGCAATCTACATTTACAGAATCCTAAAAATATAAAAAAAGAAATTTGAAATGGAGCAGATGTGGAAATAGGTTAATATAACTTCTAAAGAAATGGTTAGCACGTGATGGGGCGGTGGACTTAATTGCAGACTTTGACTCTTGGAGCAGTCTTGAGGAACAGAAACCTTGCTACACTTTGATTTAGATGGAGGTTCCAACAGCTCTCTACCTGAAAAAAAAAATCATTCACACACATAGATTTGCATATAATTTCCCGGACTTCACCGACCTCTTCAAGCTCAGGGCCAAGAACCCTAGGATTAAAGAATCCTGTTAGTTCCTGGAGAATAGTGTAGCCGCAGTTCCCGCTTTATGACAGGTATACGTCTCACATGTTCTCCAGAACACACACTTGACCTCTGTGTGGGAGCCTCCCCCAGAAAAGCCGAAAGGGTATATTCTGGATGATGAGATGTGGCGATCACCTTAAAGTACTTTCCCTGAATTACCGGCTTCTTTTGGCAGTGACTTCATTCCAGAATGTTTTCAAAGATTTTAGATGAAGACTTTGAAAACCTAAAACCACTCTAGGGCAGCTGGAGTATGGTAAAAGGTGAGCTGGACATGTGTTTATGCTGTCCACCTGCTGTCTCTCTGACCTTGGCTGCCTGAGCCTCCCGCTGCGCTCCCACGCTGGTTAGACAAGGCTCCTGATACCGTACAGGGACCAGCCCTGATAGGTTTAAGAAGTTGGCACGAGGTAGGGAGGCATCATAAGACAGTGAGGAAGCAGGAGACAGCAGGTTAGTACTGGAAAGAATAGGCAGGTTATATTTCACCTCACCACCGGGGACCAAAGTAAATTCCAGATGGATTAAGGGTTTCAAGTAAAAAACCAAACCATAAAATAGAGGAAAAGATGGAAAGTTCTTCATGCTCTGGCACAAGAGTGCAGAGAATGAATAATAAAAGGTAACCAATAGATTCACAGCCACCCAATAATTAAACTTTTGTCTGTCATATGTCATAGTTAAGATGATGACAGATGACTAGTTGGAGACAACTGAGAGCAGCCACAATGGAGGGTTAATGTCCTTCGTGTATAAAGCTCTCTTATCAATCAGTTTAAAGAAGTGCTCTTTAATGAGCAAATACCGTCAACAGCGCTCACAGATGACCAGTAAGTGTGTGAGACTCGTTTCAAAATTACAGCTAATTGAAGAAGCACAAAGCTTTGAGACAACATTTCTCACTTACCAAATTGGCAAAGCTCAAAATAATGATATGTTACTGTCTTGGGAGAGCCGACAAGGGCTGTGTTTATCCAATCATACTCAGGTGGGAATATAAACGGGCATTCTTTTCCAGAAGGAAATTTGCTATTGCATTTTAAGAACCATTTCTGAGATTGGAACCTGAATCGTCCACAGTGTCCTCCAATCTCTTATCCTCTGGATCCCTTTCCCAAAGAGTCTCCCTCTGTGCTTGCTTTCTTTCTTTCTTTCTTTCTTTCTTTCTTTCTTTCTTTTTTTTTTTTTTTTTAAAGATTTTATTTATTTGACAGAGAGAGATCACAAGTAGAGAGAGAGAGGAGGAAGCAGGCTCCCTGCCTAGCAGAGAGCCCGATGCGGAACTCGATCCCAGGACCCTGAGACCATGACCTGAGCTGAAGGCAGAGGTTTAACCCACTGAGCCACCCAGGCAGCCCCACTCTGTGCTTTCTTAAGTCCCCTCCTTCTCTGGCCTCAGTCAGTCATAGTTTGGGCTCTGACCTCACACTGCCAGCACTCCGTCCAGCTAGCCTTTCTCCTGCCATCCTGCAGCCCGACAGCCCTACTAGGTCATCTCTTGGGATGACCTGGGATGCAGGGCGTGGTCCAGAAAGCTCATCCCACTTCCCAGGGCAGGACGGCCTAGATGTTCTGGCCTCTACGCTCAGCTGGGCTCGGAAGACTGCCTCCCTGCCCTTGGCTCCGTTTCCTATCCCGTTTTCCTAAGTGCTTTTGCCAGACTTTGACTTTTCTCAGACCCGCTCCACCCGACTCCAGACGCAGCCACTCCCCTCGGATGACCTGCCTCCCTGTTTCCAGAGAAAACTGGCTACTGTCACCCTGGCCAGGTCCCTCAGGCTCAAAGGAATCAGTCTAAGTGGTGATTGCCCCACAACCCCCATGAGCCGCTGTCCCCAGGGCGGGGGTCGGCAGGGGAGCTTACCCTGTCCACTCTGCATTTCTAGCTTCCCTCTCTCCCCAGGCTCTTCCCAGCCATTTGTGATGTTCAGGCTGTTGTTTCCAGTTCTCTCCTTTCCATGCAGGGCTTTGCTGCTCTGTCTGCCGTCAGTGCCCTGCACGCTGGCTCTCAGGGAGCATTCCTGTCCCCTCTGCCACCCTTGCAGTTTCAGCCAGCCCCCCATCCTTCTTCGGGGGCACCCCACGCCCGGCTTCTTCCCTGCCCTCCCTGGGCGCTGCTTTGCTGTTCCCTGCTCCACCTGCCCTTCCACTGTGTTCCTCATCAGGCTGCTGTGCTCAGCCTTCCTATTTTATGCAAATCTGCACTCCCAGCGGACCCCCCCCCCCCCACCAGGCATTGTTGGCCACTCCTGCTGGCAGCACGCTCGGAATTTTCTCTGCAGATGCATCTTCTGTGGTTCAGAACCACAGAGCAAAAAATCACACCGGACATCTCCACCTGCATGTTCAACAGACCCCTTAGACCCAGCGTTTCCGGAGCTGACCTTGTTGACCGCACCCTCAGAGCCTTCCAAACTGTCCCTCCGGTTGAAAAACCTCACTCTCTAGCCAGTCACTCAAGATAGGAACATGGCGATCATTCTAGGGGATTCCTTCTCCCTTCCCATCCTCGCCACGTCATGAAGTCCTGCTTATTGTGTCTTTGTAACAGCTCTCTGTCCCCTGCTCTCCTTACTCCCTGCTCTAGGGTGGACCTCCCTTTTCTCACTGGGTCTCCTACACTCGGGTCTCTTAATACTCACCTCCTCAGTTGCCCCGCCCCCCAGTATGTCTTCCCCGCCCCCCTTCCACGCTCTTCCACACTGTTGCCAGAAAGATCCTTCCAAAAAAAATAATTGTAATACTGATAGCTTACATTTATTTGGATGCTTGCTGTGTACCAGGCGCTATTCCAAATGCTAGTCATGTATCAACTCATTTAATACCAAATCAGTACAGTATTATCCCCTCTTACAGGTGAGAAAACGGAGGCACAGAGACATTCGATAACTTCTTTGAGGTCACAGAACTAGGAAGTCCGTCTCCAGAGTCTCTGCTCTTAACCACTTATGTCATCACCATAACAACCGTGTTTTTGAGCTTTCAAGGCATTAGCACTGTGTGTATATTATCTCCCTTCAATCCACTCAATTCTGTAAGTTGGCAGTTCTTAGTATTTCTGTTTTTAGAGACAAGGAAATGGGGGCACAGAGACATTAAGTAACCTGCTCATAGTTGCACAGCTTTTAGGTGGTGGACAGGGCTTTGACCCCCAGCAAATGTGCTCTAGGCTCTCAGTCTTAGCCAATGTACCTGCTCAAAAGGAGTGAGCACCTTCTGAACTCACCTTTCTGGGAGTATTTCTCTGTTCTTTTAGAGCTGTGGGTAGCAAAGAAGGTATACTTGTATAAAGATGTTCTTGTTAATAGGAGCATTTGTGATCAGAAGAGACCAGCACCATGATCAAGTGGTATCCAGAAACGGGGAAATGCTTTGCCCCGTGACGCCGTAGAAATTCCTCTGTCAGTGTAACATGCTCCATTCTGACTATTCTCTGTCCTGCCACTGTATGAATTGACTTCATAATTTGGAATTTTTCATGACCCCTTAGGAACACAACTATCATAATAACATGTTAGAGCACAGCAGGTTGACCTGTTGTCTCCACTGGTAAGTTCCTGAAATTATCCATGATAGGAAAATTCTCTCATGACTTAATACACTAGAGGGGACAGTTTAAGGTCCTTGACTGAACACGTGTGTATTTCTTCTCTCTCATTAGAATCCATTGAGGGAGTCATGGGTGGTTCAGTCGGTTAAGTGTCCAACTCCTGGTTTTAGCTTAGATCATGATCTCAGGGCCGTGGGATTGAGCCCTGCATTGGGCTCCGAGCTCAGGAGGAGTCTCCTTCAGGTTTTCTCTCTCCCTCTCCCTCTGCCTCCTTCCCCCTCTCAAATAAATAGGTAAATCTTTGAAATCCATGGAAATGCTAGGAAAGGTATTTTTTTTTTTAATTCTTGGGAATTAAAAAAATGTGATACTGAAAGCCATTCAGAAAAAGTTCCAGATGACTGGTTAAGTAGGTCCGTGGCTGAATATAGCAAGTGCTGTTTTATTTGTTCATTCATTGTCCAAGACGGGACAATAGGATGTAAGAAAATCCTCAGAAAGGCTATTACATCCATTAGGAAAAAAAAAAAAAAAAGCAGGCTACTGAAAAAAAGACACAGAGTTCTTGGAAATTAAAAAATCTGTCACAGGGTGTCTGGTTGGCTCAGTCAATTAAGCATCTGCCTTCAGCTCAGGTCATGATCCCAGGGTCCTGGGATTGAGCCCCACACTGGGCTTCCTGCTCAGCAGGAAACCTGCTTCTCCCTCTCCCTCTGCACCTCTCTTTGCTTGTGCTTTCTCTGTCAAATAAAGAAATAAAATCTTAAAAAAAAAAAAATCTGTCACTAATTTATTTACAAGTCCCAGGGAACTAAAAAAAGAAACAGCCTTTAGAAAGGAAGTAAAGCAAGTTTCAGTGTTCTTTCATTTTTCAGGATATAGGACTCCCCCAAAGGTACATCATCCGGAATAGCACTGATAAACCAAAGAAGAGTTAGTTACGAGATCATTATAGAATCAGAGGCACATCCTTTCTCTTCCTGCAAATCTCCCATCCTATTGATGTGACCAAGTTATGTTGATTTTCACACAGAAAGACTGCTATCTTTTTGCCTTTCTGGCAATCGTAAAATTTATTATTATTAATATTATTATTATTATCATCTTCATGGTTCTTAACTGGAAATAGTTTGCCCCCCCCCCACCCCCTCAATTTGGCAATATCTCCATATGTTTTTCGTTGTCACCTCTGGGGAGAGGGAGGCATGTTGCCACACTGGCTTCTGAGCATGCAGGAGCCAGGGGTGCTGTGAACATTCTACAGTGCTCTGGGCAGCCGCCCAAGAAGGAATTATTTAGACCAAAATGTTGAAAGTGCAGGGTGGAGAAAGAGTTAACTCTAAATTGCCTAGCCCCTTGCAACCAGACCTGCTTCTTAATCTCCCAAGACGTCAGAGACCTGAGAAGTTAAAAGCTGTACGCTGAAAATTGGCAGTCTCCGTATGCTAAACTAGCCTAATACTTTACTAGAAAGTAGATAAAATCTCTAACATTTCTTGTGCCTAATCTGCTGCACAGTGAAACGGAAGGTGTGACATCAGGAATGGTATTTAGCCTGGGGGTGGGGGAACGTCTATAGTTGGAACGATTGGTACATCTTTCTGTCATCATTGTCAGTCTCTCTGGTTCTCTTTCCCAGGGAGCATGGGTGTAACCTTCTAGTTCTCCTTTGACCAGGGCTGCAGACAGCCATGACTAATCAGCATGGGAAGTAAGAGCTCTTGCCACCTTCCCTAAGAAATTTCCTCACCCTGGACTGGTCCAGAGCAGATGTCAAATGCCTAAATTCTTTCCTTCTCCACCTCTCTATCCTTCCCCTTAATATGACAGTGCTGTGGTGAGGTCTTCAGGAGATGAAATCTCTTTAGCCGTTGTCTCTGAAAGATGTCTTTCTTTCAGGGTTTTCTCGCTAGCTCAGTTGGAAGAACAGGTGACCCTTGATCTCGGGTCGGGAGTTGGTGCTCCATGTTGGGCACAGAGATCTTGTTATTTTGCCTTCATCTTTGAAATATTTGCATTTGATGTACAATTATAGGTTGACTTTTTTTCTTTCAGGACTTTAGAGTGTCATTCTATTGTCATTTGGTCATAGCGTTTCTGGATGATGTGTCAGCCATCATTCTTACATTGCTCCCCTGCCTGTTAAGTACCTTTTTTTTTTTCCTGTCTACTTTCAAGATTTTCTCTTTCTCCACAGTTTGGCCTTGATCTTTTTAGGTGTGTTTTTTTTGTATGTGTGTTTATCCTCCTTGGGGTTCTCTGAGTTTAGATCAGTGGATTGTTCATTGTTTGTTAAATTTGGAAACTTCTGGAGCATCTAGGTGGCTCAGTATTGGAAGTTTCCTTTTAGTTCTCCAACTTGGCCCTCAGACTTGAGCAGGCCCCATGCACCCAAGCCTAAGGGGTCCGGGGAGTGGGGGCAAGTCTTCTCCCAGAGCTGTATCACCTTGTGTGTGTCCTTCCTGTGCTCTCCCTCTCACCTCTGTCCTCACGGCCTTAACAAATCCTTCTGCTACCCAACATCCAAGCATACAGCTCCACCTCGCTTATTGGGTCTCAAAAGCCATCACCAGTTTCAAAAACTTTCCTGGTATCTTAAGTCTGCATCAGATGCCCTCCCATGTTTTCAAACCTCTGGCACCTTAATGACTTCTCAAAGCCCAGGTTTCTCATCTCCAGAAAGGGCACAGTAATAGCATGGGTCACACTGTTATCTTGAGGATTCAATGAGTTACTACATGTAAAGCACCTGGAACCCAGAAGTTAAGAACAGGGTCTTGGGGAGCAGAATTGCCTGGGTTCAGAGCCTACCTATGAAAGCTTGAGCAAGTCTGTTCACTATTCTCTGCCTCAGTTTCTTCATCTATAACATGGAGGCAACAATACCTACCCCATGGGGTTCTTGTGAACATCAAGGGGATTAATTCTTACCAAGCATGTGGACCAGTGCCAAGCACCTTTCTAGGGTATGAGCTCCCTAAACATCAGCTGTGATAGTGATGACAGGCTCTACACTCAGAGGCCCTGGGCTTCCCCAGGCATAGCACTCATCGCACTGGAGTCTGATTGCTGATTTTCCTCGACAGTCATCGAGCCCTGTCAGAATAGGGGCCTTGTCTCTTACTCATGATGGCTCACGGAAGGGAACCCAACAAATATTTGTTCAGTGACTAACCTGATGAAAAGGTTAGTGGCAAAGCATGCATGACACCCGCCTGTGGCTGAATGTAGTGACGGGCCACATAGCTTCACTCAGAGAACATTTTATTATTCTGAATATCCTTTTGAGAAAAAGGCATCATTTTAAAAAAAAAATCGATATTCTGTTCTGAGTCATCAATAGCGTCCTTCCATCCATCAGACTGTGGTGTTGGAACATTCTTTTCTTTGACCTTTAAAAAAGGGCAAATGAAGATTTATGGTGTTCTCCATCCATCATCCATTAAAAGCAGCCTCACCCCATTTTTCCAGGTGAACATTTTTTTCCCCTTCATTTTGTGCACCATGCTAATCATAGAAATTTCTGGGCTACCTCTGTGATGTGTATTCCTTGTAGAAACTTTGAGGACCCACAATTACTCCAAATTCTCAGCATTGCATGCCTTTTAAAAATATGTAACGTTTCTTGTTGTTTATAGAGAGACAGCCCTGCTTTTGCAAAGCACAGTTTTGAAGGTTTCAAATAGTTTCTTTTCTCTCAAATATTCTGTTCTATTATAGTCTCTTAAAAGTTGTGTGAGATGGTTGGTGCAAATATGAATAAAGTGAGGTACAGGAAGGTCAGGGGTTGTATTTTTAGAGCATATGGTTAGTTTGCTGGGGACCTAGGACTAGGGTCTAGCACGAAAACAAATCAAGAGAGTCAACTTTGGTCAGTGACCTTAAAATTGCTCTCTTTCTGAGGGTCCAAAGACTTTGGTTCATGTGTAATTTATTTAATGAGTGTCTGCCCAGTTTCCACACCCATGAAATAGAGGTGAAAATTGCCCCATAAGCGTATATGACATAATAAGATGAAATCATATCTGCAAAAGGGCTTCCATAAAAGAAAAAAATGTACAAATGCAGACTTAATCTAGTATTGGAAATCTGGTGATCAGCTCACTTATGGCCCATGAATTCTAGTTTCTATATCTGATTCATTTCTTGATCAGAAAGATCTCCATGTTTTATGGGTTTTTTTTGAACTTTTTAAAGTGTTTTTCAAGTTGATGGTTTACAGTCAGTGATTCAGCCATGCCTTTTCTGTTAAAATAGCAGCATATCACTGGCCAACATCAGACTGGTAGGGCTTCGTGCCTTTGTTCTTATTCATTCCTTGAATCACGGCAGAGGTCCTCCAGATGTTCTCCTACCTTTAGCCTGTACTGTGCTGTCAGAATTTGCATTCTGAAAACTCAAATCTGATGCCACTCCACTGGGGAGAAACTGTCAGTGGCTCCCCATGGCCCCCTGCTTCCTGATTCTTTTCAGCCTGATTCTGGGCCCAGGTGCAGGACCCTCTCTCCATTCCGTCTCCCGTCCTCTTGGGTGTTCTGTCTTATCTGAGATCTGCTTAGGCTGTTTCACTGTGAAGCCTTTCCTGGCCTCTCTCTCTGCTCCTAGAAACATTGACTGAAGTTGGTTGTTTATATTGCTGTCTTTCTTATTAGCTGCCGAGGGCGGGGACTGTGGCTCATGTCCCTCCTTCAGTCCTCCCCAGTTCTTGACATTTAGAGAGAGTCCATAAATACCGGCTGAGTGAATGAGGACCCGAGTGGACCATAGTGAGGCTGCGCTAAGGTGGTTTCTGTGCAGAGAGCTCTCTGGCCCTCCATGAACGCAGCTGGGACTTCTGCAGGCTCAGGACCAGCAGGTGCAGAGGGCTGACAGTGATCCTGTGGTGAAGGGTTTTTTGCTAACTCACCACACACCCAGTCTGCACGTTTCTGTGCATTCTGTGCCCATGATTCTCTTCGGTGGCCTCCAGCCCACGCGGGGTCACCACAACCAACCCTTTGTTGTGATGAAACAGGCTGCCCTCCTCCCGCTGGAGGTTCGATGCCACTCTGTGTCTTTGTGTAACTTCTGGGAGAAGCCAGAACAGCCTGGTCACTGCAGAAAAGTCTCTTCCAGAGATGACCTAGCTTGGGAGCTCTCTGAAGGAGGTGGTGGTAGGTCATGATGTTCAGAACGACTCATGCCCCAGGTGCTTCATGGGGCGCCAGGGACCATGGCAGTGAGAGAAATGAGGTTGTGGTGTTTGTAAAACAGTCCCTGGGGTGGTGGTATTATTATTCCCATCATTCCCATCTTACTGGGGAGGACACAGACACTCACAGTGGTAGAGCCCAAGCACTGGGATTCATTGCCAGGTCTGCCTGACCCTAGAGCCCTAACTCAGCTCGTACCATATTCTGCCTCCTCCTTTGCCTATGGTGCAACTTAGAATCTGCTGTCTGCCGGCTTCTTATCACTCAGCTCACCCTCCTTGTGAAGGTAGAGTGAACTCCATGACGAGCCATGTACATCAGACCACGTACCAGGCAGTCTTGACATAGCAAGAGCTCGTCTGTGGCCAGTGCCAGAGGGACACTTCTGACTGCTTTTGCTACTGCCAACCACTTACTACTGGACCCTCTTTCTGTCATGTTCTGGTGGTTACTCTACTACCTGCTGGCCTGGTACCCTGACCCTTCTGACATGGGGGTTCTCAACCCTTGCCACACTTTGGAATGGCTTGGGAAGCTTTAAAACAAAATGCCAGGTGTCCCCCTCCCCTCCCTTCTGCCCCGGGGTTCTATTCAGTCATTCTGGGTTGGGGTCTAGGTATTATTATTATTATTATTATTATTTAAAGATTTCATTTTGACAGAGAGAGATCACAAGTAGGCAGAGAGGCAGGCAGAGAGAGAGGAGGAAGCAGGCTCCCTGGTGAGCAGTGAGCCCGTTGCGGGACTCGATCCCAGGACTCTGGGATCATGACCCGAGCCAAAGGCAGAGGCTTTAACCCACTGAGCCCCCCAGGCGCCCCCCAGGTATTATTTTTAAAACAACTTTATTTATATGTCATAAAATTCACCCATTTTAAGTTTACAGTTCAGTGATTTTTTTTTTGAGTGAACTGACAGCGTTGTGTAACTATTACCACCATCTGATTGGACAACCATTGAATCACCCCAGTAAGATTCCTCATGTCCCTGTCTAGCCCATCCTTCCCTTCTAGCTAGCCCTAATCTACTTTCTGCCTCTATAGATTTTCTTTTTCTTTTAAAGATATTTATTTACTTATTTGAGAGAAGAGAGAGAGCAGAAGGAGAGGGAGAAGCAGATACAGGGGCTTGATCCCAGGACCCCAAGATCATGATCTGAGCTGAAGGCAGAGGCTCAACCAGCTGAGCCACCCAGGCCCCCCTAGATTTGCTTTTTCTGGCCTTTTCTTAAAAATGGAATCATCTGTATTATTTTTAAAGGCCTTGGGGTATAATGCATAGCCGTGGTTGAGAATCACCATTATCGCAGACTTTTTGTTTTTTTTTTTTTTAAACTACTCTTCCCTGGATCAACGTGGCTCAGAGAAATCAGTAGGCGCCTACTAGGGCGGTCTTCTAGATAAGTTGCAAGTGTAATGGGTCCCTCAGATAAGCTATAAGCAAAATGGATCCTGGCCTGAGAACTTAATGATCATTTATAACCTGCTTTTATGGAAACATGCTCTTGAAAGTCCAAATGTGCTGACTCAGGAAGAAGCATTTGGAAGAGGGCTTGCACAACCTGTCTTAAGATGCAGAGGGCCTCCCGGCCAGTGGCCCGAGCACTGAGTCAGAGCCGAGCCCTCGAATTTGTGTGGCCTTGCCTCTGGCACTTCTGCTTCCAATTTTTGTGTGTGGCCATCCAGCTCTACCTGGCCTGGCCTCTTTGCGTTGGGGTGCCAGTAAACTGGACCCCCTCCCGGATCTCCCCCACCCCACAGGGTTTAGCTCCACATGCACTGTCCACAGTGAGATCCTTGCAAATCGCTTGTGTTTCTGCCTGCTTGAATACATTTTGAAATCTCAAACTCAGCTGCCTCTAGGTCCAAGCCAGTGCTGTAACTGACTTGAGCAGCTTGAGGCAGGAGACTGTTGAAGGCAGTCTGCAGAGTGTGCCCGTGGCAGGGAGCTTCCGTCCCACGGTTTGCCGTAAGCAGAAATTGTTGGTGGAGCTTTCAGACTTAGCACGTGGTTACAGCTGGGACAGCAAAGAGATTCCATTTCGTGAGCCAGAAAGGGGAGGAAAAAGGCCAAGTGACCAAACAAAAAGCTGCCGTATAAGCTTACATGTGTAGGAAGAAAAAAAAAAAACAACCTCAATTCAGTTGATTAAAAAAAAATATAATAGTTCATCTTAGTCGTGGATTAGAATTCAAATAATATTGTGGAGAGTCCGTTTAGATTGATAAGGGTTTTGTTACTGCTGTTTCAAGTAAAAAATAAATGTTATCTCAGAAAAGCTGTAACTATGTGGCCAGACTTTCATCATTTGGGGAAATAATTCAGAGCATAGAGTGTAGATGTATTAGGTGTATTTCACCCATGTTATTACCAAAATACTTTCTATTTGATCATTTTCCTGCTGATAAATATCCTTTTTCTTTTCAGTGTTACGCATGGGATTCGTTTGTTTTTCTTTTCCCATACTTTCCCTTTAGAGGGCTACAAACCCTCTTGTAAGACTTTTTAAACTCCTTTGTGGAATGCGTAACAAATCGCTGCATTTATAAAGTGTCAGAGGGTTCCTTTATTTTTAAAATCCAATTAAGTAGCCTTCAGATCCCTGCCCAGAAATTTAAGAAGACAGCTCATCTAATGAGATAGAACAGGAAAAACTCACCCAGCCGTCCCCTGGCTCGCTGTGAAACCAGACGAGTGTGTCCCGACGCCGCACAGAGGCTCAAGTGGATTTTGTAAACACTTGTACCAGGAGAAGACGGCGTTGCACGAAATCTGGTTCCCGGCAGGATGAAATACACCACTTAGCTGTGGGGCTGGCCCCTGTAATTTCCCTGCAAATATGAATTTCACTGTAGACAATGACCATGTGTGCCGTCGCCCCAAAGACAGTATTAAGATTCCTCGACTGATTGACCCCAGTTTCTATCTCTTAGCAAACATGCGCTTCGATCTTTGCAGGTAACCAGAATTTCAAACCACTTTAAAATTTCTCTCCATGCCCCCCGCCTTTCTTTCCTTTCAATTGATATATCGAAGTCATTATTTAAGTGAAAAACCCACAGATTTATCATCTCTCGTGTGGATTTGTCAACCCAAAACATCTGAACTGTGATCTTGGGGCAACGGGAAGACACAGATGTTTGAAGTTAGTGTTGGCTCTTGGGCCAACTGTTAGCCGTCGGTGGGTAGAGATGGACTGAGTGGGAAGAGCCACTGCTCTCGGGCTCAGAATGCCTGCAGGGGTTGAAAGGAACAATCCTGGTGAGGTCTTGAAAAGCTAGCATCTTGTGCTTTCGGAAGAGCGAATTGGGAAAGCACAGAAATCCCCTTCAAAGTAAGAAGAATTTGGAAGTGATTAGAAAGGCTTGAAGCTTCATGGGAAAGCACACATTACTTGTACACAGATCAAGGGTCAGCAGACTGTGGCCTGTGGGCCAGATCCAGCCCCACTTGGCTCAGAAGAGATTTTCCATTTTTTTAATGTTTAAAAAAAGGAATCAAAAGAAGAATATTTTGTGACCTATGAAAATTATGTGAATTCATGGGACACCTGGGTGACTTTCAGTTAAGCATTTGCCTCTTGATCTCAGCTCAGGTCTTGGTCTCAGGATCACGAGTTCAAGCCCTGTGCTGGGCTCCATGCTAGACGTGGAGCCTACTTAGAAGGAAAAAAAAAAAAAAAAAAAACCACCTCTGCAAATTCACAGGGCAGTGGCCATAAGTCAAGTTTATTGGAACCTCGCCAGGTCCATTCATTCTATGTTGTCTCTGGTGACCTTTGTGTTATAACCGCAGATCTCAGCGATAACAGCAGCCATGGTGTGGCCTGCAAGCCTGAAATATTTATTATTTGGCCTTTCCAGAAAAAGCTGGCTGACACCTGGCCCCGGCAGTTGTATTTATTGAGATCTTGTCCTGAAATATGTTTATGAGTAGGAATCAGGAAGAAAGCAATAGTTACAATATTTCAGTGGCCTGAGGGGAGGTGAGTGGGTGGAGGAGAGACATAATTTCTGGTCCCACCCTGTCACCAGCATCACCAGCCCTGGGCTGTGTCTCACATTTGGGCCATATTAACAGTCAACCACCCCCATTCATTCCGGCAGCAGCTTCTCTGACATGAGGTGGAATGTCTAAGACGAAATACACCTCCAGACCGGCCTCACATACCAGTCCTCAGAGCAATTCCCAAAACCCTCCTTAGAGAGGTTTGCACCACACCCTGTGAGAGTCACTGGTGTTGACCTGGGGTTGGCACACGGGTTGGCAAACAGCCAGAGAGTAAATATTTTGAGCTCCACAGGCCATCTGGTCTCTGTTAGAACAACTCAGCTCTGCTGTTGTAGCATGAAAGCAGCCATTGATAATATGTCCACCAGTCAGCCTCACTGTGTTCCAATAAAACTTTATTTGTGCACATTGGACACTTGAATGTCAAGTAATTCTGGTGCATTGTATTATGTATTCCTCTTTTGAGTCCCCCCCCCAGCCTTTTTTTTTTAAAGATTTATTTATTTTAGAGAGACAGAATGAGAGAGAGAGAGCGCAATCAGGGGGAAGGAGCAGAGGCAGAGGGAGAAGCAGAATCACGAGCCAAAAACAGATGCTTAACTGGCTGAGCCACCCAGGCGCCCCTCCCCCAACCATTTTAAAGTAGAAATTATTCTTACCTTACTGGTCGTACAGAAATAGGCAGTGAGCTAGATTGCACCTGTAGGCTATTGTTTGCTGACCCCTGGTAATATGGATAGCTTACTTTCTGTATTTTTTTTCATTAAAAAAAAACATTAACTTGGGAAGGCACTATCACCTTTGAATTTTAGTCATTGTGGATTTTATTGTGGAAGGCAATTCTGTGCATACGTCTGCTTTCCTGCCTACTGCTATTGAATTTTTTTTTCTTGCTACCTCTTTTGAAATTGAGAAAGATCCTTTTTTCAAGCCATTACTCTATTGTTGGGACAGCCATTTACTTTTCCACTGATTGATTTCATGTATTTTTACGAAGCATCTACTGTGTGGCAGGAAGGGTGCTGGAGCCCGGGGAGCAATGGCTCCAATAGACTTGGTCTCTGCCCCTGTGGAACTCTCTGCTGGCAGGGGCGAGGTTGGTAATATGCAGTGCTTGGAAGATCACAGCATGCATTGGAGATGTGGCCTCAAGCACTGATTTCCGTGGCACTTGGAATACATGCCTCATGTAGGTGTATGTGGCCCGAGTGTGGTAGGTGGTATCCTGGGAAACAAGACGGCAGTTCACAATCATGGTGTCAGGCATTTGAACATAGCCTTGGCAGAAACCTTTCCAGAAATCAGTCTGCCATTAGGGTTGGAAGTTGTTGGGCCAACTGGAGATTCTCCTTTGGCCCTGTGTCCTAGTTGAAGCATCTCTGTCTTTTTTGGTGAGCTGAATGACTTTAGATTGGATGCATTTCCATTTTCTCGTGGCCTGGGAAGGGGGCTGAGTGAGACTTTGGTTAGCCTCAACTGCAAGGTGGGACAGAACTACAACCAGTCAAGGGAGAAGGGGGTGAGGTGCATAAAGGTCTGCAGAGCCCTGCTGCTGTAAGGCTTTGGGAGTTATAAGGAAAAAGGTTATGCTTTACCAAAAAGTAATCAAGAAATTACAACTGCTGCCTGCTGTAAGCCTTGTTTGAATGACTTGTGAAATTGCACAGTGGCGTGCGTAGGAAAAAACAAATCCCTGAGTAAAATGGCGAGCAGGAAATGCTTTCCTGCTTTGTATTGTTTTCCCAGTTACAGACAGGAAACATTCAAGTGTGTTTTCAAGCACAGAACACTGCACACAAAGACGGCTCTGACAAAGCAGAAAAAAGACCCATCTAACAAAAAGTTTGTATCTGTATAGCAAAATGTCTGATTTAAAACAATCGGATCTAGCAAGTATTATTTTTAAAATTTTTGGATCACTTCAAGGTGCCTTGATAAGTTTAATATGTTTCTCCCCTCTTTGCTTTATTAATGAATTTTTAAAACCTGATTTAAAAAAATCACATCTCATGGGGCGCCTGGGTGGCTCAGTTGGTTGAGCAACTGTCTTTGGCTCAGGTCACAGTCCTGGAGCCCAGGGATCGAGTCCCGCATCGGGCTCCCAGCTCCATGGGGAGTCTGCTTCTCCCTCTGACCTTCTCGCCTCTGATGTTCTCTCTCACTGTCTCTCTCTCAAATAAATAAATAAATAAAATCTTAAAAAAAAAAAATCACATCTCAGATGGGGCACCTGGGTGTCTTGGTCCATTAACGTCTGCCTTCAGCTCAGGTCGTGACCCCAGGGCCTTGGGATGGAGTCCTGCATCAGGCTCCCTGCTCAGCAGAGAGCCTGCTTCTTCCTCTGCCTGTGGCTCCACCTGCTCGTGCTCTCTCACTCTCGCTCGCTCTCAAGTAAATAAATAAATAAAATCCTTAAAAAAAAAATCATATCTCAGTAAAAACCAAGGGGCTTATAAATCCTTTAAATGGGCACCGTAGCCAGTATTCTGAATACTTGCTGGACTTGCCTTGGGTTAAAAATTCTAGGTCTGTGGTAAAGATGAACACTTCAAAACAATTCAACATACAAAGGACTGAGACTTGGACCAGTTGCAGTGATGAGGAAGATCAAGTCCTTTGGACCACATATTGGGGGAAGTAGGGGCAGTGGTGGCTCCCTAAAATGAAGGTAGGGATAGCATAGGGCAGCGGGAGTATTATTGTGTGAAGGAGCCACTCCAGTTTGTATATTACATTCCAGAATCATGATTTATCACTTAAAAGTCATCTTTCCCAGATATCCTGTATTCATAGATTGGAAGATTTAGTATTATTAAAATGTCCATACTATCCAAAGCTGTCTACACATTCAGTACAGTTTCTATCAAAATTCCAATGGCATTGGGGGGCCTGGGTGGCTTAGTCAGTTAACGGCTGCCTTTGGCTCAGGCCATGATCCCATGGTCCTGGAATTGAGTCCCACATCGAGCTCCCTGCTCGGTGGTGAGTTTGCTTCTCCCTCTCCCTCTGCCTGCCCCTCTGCCTACTTGTGCTCTCTGTCTCTCTGTCAAATAAATAAATAAAATCTTTTTAAAAATTCCAATGCCATTTTTCACAGAAGGAGAAAAATACTTCTAAAATCCACATGCAACCACAATAGGCCCAAATAACCAAAACAATCCTGAGCAAAAAGAACAAGGCTGGAGCCATCAGACTTCCTGATTCCAAACTACTTGACCCTTGAACAAACAACATGGGTTTGAATAGCTTACATACAGGATTTTTGCAGTCCAGTAAAGTAAATGTATTTTCTCTTCCTTACAATTTGTTTAATCACATTTTTCCCCTCTAACTTAATTTATTGTAAGAATACAGTAAATAAGGCATGTAGCATATAAAGATGTTAATCAGTGAGGCTTCTGGTCAACAGTAGGGCTATTAGTAGTAAAGCTTTCTGGGAGTTAAAATCTATATGCTGATTTTTGGCTGCAAAGGGGTTAACACATCTAAACTCCTGTGTTGTCCAAGGGTCTACCTGTTACAAAGCTGTAGTAATCAAAATAGTATGGTCTTGGCATTAAAAAACAACAACAACATAAATCAGTGGAAGATTCGGGAGCCCAGAAATAAATCCACATGTAAATCGTCATCTAATTGTTGACAAGGGCATGGAGAATGCCCAATGGGGAAAAGACAATCTCTTTAATGAATAATGTTGGGAAAAGAAGGCAAATTGGACTCCTACCTTGTACCACTCTAAAAAAATTAACTCAAAATGATTTAGAGAATGACATGTAATATTAGGAACCACAAATCTCCTAGAAGAAAATATAGGGAAAAAGTTCCTTGACATCTACCTTGGCATTGATTTTTTGGATATAACATCAAAGGCACTGTCAACAAAAGCAACAATAGGGGTGCCTGGGTGGCTCAGTGCGTTAAAGCCTCTGCCTTCAGCTCAGGTCATGATCTCAGGGTCCTGGGATTGAGCCCTGCATTGGGCTCTCTGCTCAGCAGGGAGCCTGCTTCCCTTCCTCTCTCTCTGCCTGCCTCTCTGCCTACTTGTGATCTCTGTCTGTCAAATAAATAAATAAAATCTTAAAAAAAAAAGCAACAATAAATAAGTGGGACTACATAAACTAAAAAGCTTCTGCACAGCAAGGATGCAATGAAAATGAAAAAGCAACCTGCAGAATGGGAAAATATATTTGCAAATTATAGATATGGGGCTAATACCCAAAGTACATAATGAATTCATACAACTCAGTGGTTAAAAAAACAAAACAAAACCAAATGACCTGGTTTAAAAATGGGCAAAAGACCTAACTAGACATTTTCCCAAAGAAATACATGTGGCTGACAGGTACATGCATAGGTGCTGAATATCACTAATAATCAGGGGAGCACAAATCAAAACCGTAATGAGATATCACCTCCTACCTGTAAGAATGGCTGTTATAAAAGAGGCGAGAGATAGCAAATGTTGGTGACAATATGGAGAAATTGGGACCCAGGTGTACTTTGATGAGAACACAGTCCTCATGGAAAACAGTATAGAGGTTCCACAGAAAATTAAAAATAGAGCTACCATATGATGCAGCAAACCCACTTGCTGAGTATGTATCTGAAGAAAATGAAGTCAGCATCTCAAAAGATACCTGCACTCCTATATTCACCGCAGCATTATTCACAACAACTAAGGTATGGAAACAACCTAAGTGTTGGTTGACGGATGGATAAAGAAGATGTAGGGGGTGTGAGTGCGATACATACATATATGTGTCTATGTCTATGGTATGTACACACATATCACACACACACACACACACACACACACACACACACACACACAGAGGAATATTATTCAGCCATGAGAAAGAAGGAAATTCTGCCATTTGCAACAACATGAATGAACCTGAAGGATATTGTGTTAACCAAAATAAGCCAGACAGAGAAAGACGAATCCTGTATGATCTCACTAATGTAGAATCTAAAAAAAAAAGGTCACATCTATAAAACAGCGTAGAATGATAGTCACCAGGGGCTAAAGGATAGGAAGATGCTGGTCACGGGACACAAGCCTTCACTTACAAAAAGAATAAGCTCTGGGGGGCGGGGCACATCTGGGGGGCTCAGTGGGTTAAGCCTCTGCCTTTGGCTGAGGTCATGATCTCAGGGTCCTGGGATTGAGCCCCCCACATGGGGCTCTCTGCTTGGCGGGGAGCCTGCTTCCCCCTCCCCCTATACCTACCTTTCTGCCTGCTTGTGATCTCTCTTTCTCTTTCTGTCAAATAAATAAATAAATGAAATGAAATGAAAAGAACAAGCTCTGGGGATTATAGTAATACTATATTATATACTTAAAAATTGCTAAGAGAGTAGATCTTAAGCATTCTCACAATTACTGTTACAAAAAAGGGAACTGTGGAAGGTGATGGATATGTTCATTAGCCTGATTAGGGTTATCATTTCACAATATATATGCAAGCTGAATTGTCACATTATATACTTTAAATATATATATAATATACACAAGTATAGTTTTATTTGTCCATGATAAGTCAGCAAGGCTGATAAAGCTCAGTAAAGTAATCATTTCTGATAATAGGTAATTTTTAATAATCTCAGTGAATTTAAAAAATCTGGTTAACAAGATACATTTGGGGGCTGCCTGGGCGGCTTAGTCGGTTAAGCATCCTCTTGATTTGGGCTCAGATCATGAGATTGAACCCCACGCTCAGTGGGGAGTCTGCTTGAGATTCTCTCCCTCTCCCTCTACCTTCCCCCTGCGCATACATCTGTGTTCTCTCTCTCAAATAAGCACGTCTTTAGAGAAATTGGATTTCTCTCTCAAATTAATTTTATCACAGTGCCTGGGTAGCTCAGTCGGTTAAGCATCTGCCTTTGACTCAGGTCCTGATCCCAAGATCCTGGGACTGAGTTCCGTATGGGGCTCCTGCTCAGCACGGGGGCTTGCTTCTCCCTCTCCCTCTGCCTGCTGCTCTCCCCGCTTGTGCTCTCTTTCTTTCTGTCAAATAAATAAATAAAATCTTAAATTTTTTTTTAAATTAAAAAAAAATAGAACTAATTTTATCAATGTAATATAGAGTATCCACAGGGGCAGGAAACATAGGATAAATTTATTTTTAAGCAAGATGTTAACATTTTCCTATTATATGTTCCATGTGTAGCTCCACCTCCAAATAGCTTTTTTGGTAAAGTACCTCTGAATTTAAAGCAAAGGGCTTGGTTGTTAATTTGAAAAGAAGGACATTAAATATACAAATTTGTTTTATAGTCTGGACACTCTGTATACTTTTGTGCAGATTAGCCATTGGACCCATTGTTTTAAGTTAGAGTTATGTATCACTTGAACTTACGCATCGCTTGAAACCCTATCAAGCATGTCTCTGAAAAATGTAACTAATATATTATTTTTTAAAATTTGAAACTATCGGGCGCCTGGGTGGCTCAGTGGGTTAAGCTGCTGCCTTCGGCTCAGGTCATAATCTCAGGGTGCTGGGATCGAGTCCCGCATCGGGCTCTCTGCTCAGCGGGGAGCCTGCTTCCCTTCCTCTCTCTCTGCCTGCCTCTCTGCCTACTTGTGATCTCTCTCTGTCAAATAAATAAATAAAATCTTTAAAAAATAAAATAAATAAAATAAAATAAAATTTGAAACTATCTATACAGGTAGTTTAAAAAGTCAAGTAATGGTAAAAGACTTACCACAGTGGGTTCTCTCTCTACTAATCTCATTCTCCCAGCCCCAGAGGAAACTATTTTCAAATTTCTGTTTATTCTGGCATTTACTCATATATACATTTATAGACAAATATGTAAACTGCTATCCTTCAAGTTACGAAGTTTTAGTTGTTACTTACTGGCTTACTGTCATGCCGACAAGGGTTTCGTGCTCTTATGTGACTTTTTTCTCACTTCTGTTCCCTTATCCTTCCAATTCAGTTATATTAACAATTTTTGGGTACACTACTGTTTGATATTTACATTATTATATATAATCAGTTATTTGCAGCTAAGCATAGTAGAGTACTATGACTCTTTCTGATGGACTTTTTGTTTTTTCTTGAAGTTAATACTTGGTTCATTTTTACGTTTGCTTTATTTTCTTTGTGCTGTTACAGTGCTGTGCTCATAGGTGTTTGACAACCCCCCCCAACAAAAGCCCTGGTTTGTATTGTTTGCATTTGTTTGTATTGTGTTTGATTTTTCATTTCAAATTACCAGTGTGAGGTCACTAAACAAGTTGCTGGGAAAAGATGCATACAGTTGGTTCTCAGCTATTAGTAACTTTCTCATACCTGCTACTGGTCCACATTGGGACTTTAAAATTAAGTTTTCCTCTTCTTCTGTTACATTTTTAAAATAATTTTATCTCATCAAAGGACTTACTGGTTCTGAATCTCTTCTTTTGAACTCTGAATGTTTCAATAGGCCTTGGGGACTTTGGTCTGTATATACTTATACTTACAGAAGGAGGAGGTTTCACAGTTCTATCCCAGGCATACGGGGTCCTCGCCAGAGAAGATGAGGCCAAAGTTATACAATCTAGTGCTGCTATTTTGCTAGAGGAGGGACAAGGCTATTGGAGAACAGGAGTCATGGTGAAGCTATGGTGGTCTCGTGCCAGGTATGTCCCTGCGAGGCTGGCCATCAGGGTTCTTTTTGAGGCTGGTTGCTTGAGCTCCCAGTCAGCTGGGGCCCTGCCCCACTTCCCTAACTGGCATGCTTACTTATGTTTGGCGCTTCCGCAATGCCTGGCACCATGCATGCCAAGCAAGGTCTGGGATGGCATAATTTGGCCCGCTGCTTGCAGAACTTGTTCATAGAGTTGAAAGTTGGCCTCCTCTGAAAGCGGGGGCTTTGACCTCATCTCCAGGCTCTGCTCCTGTGGACCTGGGAGGTATCTGAGTTCTGGTATCCCAGGTTCAGGTAACCTGGGAGCCCAGAGTTCTGGTTTCCTATAAGAACTAGTGTGGGAGCCACTGCTGTTGGCATCTCCGTGTTAACTAGGGCACTGCAGCGACAACTGGTCTTGGAATCCTTTGTAGCAGTGCCAGCTTTTACTTGATCTGCCATCGTCCAAGCGTGGGCTGGAGGTGTGCACCACCATACCTCAAGCAGCTGACTTGTACTGAACTAAGCTTTAGCAGTGTTTTGAGGTCAGTCTCAGGGAGTCCCATCCACTTTCTGACCAAATGGCTTTTCCTTCTCTTGCATTAGATTCGTTCACGGGGAAGGTCATGCAGCCTTCCGTTCTGCAGTAAATCTTATTAAAAGGCTTCAGAATTCTGGTTCATTGATGTTCTTCCCCTTTGCCCAACTCTGCGATCGAACCCCACATTCAGGGCTGAAACAGACTTTTTCTTTTCCCTTTAAAAGTTTCCTTGTTCATTTCAACAGGAGTTAGGTAGGGATGTTCATCGACTTGGCTTCAATCACTGTTTAAACCAGAAGTCCCAACAGGGCACCTCGATTGCTGTCATTCTGGGTTTATGTACAGCAAAGGCGCTGTCCTTTTGGACTGCAGAGGAAAGTCTTCTTAAGAAAGTACTGCGATCGAGGTGCTTGGGGGGCTCAGTCTGTTAAGCATCTGCCTTCAGCTTAGGTTATGATCCCAGGGTCCTGGGATTGAGCCCCGCATCGGGCTTCCTGCTCAGCGAGGACCGTGCTTCTCTGTCTCCATCTGCCTGCTGCTCCCCTACTTGTGCCCTTTCTCCCTCTGTGTCAAATACATAAATTAAAAAAAAAAAACAAAACAAAACAACAGAACTTGAAAAATAAAAGTACTGTAATCTGGCAACCAAGGCTCGAGCAGCTTTGAATGCCCCTGTGCTGATTGTGGGGCAACCGGTCGGCTTTTCCAGAAAGGTCTATGGGGTTAATGTAGTTAATGGTAGTTGAAAGGCGTAGGTGAAGGAAAGCTGAAAATATGGTTTCTTTTTAAAGGCGAAATGAGATACTGGAAAGAGAGAATGCTCAGATGTTACCATCTTGAGTCGGTATTGTTGAATCCTGTTCCTGGATTTGTGACAAACCTATTTCAGTAAGGCCGTGAAACTCAGAAATGATAATTTTAAGAAATGAAGTTTAAACTTCTCTAAGCAGGCTTTTCCCAAAGGGTGGTCTGTGGATCTGGGGCCATGGAATTCTGGTCAGGAGGGGCTGCTTCAGAATGCAGCAGGATCTTGTCCTGGACCTGCTAAATTAGAATAGAGTTGGGACCTGGAAACTGGCATTTTATGTCAGCACACTCCCCCGGACCCCCTGCCCGGGATTCTGTACAGCCCACGTAGGGGAGCCACTGGTCTTGATCCTTGGCTCTTGTTTGGGGTTGCCATTCTCTGCGGACTTTGGTTTTCTTCCCTCTGATGTAAACATCGGTGGAATTTCTCCCCATGTTATCATTCATTCCTGCCTGTTTGGTTTTAAGCTCCAGGATGATTATTACTGAATTTCCTGAGTTGCTTTGCATTTCTGGATTTCTAACTCTGAACTTTTGATTTTTTCCCCCCTACAGAGCCGAGAAAACAGAGGTCCTCAGTGAAGATCTGTTACAGGTAATAAAAAATCTTTTTCAGGTGCTTTGTTTAAAGAGGAAAACCAAACCAAACCAAATCTCATAGGTGAGAATGGAGGTGGATGGATGGATGGATGTATGTGTGTACGTGTGTATTCTCCGACGAAACAGAATAAAGTAAAATGGATCAGTGTGTTTCGGATCCTTAAAAAGAGCAGTTGGGCTGCATGGTGATAGAAAAGGGATCTGAAACCTTGGTGTCATGTTTTGAAGTTCAGATGGGGCTAGTCCTGCTTTCTAGTGCCAGGTGTTGGGCTGGGGTATATGGGCCAGTTCACTGGCACTGCAGCCTGGTCACGGGTCCTGGGCAGGCGGAGGGACTGTTGTTTGCTGCTGGGATAGTGTCCTAGATGGGACAGGCCCCACCAGCTGTGGCGGAGGGCCCGACTGACTCCAGCCTAGAGTTTCCACTTCTCCTTCCCTTTCACGCTGTTGTTCCCCAGTTCTGGGCTGAGCTGGGTCCCGAGGGACTTAGAGTCTCAGTGACAGTGACCAGATCTGGCAGAACTGCTCTGAGGCCCTGAGGTGCTCTGCCACCCACCTGGGTGTCCTTTCCTCTCCATAGGGAGGGCGTTTCCTGTGGGGACTTCAGTCAGGGCCCCTGCACTTCATCTCTCAACAGGCTTCCTGAACTCTGGGGCTCACTCAGAGTTTCTCCCAGAAGGCCTGGGACCCTTTATACACATGCCTTCGCTTCACCTCAGCCCCCGTCTCTCCCCTGCCCACCCCAGAGCACACTGGGAAGGACAGAGCCCCTCCTGCACTGAGGTTTCTCTGAAGCCTCCTTGCTCGTGTCATTTCCATAACCCACAGTAGGTGTGTGCACTTGACCTCAGAAGACCAAAGATCTGCTCCCAGGTGACTCTTCCTCTCTCCCTAGGGAGAGAAGGAGCTGGCATAGTTTAGAAGAATGTGGCTTGTACCACCCCGTGTCAGAACATCCTTCTCAATTATGACAGCCAGCCACAGGTACAAGATTTTAAGAGCACCCATTCCCCCCCCCTTTTTTTTTAAAGGACAGAAGTTTTTATTAAGGATTAGAATGGTTTTTTTCCCCACCCAGATTTATTAGATAATCATGTTCGTAATAATATTTCCTCGCTGGCTTAAATACATGGTAACATGTATTTCAACTTCATTTTCAGACTTCCAGCAATGTTGTTTGGTATTAGTTAACCTTTAACTTGACTGGGTTTTCATGTCTATGTTCTGTCTCCCACATCCCGCATCAGTAAACACACAATCTCATTGGATCCTTGAAGCCCCCAGATGCAGCCAAAGGGCCTCTCAGGCAGTTCAAGGATGGCAGAGTTCCCATAGGAGGCAGGCGGCGACCACCTGCGCTTGTCTCTTTGCCCGAACATCCACTGGGGACCCAAGAGTGTGCCAGTTTCTAGGAACACCTCATTTCATGACACGGATACTTACTCCACATCTGCCATCATTGCTACAGATGGTTTCCCCCTTCTTTGACTATAAAGAAAGAGAGAAATGGGTAAAAGCGTGGAACCTTCCTACCCAGGTCTGCCCTTGACGCGCTCTGTGGCCTCAGAGATTTATTGAACCTCCCTGTGCCCCAGTTTCCACTTCTCTAAAATGAAGATAATGGCTATATCCACCCCATAAGGTTATTAGCAGGAGTTAATGGGTTAAACAGGAAAGCAGGAGGGATAGATCCCAAGCCACAGAGATTTGTTTGTTTCTGGGGTGAAACTTCCCTGATTTTGCTCTGTGTCCCCCTGCCTCTTAGATCAGTTCAAGAGGCTCTATTTTGCCTCTTGTTTTCCACTCGTAAGTTTATTTTGCTCTTTTGCTCATGTGGCAATTCCCTGGGAGGCTGTGAATCCCGGGAGGGTGAGAACCTCAACTTATTTACTGTTGTTTTTCTACTACCTTGCCCAGGGACGTGACACATACTTGTCCTTTCAACAGAAATTAAATGAACACCTTATATTTGCGAACCAGGTAGCATTCCGGGCACTCGGGAGAAGTCAGTGAACAAAAGACACTGAGGCCCCCGTCCCTGTGAACTTGACAGTTTTCTCGTGGCAGTCAGAATCAAAGCAAAATGATGGGGTTTTGGTTTTGATTTTGCCTGTTTTCTAGGCAAATAAAGAGTGTGTATTATTTTTCCAGTGTTTTAAAATCTGGTCATTATAAGATCAGGGGGAGGTGATGTGGCATCTGCTCCTTATATGCCTGCCAGATCAGGGTCCTGGTGGTTGGGCCTTGGCTCTGAAGAAAAGCTGCTGGGGCAGTGAGGACCTTCAAGGAAGAAACACAGAACCATATCACTGGGTAAAACATTGTAGGGTAAAAATGCATTCTGTTTTGAATTTGTTGATTTTTCTTTAAAATAGAAAGCATCCCTAAGGGCCTGCACTTGGTCTTAATGAGTCATCAGAATACACATTTTTGGCATTCCTTCCCGTGAAAAGCAGCTCTCTTTGCCATAAACAGCCATATCCCAGCAATAATATTTTGGGAAGCTAAATCGTGATGCGTGGATCCCCTTAGTCAGTATTTCTTACTGTTGGCTGTCCCTTCTGCTTTAGAGGTTTATTCAAAACAAAACAAAAACAAAGCCAAATACCCATCCTAAACCCCATAAGGAGCCATTTTGAAGACACTGACCTTGCGTGGAAATTGCAGAACTTTGATTCTGGTCCCTGAGCCTGATGTCCTGTGCCTGGAAGGCATGGTCGCCATCTGCGGGGGTTCGCTTCTGAATGTCCCTGTGGTTGTTTCCGCTTGGCAGTGGGGCTGGGCCTGAGGTGTGCACCTGCATCCCCGCAGGCTGGAGCTCGGGCTTTGTGGGCGCTGTGGTGTATAACTGGGCTGCCACCACTCTTTCTGATGGTTTTGGTCCAGACTCCGCTCCCTCCCCGCGTGCAGACCTTAGCCCTTGAGAGATGGAAACCCCTCCCACACCCAGAATTATTTGGCCCCAAATATCAGTAGTGAGAACCGCTGGTGTAAGTGAATGAGAACTATTTCCACGTCTACCCAAGACCTGAACACTTAGACCATGGGATGCTTTTCTTGCCTGCGTGCCGGCGCCACGGACGAAGAGGCTGCGTGTGTTCTTCAGCCCCTTCAAATGGCTCATTTGTCTCTGTTTTGTCAGATCGAGCGGCGCCTGGACACGGTTCGGTCAATGTGTCACCATTCGCACAAGCGTCTGATGGCATGTTTCCAGGGCCAGCATGGCACCGACGCTGAGAGGAGATACGTGAGTAGCGGATGTGACTCGGGGCCGTGGGCCTTATGTCTCTGTGAGGCTTTGCACGCGGCGGCCTGTTGGTTTTCCTCAAGCAGGAGCAGCAGCGTTGCCTTGCTGATTTATACCTTGTATTGCCATTTACTCTCATGCCACCTGCCTAACCAGAACATTCTTTTGTGCTTAAGATGTTGCTGAGTCAGGGGCGCCTGGGTGGCTCAGTGGGTTAAAGCCTCTGCCTTTGGCTCAGGTCATGATCCCAAGGTCCTGGGATTGAGCCCCGCATCAGGCTCTCTGCTCAGCAGGAAGCCTGCTTCCTCCTCTCTCTCTGCCTGCCTCTCTGCCTACTTGTGATCTCTGTCTGTCAAATAAATAAATAAAATCTTAAAAAAAAAAAAAAAAAAAGACATTGCTGAGCCAAAAGCCCTGCTCACGCTGAATTTTCTCCAGGTGCTTTTAAAGACTTAGTGAGCCATTTGTCATTGATAAGACAGATGTCTGTTAGGAATGCTTTGATGGCAAAAAAGCTGAAAGCCTGTCTTAAATGGACTTGGAAAATGGACACAATTTATTGGCTTACTAACTGAAGCGTCCAAAAGCTGGGGTGGACTCGAGGTAAAACTTGGGCTAGCATTTCAGTGGTTTGACCAGACCCTCCTTTCTTTCCTTCTGTCCCTTCTGTCTTCTTCAGTGTCTGCTTTATCCCTACATGGGCTCCTCCTCACAGGTTGGCCACCAGCAGCTTCCATGAGCTACTTGCTTCCCTGTGCATGTCTGGCAGGACTAGAAAGCGTGCTTTAGTAGTTTTCTTAATGGAGTGGGAAATCTTTTCCCAGGTCCTTGGCAGGTAGAAACCACCTCCCATTGAATCGGTCCATATTGAGCCCTATTTCCCGTTCCCGAACATTCCCATTCAACCGTGGTTACTGTGGGCAGGGGTGAGGTTGGAGAGGAGATGGGGCGTGCTGGTTGGCTTAAGCTAATTGGGGCCCAGCCCTAGAGCCACTTCCAGCTCAGAGGCTTTATTGAGCCCCAGGTGAATCCCTAAGAGAAGTCAGGATGCTGTCGTAGAGAGGAAGAGGGCCGAACTCCAGGAGAACTGTCGAATGTGTCCATCCATTTCCTCCTGTGCCACCAGCAGCAGTGGTCATGGGGCCGTCCCGTCCTTGGGTTTACGAGATCCAGGCTCAGCTGCATATACTAACCCTTGGAAGCCCATATACCATTAAGGCGATAGTTTCAGGGGCATCCTGGGAAGCTGTGATTTGCCGCAGTGTTTTGTCTGTCACCGGATGTCTCAAAAGGAAGAACTGGCATGCGGGTGATCTGTGTCACCCTTAGGTTTTTCCTACAGACGTCTATGGGACATCGAGACAACAGGGTTATTCCTCTCTTGTGCAATACTTGCTTGGCTGCAGTAGGTATAGACCAGCGAGTGGAACTTTGCGCACACCCACGATCGATCGTAGGAATGCCTGCTGCAGGTCCGGTCCCACAGAACCAGAGCCAGCTCCCCTGGTCCTGTCCCCACGGCTCCTCTCCTCTTGCCATGGCTTCTGTTCTACCGATCCTTTCACACGGTACCCTAAGGCTCTGTCCTCCTCCGTACTCCGCCAGCCACATTCCTTGGGCCACCTCCTCTGTTCTCATGGCTTCTGGCTGGTGTGTTTATGCCAGCGACTTCTAAACCATCTCAACCAAGCAAAAACACTTCCTTCCCCAGATGTCTGTTTCAGCGTGCGTGACCAGTTCTTCCTTCTGTGTTGACTCTCGAGTTCCACCCACCCTATTATGCAAGCCAGAAACTGTAGGGTTACTTTAGGTTCCCTTTCCTTCTATCCTCACCCTCCCATAGCTGGTTGATCAGCAAGTCCTGTGATTGGGAATATCTTGGGAATTGGGAATTCCTCACCTCCACTCCCATCTCTGCCACCTTTGCCTTAAAGCAAAACCTAATTACCTCTCACCTGGACAGTGAGGTCATTCCCTCAGCTTCAGTTCCTGCCTCTGGTTCCCTTGTTTTCCAGCCTATCTCCAGCCAGATCACCAGAATGTTCTGAAATGTCATCTTCCTGCCTGGGGGAGAAAAAAAAAAATCTTAGCTTCATGGTTCTCAAGAGGGACCACAAGTACACTCCTGGGGAGATTTGGAAAAATGTCGAGACACTTTGGGTTGCTGTAGGAATTGGGGGACGCTACTGTGTTTGGAGGGAGGGGACCAAGATGCCAAACATTCTGCATCCCTGCATTCCGGGGGGATAATTCCACACCGGAAGTGGGTCCTAATGCCCATGGCGCCTCTTTCAAGGGGGCGCTGGCTGCTTCCCGTTGGTGGGATTAATAGTCCAAGCTCTTCAGCATGACAAACCCTTCATACTCTGACCCCATGTCCCCTGACAGTCCCGGTGTCTCCTGCTTCCTCCCACTCGTAGTGTGTGCCTTGTCCTTCATGTTGTTGTGTCTGGTCATTCCCTCTGACTGCTTGAAGACTCAACCTGGGTGTCCCATATACTCCCTAAAAACAAACAAACAAGTATTGATCAAATGCCTACAGTATACAAGTGCTAGAGACAGAAAATGAAGAAGAGGTAGTTTCCACCTTAAAGGTGCTTACAGCCCGGTGGGGAGAGACACAATCATTATAAAATGACATGTGTAACAAAGTGTGCACAGGGTATCATGGGAGGACCAAGAATGGGGCATCACGGGACGAGAGAGGTAGCCAGGTGAGGCTTCCTGGAGGAGGTGGTAGCCCCGCAATAAAGGAGGGCAATGAGTGGTAGGTGATGGGCATACGCTAGGCAACGGACAAAGGTGCCCGACCCTCATTTCTAAAACCTAATGCCAGAGGCTTCCTTTTCCAGCCTTAGACAGAAGAGCCAAAGACAGAGCTCTGAGGCTGTCTACACTGTGCATGTGGGAGGAGCAGTCACCATAGAAACGATAGAAGATAGGTAACCACAGAGGTCGCACAATGTGGAGGAAACAGCATCAGCCTCTAGGGTCCTAGAATACACAGGAGGAGCCTCTCAGAGGCTCGCATGTGTGTGAAGAGACAAGACTCGGAGGCGGTGGTCTTCTCAGTCTAAGACTTGGGCACAGCAGAGCTCATGCTGTGCATCCTGTGAGACCTGGAGTGACTGCTTTTTGTGCAGCTGGCACACATTTTATGAATTATGACTTTAGAACTTTTTAAATGACTCCCTGGTGATCAAAAAGCTGTCCATGCCTCAGCAGTGCTCAGCTGTGATCGTGGAGGAGCGTGGCCGTGGTCGATAGCCTCTTCATCAAGGAGACCAGGGTTAAGTAAGCACAATGTTCTTATTTGTATACATCAGGAAACAGGATTGTCGCAGCTTTGGGGTCAGAGCCTGCAAACCACAAGGCTCTCTGATACTTGCAAAGTAGATTCCCTCTTTTTATGATTTTTTTTTTTCTTTGTCCAGAGCTCCGGAGTGGCACAAAGTATATTTCTCCTGATTACTGCATTTATCCTAGATTTAAATTCCCTCAGAAAGTCAGCATTACTGGGGTGCCTGGGTGTAGTGCTGTGCGTCCAGCTCTTGGTTTTCGCTCAGGTCATGGTCTCGGGGTCATGAGATCAGGCCCCACGTTGGGCTCCGTGCTCAGCACAGAGTCTGCTTGAGATCCTCTTACCCCCTCCCTCTCCTTCTGTCCCTCCCCACTCCTGCCTGCATGCTCAATCTCTCTCTCAAATAAAATGAATAAATCTTAAAAAGAAAGGAGAAGGCAGGCAGCATTATGAACATGTCTGAATTACGCTCACCATGTTCAAGGCACGCTGCCCGTTTTCTTCTATCTTCCTGGTCTGGAAGTGTAGAATCTGGGAATGTCTCCTTGTGGGGCAGGTGAGGCCTGCTATCTACTTACTTGAAAACAACTTGAGAAGACAAGAGATGGGTAAATACAGTTGTTGTTTATCTTGGCATTTCAAATACTGTTTTGAATAGTATATTTATAGTATATTTAGTATAAATAGTATTTAGTATAAATAGTATAAATAAATAAAATATAATGAAATAAATAATATAAAATAAATAAATATTTATATATAGTATATCTCACCATATTTCCATGGTGAAAACCCACTATGTACAGAAGAAGATAAAGCGAGTTCTGTCCCAGTCCTGTTCCCCAGGCACCCTGCTGCCCTCTCTGGAATGACCAGCACCCTCCAGAGACATTCTCTACAATGCAAGCAAATGTGGTGCAAGTATATTGCATGGAGCCCTCTGAAAGCAGGGAAGGCAGGTGACATGTGACGGGTCAAGGCTCAACAGTACCATGGCAGGATGGACCCTGCGTCTTTGCCATGAGGGCCCTTTATCCTGGGGAGGCAAAGCCGCGTGGAGCCCTGCAGCACTGAACGCGTGTTTTTTGTTAGCAGATTGTGTTATTGCCAGCCCCTGGTACTTTCCAGGCCCCTTCGACCCATATTCTGAGATGAGCCATTAGCCAGTGGTGGCAAGGCCCTGACCCGGGGCTCAGGCCATGGGCATGGGGTTCTGGCTCTGTGGCCCCCTCACCGAGGTGCCTGGCCAGTCCACCTGACTTCCCCGGGCTTCAGGTCCCTTGGCTGGACAATTGGAACATTAATTAGGGGATCCTTATGGTCATTTCCAGCTGAACAATAAATTACTAATAGGCTTTGGGCTTAAATACCTTAAAAAAACCTCTTTCAGATATTGAGCCAGATATTTTTAGATACTTAACTGAAAGCTATTTCGTCATGATTACAGCCAAATTAAGAGCCAGTTTAAGAATGAATATTCTCAGGGCGCCTAGGTGGCAATGTTATCTAAATGACCAACTCTTGGTTTTGGCTCAGGTCATGATCTCAGGGTCGTGAGATTGAGCCCTGTGTCGGGCTCAGCATGGAGTCTGCTTAAGACTCTCCCTCTCCCTCTGCTCCTCCCTGCTCGCTCTCTCTCTCTCAAAATTAATAAATAAAGAAATAATGAATATTTTAGCAAAAGTTTTTGAAATTGAGCATTTTATTTTACGTATTTGTTATGATCATCAGAGAGCAAAGTCTGTGTCTTCTGTTCCCAGTATCTGGGACACAATATGCACTTGATTCATTAAAAATGACAGCTAACAGCAACCACAACAATACTAGCAGTCAGCTCATGCTGAGTACTTACCGCGTGCTGAGCACTTAACATTGAACATCTCCATAGACGGACAGCCCTAGGACACCTGCATTGTTACCACGCCTCTGTATCACCCAGGCATGAGGACACAGACATAGAGCTCACATAGCTTCTGCCTTCGAGACCAGAACCTGAATGCAGACAGGCTGTCTCTTACCTGTGCGGTTTGCCTGGAGGAGAAATTACTGAAGGGTGACCTGAAGCAGGTCATCGAGAGCTGGTGTCAATAATAGTGAAACCAACACATTGTCTTCTGCCTTCCAGAAAAAACTCCCGCTGACCGCTCTCGCGCAGAACATGCAAGAAGCATCAACTCAACTGGAAGAGTCTCTGCTGGGGTAAGAGTTGGCTGCTTTCAGGGAGAGAGCCCGGAGCCCCGTGGGTCAGCGGGGATGCGGGGGGGCAGCCATCTGTGTGACAGGGGGACTATAAGCATGACGGTGTGGCTCATCCACCAGGAGAACAGTGCAGTGTCTGTGGGGAAAAAGTGGGGTCCGGGCCACTGGGATGGTAGAGAATCTTCCATTTAGTAGGAGCAGGGCTGGAGACAGATTGAAAGGGCTGCAAGCAAAAGTGATCGATAGGGTCCATATTTATTTCCCCGACCTTGGGTGTAAAGAACGGATCTCTTTCCTGTTCCAGCTGTTGACTCTAGTTTACAGACTCTGACCAGTCCCTTCTGGTCCTTAAGTCACTTCCTAGGGGACACCTTGGTGGCTCAGCCGGTTAAGCATCTGCCTTCGGCCCAGGTCACGATCCCAGAGTCCTGGGATCAAGCCTCACATCAGGCTCCCTGCTCAGCGGGGAGTCTGCTTCTCCTTCTGCCCCCTCCCCCACTCATGATCTCTGTCTTCTGCTCTTTCTCTCAAATAAATAAATAAAATGTTAAAAAAAATAGAAAAATGAAAATAAAAACCAGATTCTTTGGCTACCTAAATTTAATATTTTGTACGATAACAGATGAAATGTCAACCATGCAACATAGTTATCAATTCCATAGAGGCTTAAGACACATTTGATAACATACATGTGTTAACAGTCTTTTTTCATCCTAAAGCATAAATCTGTAGACTCACATTTTAGGCAAAGCCCAAAACATAACATTTTTGAGGTTCTACGGCGTGGCCCCCTAATGCATTCCCGTCATGTAGAGAGCAGAACTGGCCCAATAAAGTAATGAGGTGCCTGATGCTTGTGGGGGTGTCTTGTGTTTTTAAAGGAAGATGCTGGAGACGTGTGGTGATGCCGAGAATCAGCTGGCTCTAGAACTTACACAGCATGAAGTCTTTGTTGAGAGAGAGATTGTGGAGCCTCTCTGCAGCATAGCAGAGGTGGGTGCTTTTGCCGGGAGGCACAGAAAAGCTGAGACAAGCGTGGGCTGCGTGGTGAATGGTTTGCTTGTGTCTCTGATTTTAACAGTAACCAGTGGCATTGATATACGCTTCTTTTTGGAAGTAAGGGGAATAAATTGAGGGTACAAAATCCTATGCCTACAAGAAAAATAGAAGTAAATAAGTATCGCCCTTTCAAATGTTAAGTTTAAAACCCCGAAGCTTATCCCATTCGATATGTGGTATGTTCTTCCTAGGTGGAGATTCCCAACATCCAAAAACAGAGGAAACAGCTCGCTAAATTGGTGTTAGACTGGGATTCGGTCAGAGCCAGGTAAGGTAGAGCTGTAAAAATAACGAGTAATGCAGGATTATTGTCCCTCCCTCAGCAACCATCTCGTCCCCAACACAGATGAGAGAAAGGCCAGTTGGTGGACAAGATGCAGGTTTCCAGATTCATGCACTCGACCTGTAGACCAAATCATACCCACTTCCACCTGCTTTTTAGGGCTTATTCTCCCAAGCATGGCAATGGGGATGATGTTAGAACGTCCTGTTCTTAGTGAATCAGCAGTAAAAAGAGACAGGGGAAAAAAAAGGAAAAAAGAGTAAGTAAATGTTTTAGGGGGAGAGGGACCAGTGGCAGGCTGTTTTACAACTGTTCGTTGCTTGGATAGGGAACCGTAAGAATAAACAGATCTGTGATCTTAGCAGTTCTGAGGGTCCTGCCTTGTCCAGACTCTGTGTAGTTATGATACTTTCATGATCAAACGCTGCTCTCAAAAGGGAGGAACTCCCATAGAACTAAGTAACCATCCCAGAGGGCTGCTGACTTGTGGGTCGATGCCTGATGGCGATCTGCAGAGCCTCGCGGCAGGACTCCAGCCTAGCTCTATCCACGAGGGCATTTGTATCAGTGACTTACGTGGCTTTCTTCTCGGACAAGAGTGGGAAATAATGGAGGGAGCCACCCTGGCCCTGTCCTTTCTCAGACTTTATCACAAAGGTTGCTAAACTTTCTGTAAAGTATTTTCAGCTTTGCAGCCCACGTGGTCCCTCTCACAGTTATTGTTCCTACGCTGTTATAGCGTAGGGAACAGCTCTGGATCATAAGTAAATGAAAGTGTGGCTGTCTCCCAATAAAACTTTATTTAAACAAAAAGTGGCTTTGTTAGCTCTCTGTTTTTGTTTTCTTTTGTTGTTGTTGTTGTTATTGAAGAATAATTGGCACACAATATTGTATTAGGTGCACAACATTGATTCAACAGTTCTATATGTTGCTCAGTGTTGACCACCGTAAGTGTCGCCCCCATCTGTCTCTGCACAGTGTTACTACAATTTTCTCGGCTGTACTGCCTATGCTGTGCTCTTCATCTCTGTAACTTATTTGGTAACCGCATTCACATTGCAGTCCTGTGAAGTGCATACGATTATTTCTCTTTGGCAGATGTACGGAGAGACAACCATCATTTCCTGAGCTTCTACCTGGGACATGTTTTTTTATTGCAGATTTAGTACATGGGTACCAATTCTACGAGGCAACCTTTCCTCGTTTCTCAAATACCACTGAGTTTCAATGCACCACTGATTTAATATCTACTTTTTTGAGGGACGGGTTAGGGGGAGAAACACCACTCCATTCAATGTACAAATCACTTGTCCTGATTTAAGAAACATCGAGCTCATAAAAGGTAATGATCATGGTAAAAATAATTGCCACCACTTGCTGGACACTTGCCACGTGTGAGGCCCTGAGCTCTGTGCATGGTCTGTCAGCTCACTTGATTCTTCCACCAGTTCCCATCTTTCTGCTCATTCATGTTTTCGACAGATCTCAGTTGGGTGCTTACTGTGTCAGACTCCATGCTGGGTACAAGTGCCAAGGCCCCTCAGGATGGGAGAGGGAACAGGGGTCAGTGGGTTAGGTAACACCCCTCCTCTTGAAAGGACACTTCTTTTATCGGTCAGGGAGGGACCTGCACAGAGTACCCACATGACTTGCTTCATGCCTCAGAGAAGATAAACGTCTGAGCTAGGTCCCTGGCTTAAAGTCCACTGTCTTGTCTCCTTGTCACATGGACACCTGTGATTAGAAACATCTGGGCCAGGACTGGGAGTGGAGGCCACCCTGAGGTTGATTTTTTTTTTTTTTCTCCAGATAAGGAAGCATGTTCTAATGGTTAATTAAATGAGGCTGTGAATGCTCTCTCACTAGAGTTGGTTGAGTGACATTATAGATGCTTATCTGCTAGAAGCTTCACACGTATGGTACACGAATCCTAGAGGGGATTTCAACACAGATTCTTGATCTGAATTCATGGTATTGTCCACTTAACCAATCAGAGCAGGTATCAGAGAAATAGTGGAATTTTTTTACTTCTTCCTGTGGCTCTTCCCTGGAGGAAAATGATCCTAGCTAATGACTACTTGCTGCTTGTTTTCTAAGCAGCAATCTGTTATATGACAGATATAATCTGCACACACATATGCATGCATATGTATATGTATTTGCTCTCTCCCTGATTCCTTATGATGGTTCTGCAAGGCAGACGGTGTTGGCTGTCTTCGTGTTATAGATGAGTTTACTGAGGCACAGAGAGGTTAAGTCATTGCCCAAGGTCACACAGCTAGGGGCAGGAGAGCCAGGCTTCAGAATTGAGCATGTCTGACTCCAAAGTCCAGGTTCTGTGCGCTCACTATACAGCCTCACCAAGCTGAGCTTGGCAGGCTCGCCGAAGCTCCACTGTGGGGAAGTGCCTCACGTCCGGAGCTGGAGAGAAGGCAGAGCATACTGTTGGGGTTGGGTGGGGGCCCCAGAGCAGGAGCTGGAAAGCTTGATGAATTGCTAGCATGGGTTTTCATCTCTATAATATCCATGTTTACATTGAAATTGCTGGCACTTTCCAGAATGGCACACATAATCCAGACTCAAACAGAAGGTCAAAGCGTACTTGAAAGCCACACGGAGATTGTTTTAGATTACTGTTCCCCCTGCACTTGCCTACTCTTGCTATGGTGTAATTCTTCCTTTTTTCAGTGCTTCTCACCTACTGTAAAGTAAATGCAAATATGCCACATTACAGTTCAGATTTGTTGAAAATGTGGTCTTTAGTATATTAATTCTAAGAACTGTCTTTTATTCTACAAGTGTTTTGCTACCTATGAATTGCTAGCTGCTTGACTGAAGTTCTGGGTTTTACATACTGGCAATAATCACAGCTGAGGATGGTAGCAGGAAGAGTCATAGGAGCCCAAGAGGAGGACTGACTCCCAGTGGCATAGGAACATTCCAGGTCAAAGCAGGAAAGTGCAAGCGTGTTTCACTGCAAGGATGCCATGATTGGACACCACCAGAAAGGGCTTTTGTGACGTGATTTCCAGAAGTGGGGCATGTATGAGACAAGATGTGGTAGATTATACTCCGAGCAGATAGCTTTGCAAGAGTCCTGTCATGCTTGCTTCCATTCCTGGAGGATAAGCTCTAGAGAGGCTGGCATCCGATGTATGCTGTATGTTTTGGAGAAAATCGGTCTCCCTGAGGGCCCTGATTCTACAAGGTTGAGAATGTGCAGCTGCTTTTCAGATGCTGGTTGCCCCATGTTTTGCAGGTGGAACCAGGCTCACAAATCTTCAGGAACCAACTTCCAGGGGCTTCCGTCAAAAATAGATACCCTAAAGGAAGAGATGGATGAAGCTGGAAATAAAGTAGAACTGTGCAAGGTACGAGACTTCCCTGATAAATAATAGTTGCATCAGCCTGGTTCTTGCAAATGACAGAGGAAAGGGTAAATACTGCAGATTATTTAGTGTTTCACACAAGTCCTATCAGAATACTCTGCATGATAGGAAAGGTGGGTTTTAGTTTCTTCTTTATTTTCTAAGACCCTGTGTTACTTTATAATGAGAATAAGACTTTTTCAAAAAAAATTGAAGCGGGGGTGCCTGGGTGGCTCAGTTGGTTAAGCATCTGTCTCTGGCTTAGGTCATGATCCCAGAGTCTTGGGATTAAGCCCCGCATCAGGCTCCCTGCTCAGCAGAGATCCTGCTTCTCTCTCCGCCCCTCCCCACTGCACTTATGCTCTCTCTCCCTCTCTCTCTTTATTTTAAATAAAATCTTTAAAAATTTTTTAAAAAATAAAATAAATTTGAGTAGGATATTTTTTAAAATAACAAAAATATATGAGCTTATTTAAAATAAAGAATAGGTAAAAAAAAAAAAAATGGGTGGGAGAAAACCATAGCAAAACATATAAAGTTACACCAATTAAAACAGTGCACAACAGGGGTACCTGGCTGGTTCAGTCAGTGGAGTGTGTGATCCCAGTCTTGAGGTTGTGAATTTGAGCCCCACACTGAGTGTAGAGATTATTTAGAAATACATTTTTAACTTTGTTTTTTAAGATTTTATTTATTTATTTATCTACCTATTTATTTACTTATTTGTTTATACATATAGAGAGAGAGCACGAGAACACTAGCCAGGAGAGGAGCAGAGGTGGAGGGAGAGAGGAATCTCAGACAGACTCCCCACTGAGCACAGAGCCCTTTATAGGACTCTATCTCACCACCCTGAGATCATGACCTAAGTCGAATCCAAGAGTCAAACACTCAATGGACTGAGCCACCCAGGTACCCCCCAAAATAAAATCTTTAAAAAAAAATGCACAACAAGGAAAAAAAAAAAGCACAAGAGCCACAAAAATAATCTGTGGAATAGCATAGGTTTTTTAGAATCAGTGCTATTATTTTAAACAATTGAATATATAGTAAAGGGGGTCATCATACATCATATATCCACAGAGAAGGAAAGGATTATTTATTTTTTATTTTTTAGTTTTTAGTTTTTTTAAAGATTTTATTTATTTATTTGTCAGAGAGAGAGAGCAAGAGCGAGCACAGGCAGAGTGGCAGGCAGAGTCAGAGGGAGAAGCAGGCTCCCTGCGGAGCAAGGAACCTGATGTGGGACTCTATCCCAGGACGCTGGGATCATGACCTGAGCCGAAGGCAGCTGCTTAACCAACTGAGCCACCCAGGCGTCCCGGAAAGGATTATTTTTAAATGTTGCTAGGACAATTGGTTTGTAATGGGGAGAAATATAATTTTTTATCTCCTAAAATAAATTCCAGATTAGATGGTTAAGTGACTACATCTATCTATGAAGAGAGCTCTTTATTCTAAATGTTATTTGAGGTGGTAAAGAAACAGGCTTTGGTGAATCTTAAGATCAGCGTTTTTCTTCCTTTTTATTATTCATCATTTTCTGAAAATGGAGTCTTCTTTCAGATAGTGTTAGGACTATAATATTTTAGTGTGTTTAGGTCATACTATAATTCATTCTTCAAGATAGTGAACTTTAAGATCAGTTAACTGCAGAGGCACCTGGGTGGCTCAGTGGGTTAAGCCTCTGCCTTCGGCTCAAGTCATGATCTCAGAGTCCTGGGATTGATCCCTACATTGGGCTCTCTGCTCAGCAGGGAGTCTGCTCCCCCTCTCCCCACCTGCCTCTCTGCTTGCCCGTGATCTCTATCAAATAAATAAATAAATAAAATTTCCAAAAAGAAAAAAAAAAAAGGTCAGTTAACTGCAGTAAAATGACTTGTTTAAAGTAATATAGTGGATAGGAATTAAAACTGAACTCACAAAGTCATGTCATACATAGCCTTTGCATTTAAAAAGATGATATTCAGATAAATGCTGCTGAGAAAATAGTCTCATAGTGACCTAATTCTTGTTCAGGAAAGTCGTAACTTCACTAATGTAATTACATAGCTTTCCTCAGATCCGGTCTAACCTGGATCTCAGCTATTGGGTACTTAGTGGACATGGATTTGGCAGACGTCTCAGGAGTCTGAACTGATGTGTTATGGGCTGATGTGTCTTCTCTCAACTTCAATGCCATACCTTCTCATTTCAAATGGTGAAAATAGTTTGTCACTCTTTATGCTAACTTCTGGGTAATTTCCCGAGATTTAAGTTCTTTTTTTTCACTGATTTTCTCTTTAGCTAGGTCTTATCTACTTATAATTAATTCACATCGAGTTTTGACTTTCATTTACTGTGTTTTTCAGTTCTAATTCTTCAAAGTCAGCCTTCTTTGATGGTGGATTATTGTTTTTGCAGCTTCTTTCTTTTATTTTTTTAAAAAGATTTTATTTATTTGACAGTGCTTATTTCTTTTTTTAATGTTTAATCATTTTATATATACTTATAACAGTCTTTGGTAATTCTGTTTCTTCTGTGAGAATGGTGGGCTTTTGCTTCATGGTGGATTGTTGCCTCCTGTGTTTTGCAATTTTGTATCATGTGTTTTGCAATTTTGTATTGTGAGCTCATTTTAAGACTTTGTGGGACCCTTAGGTATTGGCAGTGATTCTCCCTAGAGAGTGTTACCAGTTTGAGATCTTTTCTTTTTTAAGATTTTTATTTATTTATTTGAGAGAAGGAGAGAAAATGAGCAGGGGGAGGGGCAGGGTGAGAGGGAAAAGCGGACTACCCGCCAAGCTGGGAGCCCAATGCAGGGCTCAATCCTGGGACCCCGAGATCATGGTCTGAGCTGAAATCAGAGAGTTAACCGACTGAGCCACCTAGGTGCCACTTGAGGCCATTCTTAAATAATTTTCTCAGTTTGAGGATCCCTGGACCACACATACAGTAAACTCAAACTTCAGAGCCTCTTGAAGGCAGATCTGCATTTACAAAATCCAGGGTAATGTTTTTACTTTCCTGGACCCAGAGCCCCATGTAAAACGCAGATACTCTAGTCTTTCCATACGCTATTGATCTCCACTTATGCCAGGCCTTTCCTCTTCCTTTTCTTTTTTTCTTAATTCATTTTTCAAGTTTTTATTTGTATATTTATTTTATACACATGTGGCAGTAAAAATATAACATTTCTTTCTCTCCTATTTTTACGCAGATGGCAACATAGCAAACATAATGCTCTATACTTCACTTCTTGATAAGGACTATTAGTCATATATCTTGGAGATCCTCCCCTATCATTCCTCTAATAAACTTCCTTATTTATTTATTTTTTTGTCATCCCAGTTGATGGACATTTGTTTTTTTAAGATTTTATTTATTTATTTGAGAGAGAGAGCAAGCATGAGTGGGGGGAGGGGCAGAGGAAGAGGGAGAAGCAGATTCCCCACTGAGCAGAGAGCCCTACACAGGGCTCGATCCCAGGACCCAGGATCATAACCTGACCTGAAGGCCAATGTTTAACCAGCTGAGCCATCCAGGTGCCCCACCAGTTGATGGACATTTAATCCATGGATTATTCTGTGACATTTTGCTCTAAGAGTCCATGAATACTAATTCCCAGATGCCATTTTCTTCAGTGACCTGTCTTCCCTTCCACTCACCAGGATCAACTTGCTGCAGACATGTACAACTTTATGGCCAAAGAAGGGGAGTATGGCAAATTCTTTGTTACGGTAAGTACCTCGCCTTGCCGAAATATGAAAGCATTGTAAAAATTGAGTCATTTTAGCTTTTTTTGCAAAAGATTTCATTTTTGGTTTTGCTCAGCCATTGTGTGTGTGTCCATCCGATGCTAACGTTACTTTTGTTTTTGAATGTGGGTCTGTTCTCAGTTATTAGAAGCCCAAGCAGATTACCATAGAAAAGCATTAGCAGTCTTAGAAAAGGCCCTTCCCGAAATGCGAGCCCATCAAGGTAATGTAACCTGCGTGCTGGCTGATGCCCCCTTTCCTAAGCCTCTGCCACTTCCGCCTCTGTTCTTCTCCCCCCTGACTCCTTTGCATGCCTCTCCTCTGGGTAACGCCTCTCTGCCTAGGAGAGTACTATCTCCCAGCATAATTTCATCTTTCCTCGCCACATTCTCTAATTTCTTCCAAACCTAGATTAACCTACTAATGGGACATTCGCAGCGGTTCTGACATCTTTAGTTGAAGAGAAAGCTGGACCCTTTGGGGATGGCTGCCTGCATGGGTCTTCCGGTCTTACCCTCTTCCAAGTCCGTTATTCAGTCCCTTGGGTTCAATTCTGACCCAGTGATTCCAAGAGCCTACATTCTGGGGAAGATACTGTGGACCTTCTGGAAGGAATTTTAGAAGCCAGTACTTGGGGGCCCATCATCGGTGTCACTGAATCATCAGGCCATGACCCCTCCTTCCCCCTCTTCCTTGTGATCCCACAAGGCTCTGGTTCTTAGCACTCACATCCTGCCCACTGTACTCAGGCTCTCAGCCGACTTCACCCACACAAGTCATGAGTGGACTGAGCTTTCTCCTGATGCTTAGTTTTACCTGCACATTAAAGCTTTTGACTCTTAATTCTCTGATTTGCCATCAGCGCGTCTCCCGGCAGAGATCATTAGACACAGGTGAGGCAGAAGGTGCCCTGTCTTCTTTGGCTATCTTGTACTATCTTGCTTGCATAGACCACATGTTCGGAGCTTAGGTTCCCCCTGCAGAACCTTTGGTCTTGAGCTGAAGAGGATCAAGCCAGGTGCTGAGTGTGGTGACTCCGTGATCTGGGATGCAAGTCAGCAGGTGTATGGGTGGGATGTTTTTGTTGGGGGTGTGCACACTCACTGGCATCCTCAAGGCTCTCACTTCTCCTAGTTTGAGGAGGGTCCCCAGAGTTTCTGGCTTTGTGCCTGAAAGGGTTTGGATGACAGAATTCGAAAATTCTATCTTGATCACCTGCATAGTCAGGCCTTCAGCCATCTTGAGTAAATGCATCTGATTGACTCTTCCTAGGATGAGCTGCCCTTGCTTTCCTAAGTGATCTTGGATGAGCTGCCCTTGCTTTCCTTGTTGGGGGATGATGAGGTTGAGTTGCAGTGCAAATGAGTGAAGCTACTGGCAAACATTCAGCCTTGGAAGGGGCGGGCTCTAGCAGGGCAAGTTCCAAATGCCGAAAGCGTGTATCTGTGGGATTACCTACCCTGTGCCTGGCTCTGTGTAGGACAGAATAGGAACCATCATCGTCTTAGCCTTTGAATGCATTAAAGTCTGGTTTGGAGCTAACAAGCATTAAAAAAGAGAAGATTGGGTTTCATGAGCAGGACTCCCCCCCCCCCCAAGACTTTATTGATTTATTTAAGAGAGAGAGAGAGCATGAGAGGGGAGAGGGGCAGAGGGAGAAGGAGAAGCTGACTCTCCGCTGAGCAGGGAGCCCAATGCGGGGCTCAGTCCCAGGACCCTGAGATCAAAACCTGAGCTGAAGGCAGATGCTTAACTGACTGAGCCACCCAGGCACCCTGTAAACTTTATTTTTTTAACGATTTTTTTCCCCAAGTTTTTTTTTTTTTTTTTTTTAACAATTTTCCCCCCCAAGTCTGTTTTCCCTAGAGAAGTATGTGAGGAAGTGACAGGGAACAGGAAGACGGCAGGGGGAGGCTGAGAGTGGAACAAGGAGCAGGTGTGCAGGGCAGAAACCCAACAAAGGAAACATGATCCGTCTTTCTCTCCAAGGTTGCCAAGCCTTGGGATCCAACCCCTTCCACTTCGGCTTGTCCTCCATCTCCCTATTGTCTTAGTTCCTATCTTCCTCTTTTTCTTCTTCTGTTTTCAGAAAGACTCAGAGCATCCTTACAGTAGGAAAAAAACCACCTTGACCCCACAGCACTGTACCCCTGTGCACCCCAATCTCACACGCACTGTCAGCCAACCCAACTTGGTACCTGCCTGTCCACAACACCGTGCCCTGTTCAGTCTCATCCTATTCTGTTCTTCTGGTAGGCTCTCTGAATGTCTGGTTTCCACCAGCCAGCCCTTCACACTGTGCAGTCTTGCTTCTACTCCCAGTTACCCTTCTATTAAGAGTAAAAAATACGGCAGTTCCCAGTGGACCAGGCTCTTAATTGTTGGATTCTGGCATCTGCTGTGGCCTGGGCTGTCTCTCCCTTGATGGAACGTGTGCCCCTCATTGCACCTGATTGTGTCTTCCATTGTTAGGGCTCTATATGTCCCTTCCTCATCCCTTTGTCCCCAGAGTTCCCTCCTGATGACAGCCCTCACGTCCCCCATGTCTTCACCCTCATAGCCATCTCAGTGCTGGTTCCCTCTGAGAGTCCTCTAGCTGTCCCCCAAAACTCCAATGCATCCCAGAAAGCAAGCTGATTCTTCCCCCCAAACCAGCTATCTTTTTTTCCTCTGTGTCTCCTGGGTGCCACCTCCCTTCAAACCATGCAGGCTTGACCTTGGAGCCATCCTGTCCTTCCTTCTCCATAACCTGTAGCTGGGGTCCGTCTTTTCTGCCCTCTGCTGGGCCGTCCGCTCTGCTCACATCATCCCCCCTTCTCTGGGCCCTTGTCACCTTGAGCAAGAGCTATGGAATCAGATGTAAATTCTGAGACTCAAGATCCCTGGTCTTTTCTCAGCCCTTCTTCCTGGTCTGTTTCATTCAGAGCCCCCAGCTCCCTGCCTTGAAGCCAACAGCAAACACTTTGTCTCCCAAGTCGTTCTAGTGTCTGTGATCTGCACCAGAAGTCGCAAACCGCTGTATCTCATTTTTCAAAAAATTTTGCCATCATTTAAACACCAGGCACCTTCACATAACAATCCAATTTCTGGCTTCTCTTGAAAGTCCTGGAAGTCTGGTGACACAGGTCATCGGGCACTAAGGGGGTGTTCAGGGCTGCCTTTCAGTGGACCCTATGCCCCCAGCCTGACTCAGCACCTCAGGGGTCTCACTGGCCTCTGTGGGCACCCGCATCTGCGACCCTGATCTGTACTGTACCGTTTTCTGGCCATGACTTAGCAAACGTGTCTTGTCTTTTTAATGACTGTTGTATGTTTACATGTGTGTCTCGTCTTGTCTTCCCAGTTAGAAGGGTGGGGAGTCTCTGGGAATGTGGGATGTCCCCCGTTGGAGAGGCCAGCCCCTTCGGGCAGTTTGGCTCAAGAGTTGTCTAGGGAACTGATTCTCATGTCCTCCCTCTGCCAGTGTCACACCAAGGTTGGGGGTGGGGCACACCGTAGAGCGTTTCCCAGAAAGTTCCAGCAGGTGTTCGGAGAATGGGGTCAGGCGTGCGTGGCAGCAGCGGTGGCAGGTGCCATTTGCAAAACTGCTCTGGGGGCTCTGATGTTCCCCCCAGGGGAGGGGCCTCATAGCCATTTTCTGCTTGTGTTGAGAATCGTTTAGTTAAAAGGGACAAAGTGTGCAGGGAAAGGACTGGCCTCTGAGAGGAATGTCACAGAGTTCTGTCCTTTGAGAAGGGCCAGACCCCCAGATGCTCTTGCTGCCAGGGCTGGGGCCAGGACCAGAGATGAGGAGGACACCCACGCCCTTGGCCTCACCCCTCTTCCACCTGGAGCCCACTTGCTCTTTCCATCAATTTTAACCTTGTAAAAGCTCTTGGGTTCATGGACATGGGGGTTCCCTCCTCTTCCTTCCCCTGTGTGCGGATCACGTGATGGGGCCTGTCCCCGCTCTTCCGCGTAGCTGAGGGTAAGGGGCACATCAGCGTCCTACTGCCTGCTTTGAACCCAAGGTTCGAACAGCAAAGTGGCTGCATGACAGTTGTCCATTAACGGTGCCGAGAAGGACGCGAACCCTTCCCGTCTCTGGAAGGAACTAAGTGTTGCTCAGCGAAGTAGTCTCCACGGGCTGGTTGCCCCTCTTCTGCGTCTGTGTGCGTCTCAGGCCGCGGGGGATCCGTGCGTACCCACCGGTGGGCCAAACCCCGTCAAAACGCCTCTCGTTCGAAGGGAATATGTCCATTCACAAAATTCTTGTTTCTGTTTCACTGCTCTACTGTGCGTACTCCTGCTAAGCTGCCTCACACCTCTTGTGGAATGAAGCAGAGTATGTGACCCCCAAATAATAGAAACGATCGCTTTACTGCTGGCGCAGGCTTCAGCCTCAGCTGCTTTGGGGCTGCAGATACCGCGTGGTTTCCTACTCGGAATGTTCGGGACCTGGCTGGGGCGATGGCACTCGGAGGCCCTGCATGCCCGGGACACATCGCGTTTAATATGAGTTCACATCGGCCGTCTTCCGGTCCCGTGTGATGACGCTTGGCTTCTGTTTAAAATCTTAAGAAGTTATTTCCTCTTTCACATTGAAGGAGTCAGTTTCTTGTCCTCGAGATAGAAAGCCAGTGCTGCTTTGCATGGTGAGAGTAAATTTCCTTCCAGTGAAATCCGTCTGCTCGGACGAATCCTCGGGTTAGCGCCAGGCAGCCCACCCGTCCCGTGCAGGAGCCCCCTCGTACCTTCTGCTCAGCAGCTCCCCCTGGAGGGCGTTCAGGGCTCTGTTCTGAAAGTAACCCCCCCCAGCCGGGGACCTGTTCTTGTTCTAGTACATGGTAAATAACCAAAGCAAACAGAACAGATGCTTCCCCTTTTCCCAAGCCTCAATTACCAGTCTGCTAAGAAAAAAAAAAAAAAAAAAAATTCCCCTTTGGTGGTTTGGGGAGAAAAAAAAAATTCCCCACTGATGCCGTGAGATCGCTGAGTGTCTGACTGGATGGTTTGCTGCTCTAGATAAGTGGGCGGAAAAGCCAGCCTTTGGGACGCCCTTGGAGGAACACCTGAAGCGGAGCGGCCGTGAGATTGCTCTGCCCATCGAAGCCTGCGTCATGCTGCTCCTGGAGACAGGCATGAAGGAGGAGGTGAGCCGTGCTCGGCGGCCCTGCCTGCCGCTACCTGCGCTGCATGGACTGACGGCTTTCCAGCTTCGGTTGCCGTGACCCACAATTTAAACGGGGACCCTGCACGTTTTACCTGAAACAGACATTATGAATGAAACGAGTTTCACAGAACATTTTCCTTTTCTATGTGTGGTACACTCTGACTTTCTTTTTCCCCACTTGTTTCATTTTCAACTCTGGTTGTGATTTGTGACATTGAATTTCATTTTTTAAGAAAAAATTTTACAAGATTTTATTTATGTATTCATGAGAGAGAGATAGAGAGGGAGGCAGAGGCAGAGGGAGAAGCAAGCTCCCTGTGGAAGCCAGATACGGGACTTGATCTCAGGGCCCTCAGATCACAACCTGAGCTGAAGGCATATGCTCAACTAGTTGAGCCACCCAGGCACCCTAGTGCTCCTTAATGTTTTAAAAGGTTCTATTTATTTGTTTGAGAGAGAGAGAAAAAAAAAAAAGAGAAGGAGAGCACAGAGGGAGAGTGAGAAGCAGGCTTTCCACTGAACAGAGAACCAGATCCCAGGACCCTGAGATCATGACCTGAGCGAAGGCAGAGGCTTAACTGACTGAGCCACCCACATGCTCACATGACATTGAATTTCATGTGCACTAAATGGACCAGAGCTTCCGTGAGCTTTAGTTTGCTTAAAGCAGAATATTACATTTGGGTAGTACCATGCATTTTGGTGGGGGTATTTATATTCTTATTTTATGGAATCCTTATCCCCCAGAACCCCATGAACCAAGCAGGGCAGGTCTTGTTACTCCTTTTCCTGGTGAGTGAGTTCATGATAGGGGGGAATCAAAATCAGATGCCAAGTCTTTTTTTTTTTTTTCCTTTTAAAAACCTTATTAAAGGGCGCCTGGGTGGCTCAGTGGGTTAAGCCGCTGCCTTCGGCTCGGGTCATGATCTCAGGGTCCTGGGATCGAGTCCCGCATCGGGCTCTCTGCTCAGCAGGGAGCCTGCTTCCCTCTCTCTCTCTCTGCCTGCCTCTCCATCTACTTGTGATTTCTCTCTGTCAAATAAAGAAATAAAATCTTTAAAAAAAATTAAAAATAAAAACCTTATTAAAGTATTTTGTACAGGGGCGCCTGGGTGGCTCAGTGGATTAAGCCGCTGCCTTCAGCTCAGGTCATGATCTCAGTGTCCTGGGATCGAGCCCCGCATCAGGCTCTTTGCTCAGCGGGAGCCTGCTTCCTCCTCTCTCTCTGCCTGCCTCTCTGCCTACTTGTGATCTCTCTCTCTGTCAAATAAATTAATAAAATCTTTAAAAAAAAAAAATAAAGTATTTTGTACATAGAAAATGTATGCATAAGTAAACAGTTTGGTAAATTTCCACAGACTGAACTCATGCATGTGATCAGCACCCAGATTAAGGGACATTCCAGAAGCCACCCTTGTGTTTGCTTCCACTTTCTGCCCCCTCCTCCACTGATGTGAACTCAACTCTAGTAGCCTGAGATCTGAGCTGCTCAGCTGGGCCAATTTTGTCCTCTTTGGGAGGTATTTGGCAAGGTCTGGAGACCGTTTTGATGGTCACAGTTTTTTTTTTCCCCCCTAAAGATTTTATTTATTTATTTGACAGACAGAGATCACAAGTAGGCAGAGAGAGAGGGGAGGGGTAAGCAGGCTCCCTGCTGAGCAGAGAGCCCAATGCGGGGCTCGATCCCAGGACCCTGGGATCATGACCTGAGCTGAAGGCAGAGGCTTTAACCCACTGAGCCACCCAAGCACCCCAGATGGTCACAGTTTTAAAAGTGGATTTGCCACTGGCTCTAGTGGGTAGAGACTTGGGCTGCTGCTAAAATGTCTAACAATGTGCAGGACAGCCCCCCACAACAAAGAATTACCTAGCCTGGAATGTCAGTATTACTGATTGAGAAACCTTGCCTAGATTAAATTTACTTAAAACACACATCTTATAACACCTGGACCAGTGTCTTCATAGTCCTGCCTTTCTTGGTTGACCTTCATGTGTTTTTCTCTGAGTAACTTTTAGGGCAATGAAAGTGACAAGCAGCCTAGTCTAGCAACTTTTCATGAGATGTCAATTAAAAAAAAAATCCTAAATTAAAAAAATCTGTAGCAGTCCACCTTGTGGAAGTTTAAAATATTGCATTTCTTTTCTTTTAAAAGATTTTGTTTATTTATTTATTTGATACACAGAGAGAGAAAGTACAAGCAGGGGGAGCAGCAGGCAGAGGGAGAAACATGCTGGCTGCTGAGCAGGGGGACCGATTCAGGGCTTGATCCCAGGACTGACTGAGCCACCCAGGTGCCCCTAAAATATTGCATTTAAATAGATTTCTAATAGGCACAGATATTTTAGCAATGGGCCAGGGCAAGAGCTCGCACCAATCAGGAATGAATTGCTCTCTGCCTATCTGTCTGCCCCTCTACCTGCCTGTGCTTGGTCCATTGTCCTTCCCGGTCACCCCGCAAGGCAGGCAGCATCCCTGCCCTCACAGATGAGGTGTCTGGGAGTCGGGGCTGGGGTGGAATGCTCTTCATCAACTGTATGCTGCTGCTCAGCATAAAGCCCACAACTTGAACTTGCCGCTCATGGCCTTTTGTTGTCTTTAGGGCCTTTTCCGAATTGGGGCTGGGGCCTCCAAGTTAAAGAAACTGAAAGCTGCTTTAGACTGTTCTACTTCTCACCTGGATGAGTTCTACTCTGACCCCCATGCTGTTGCAGGTGAGCTGTGAGGAGTCGCCCTCACGGGGGTGGGTCCCATCTCAGACACATCACCATTTAAAAATCCAGTGTTCATTTTCAGATTCTGATAAAATTGAAATGGTCTCCCTATATAGGTTTAATTGGACAAGCTGAAATGACAAATACAACTGAATAAGGGTACACACACACACCCCTTTTCCTGTTTTGGGGGTTTCTTTGTTTTCCTGATTATTAAGTAAAGGTGGAGAAGGTAGCTTCTAACCCAAATATTTGAAGTCCTGCTTATATTTCCTTCCCTTTTTTCTCCTTCCTAGTCTAGATCTGCCTGGGAAATGATGTCCATTAGGTTACTTTGAAGCTAATTTTATTTTCTACTGACCCCTCAAATCTATTTTGCAAGGGCCAGGATTTGTTTTAGGAACACCCCATGCTCTGTAACTACTCCCGCTGATTCATGGCTTGTTTCAGATATTCTCGGCAGGTTGTAACTGAGATATTTCAATTTGCAAAAATAATCCATCCCGAGATTCCCAGGCTTACCCCTTGGATGTTAACAATTTCAGGTGCTTTAAAGTCCTATTTACGGGAACTGCCTGAACCTCTGATGACTTTTAATCTGTATGAAGAATGGACACAAGTTGCAAGGTAAGTTTAAAGAACACAGAGTTTTCAAAGTTAAAGGAAATGACAGAATATTATATCCCCTTTGTGAATCACCTTACTCTCGGGGTCATAAAATAACATTAAAATAGCATATGTGTTAAATAATAAGTGCCTCAGTTCTTACGTGTTGGGTGAAAATATGGAGTAGTATTATTAGTGTGGGAATGTGAGCACTTAAGCACTGGCTTCAGTTTGCATGATGTATATGGATGAAGACATGTAGTGGGACCCGTATTACTAGAGCAGCTGGTCTCAAACCCCTTTTAGAGGGAGGGAAGCCCTATCATGGGCTGAATGACAGATGTCATACTGGCCAGCGGCAGTGTGCCTGGCAAGCCGTGGGGAAGCTCAGTTGTGCAGTAATACAGTGTTGACAGTACTAGTTAACACTTACTGTGTGCTTAGTACCTACTAATTTTAATACCCATTACCTCCTGTCATCCATGATCAGCGACGTAAAAGACAGATGTGGTTTGCAGAAACCGAGGCGGGGGAGGCACGGGGCCCAGGGAGCAGCGGGTAACTTGCAGAGTGGGAATTCAGACCCAGACCTGTCTGCCCCAAAGACTCTATCCCTGTTCTTCGCTCCTCCTCCCCCATGCCCAGCTTTCGTGCCAGAAGCTGTTGGCAGCCTTGTCCTAAAAGCCCCAGGGGCTTCTCTCTAGCCGGCCAGCCTGCCTCCTTGTTAACCTGTGCCTCATGGTTCTGACTCAGTTCCTCCCATAGGAGCCTAATTGCTCACCCTAAGGGAGAAGGAACAGATCTCCTTTCCCATCCTGTCCTTCCCCTGTCTTTAGCCATGTCACCCATTCCCAGCAGACGGGCAGCTGGGGCTGATCATTTAGTCTTCAGTGGCAGGTGCTTCCACCCCTATTAAGGTTTTTAAACTCAGAGTAAGGGACACCTGGGTGGCTCAGTCAGTGAAATGTCTGCCTTCGGCTCGGATCATGATCCTGGGGTTCTGGGATTGAACCCCGCATTGAGCTCCCAGCTCAGTGGGGAGCCTGCTTCTCCTTGCTCTGCCTGCTGCTCCCCCGCCCCTGCTTGTGCTCTCTTTCTGACAAGTAAATAAATAAAATCTTTAAAAAAGAAAAAGTCAGGGACACCTGGGTGGCTCAGTTAGTTAGGCATCTGCCCCTTCCACTCAGGTCATGATCCCAAGGTCTCGGGATCAAGTCCCGCATCGGGCTCTCTGCTCGGCGTGGAGCCTGCTTCTCCCTCTGTGTGCTGCTTCCTCTGCTTGTGCTCTCTCTCTCTCACTTTCTTTCTCTGACAAATAAAATAAAATCTCAAAAAAAAAAAAAAATCAGAGTAAGTTCACAGTCACGGTCATATACTTGGACACTGCGTGTGGCCCAGCCTATTGTAAATGTCCATTTTTGTGAGACTGAATAAATGGGCCCCGACAGCAATGTCGAGTAGGAGAGCATTCTGGGGTCTCCTCTGCTGGGTCGCCTGCTCTGCTCCTCCTGCGCCTGAGTCTTCTCTCGGTTCCAAGACTCCCAACACGGTTCCCATGAAAAAATACACTTTTCGAAGCAGGCATCTGTTTCTGGGGGTATGGATCCTCCGTATGTGAGAAAGGTCAGCATCCCGGTGACACAACGACTAGCCTCTAACATATAATTACGTTTACCCGCTACCTGCCAGTCCAGATTGGTCCAGTTGCGGAGGACATTTTAGGTCCAAAGGTACCTTGTGTGGGTGACTGCTAACACCCTCTCCAGCCCTCTTTTGTGTCGATGGAAGTTTGCACGTGGAAACCATAGAGTGGAAGAGCTCCTGTGACTGCTTCACAACAGGACAGGGCTGCTGGGCCTGGAGCCTCTGGGTGGAGTTAAGGGCAGGAAGAGGCACGGGGGGTTGGGTGCCTGGGAGCTCGGCCAGCCCTGCTGTGGCTGGACCAGCAAGAAATCTGGGCTCCAGGAAGCTGCTCGTGGAGATAGGCACCTTCTGGGACAGAGTTTTCATCGGTGTCTTGTCTCTTGTGTGCCAGGTGTGGGCACAGATGGTTTTGCGGGTTATACCTCTAGAACCTCCCCATCACTGGGCAGAATCAACATTCTTATCTGCAGGCAGGCACATCAGGAGACCGAGTCTTGGCGAGGCTAACCCATGGCTCAGAGTGAAGTATTTGACTCCATATGTATTCATTTCCAAACCCGTCCTATTTTCTAGCTGTGCTTTTTCTCTGTCATCGAGGGCTTCGCTGTTCATGTAGCCTGTTATTAACCCAGGGGTTGCTAATGATGTGTCCTAATGAAGGGTTATGAATACGGGTTGCTTTTTTTTTTTTTCTCAGTGTGCAGGATCAAGACAAAAAGCTTCAGGATTTGTGGAGAACATGTCAAAAGTTGCCACCACAAAATTTTGTTAACTTTAGGTATGTATGACTGGTATCCTGCAAATTAAGCCAGCAAGCCACAGTGACTCTGGAGTGAAGAGAGGTGCCATCTGCAGCAGAGGTCACTCGGTCCAAGCACACCAAGCAAGTGCTTCGGAGAGGAACTGGGGGTTGCTGGCAGTGGGATTTGATGTATGTTATTGTGAAACATATCACCGTGTGACGTATCCGCATCTGGTCTGCATTAACAGCAGTCTCCTGGTCAGCTTACCACTGCAGCTACTAGGAGAAGGTTCTGGAAAGTTGGCCTGACTGGCTCAGTCAGTAGAGCCCACAACTCTTGGACTTCAGGGTCGTGAGCTCAAGCCGTACATTGGGTGTAGAGCTTACTTAAATAAATTACCAAAAAAAAAAAATTCCAATATGCTATAGAATTTATTTTTAATAGAGTATAAATCATCCTATTAGATGAAATGTGCAGAATTGGAAATTACATATTGCTTTGTGGAATTACTGTTTCTAAGAAAATTTACCGTGGAATACATTTCTAAAATTTCATCTCCACTTTCCTTTTGACCTAAAATATGACTTTGAAGAAGTGTAAAGAGAAGAAGGATAAAAGGCAGCCCACAGTATTGAAAACCAAAGAAAATGGTAGAAGAGGACTTGGTCCAAAATGACACATATTCTGCCGGTGAAATTTGTGGCATGTTATCTGACCTTTAATTTCAGTCCTGGGTTCTACCACTACCCTAAGCTCTATGGATATATTTAATTTATTTAATCAGCCCCCTTTTAATAGATAGTGAGGTTATTCTTAATTTTTTGATTTTATAGTGCTGTGCTTGTATAGGAGAGACTATAACTATACGATAAATTGGAGATTTTCATAATCACCACATATTTTCAAATACAGCTTTCTCTAAGCAATGTCCCTCTTCTTGTATCTTTTCATGCCTACATTAAAACATATCAAGCCACCTGTTAACCAGATTGTAACTTACTGAGGGGTTGATAGATAGGGCATAAAGGAGAAAGGGTGGGAAATACACAGCAAGTAGGGATTGAATCGTGGAGGTCTTCTTGTGAGCTGTTTTCCTCTTCCAAGTCCTAACGGAGTCTGTCGTCTGAAAGAGAGAGCACAGGACTTTGTAAGATACAGAACCTGAGCCAGATTCTGATTCGACTCCACTCTGCACTTAGCACCAGAGCAACCCGGGGCTGGAGGATGCTGTTCCTGCAAATATTTTCTTCTCTTTTCTCCCCCAGGTATTTAATCAAGTTCCTTGCAAAGCTTGCCCAGACCAGCGACGTCAATAAAATGACTCCCAGCAACATTGCAATTGTGTTAGGCCCTAACTTATTATGGGCCAAAACTGAAGGGTAAGTGACCTCTCCCCACATCACAATATTTTAATCTTGTCTTTGTGCCGCAGGGGGACAGACCCCGTTCCAGGGTAAGGTGCCCTTCCGGACTTGCGCTTATGAGTCTGGTCTCTCCACATAGCGGACATTCTCGGGACACTGTCGTGAGCTGGACCCCGTCCTAGAGGCCGGTCCTGCGTGCAGTCCTCAGAGGGCCCTGCTGCTGGGCAGGCAGGCAGCTGAATGGCCGTGGCACCGGGGCTGCCATAGACCTTATAAAGCACGACGGCCACAGTGCATATCAGAGGAGCACAGCTCAGGGTGAGAAGTGCAGGGAGAGCCCTGCAGAGGAAAAGGCACTTGGGTTGTGCTTGGATGAACGAATAGCTTCCTGCAGGTGTGGCCCAAATGAGCAAAGGCATTGTGTGTGTGAAAAGGGCCTGGTGGTGGGGGTGGTGTCACATGGTCTTGTATGGCCCGAGCACTGGGGCCAGGAGACTGTGCCCAAGGAATATGAAGCCTGAGCCAGGTTCTGAAGGGCCTTATGTATCTGGTGGAGGTTTTGGAACTTATGTTGGGTCATAAATGGTCAGGGAGGCATCAAGGTTTCTTTCTTTCTTTTTTTTTAAGATTTTATTTATTTGGGAGAGAAAGAGAGAATGAGAGAGAGAACATGAGAGAAGAATGGTTAGGAGGAGAAGCAGACTCCCTGCCGAGCAGGGAGCCTGATGTGGGACTCGATCCCAGGACTTTAGGATCACGACCTATCCGAACGCTCAACCAACTGAGCCACCCAGGTGCCCGGCATCAAGGCTTCTAAGCAGAAGAATGAGTTGATCAAACTGCATTTAAAAAGATAATTTGCGGGGACGCCTGGGTGGCTCAGTTGGTTAAGCAGCTGCCTTCGGCTCAGGTCATGATCCCAGGGTCCTGGGATCGAGTCCCACATCAGGCTCCTTGCTCGGCAGAGAGCCTGCTTCTCCCTCTGCCTCTGCCTGCCTCTGCCTGCCTCTTTGTCTGCCTGTGCTCGCTCGCTCTCTCTCCCTCTGTCTCTGACAAATAAATAAAATCTTTAAAAAAAAAAAAAGATAATTTGCTGACGCCTGGGCAGCTCAGTAGGTTAAGCGTCTGCTTTTGGCTCAGGTCATGATCCTGGGGTCCTGGGATCAAGTCCCACGTCAGACTCCCTGCTCAGCGGGGAGTCTGTTTCCCTCTCTTCCATTGCTCCTGCCCCCTGTCCGTGTTCTTTTTTGTTGGCATTGAGAAATGCAGATTGAATAGAAAAGAGGGGTCTGGGAGCCCAGGTAGAGAGCTCCTGGGAAATCACCAACATTGGTATTTACTCTGGGGGCATCATAATGACCTCTTTTAATCCTCACAAGTAACCTTTTTGAAGTAGGTGCTTCTGTCCTCATTCTTACAGGTGAGGACAAGGAACTTGCTTAAAGTTTCCTTAAAGCAGGGAAGTGGCGGGACCCACAGTCTGCATCCTGAACCTTCCTCATGCTCCTGTGACCCCCATGGTTGGGCTCTCCCTAAATGTCAGGCCTTTGCAGCTTTTGGGCTTCTGTGATATTCTGACTCTGAACTGGAACGTGAGCTCCTTGACACTAGGGATAATGACTCTTACCTGTTTTCTTCCTTTTGAACCTTGGCATTCACACCCTCAACTTCCAAACCTGCATCTTGGGACCAGGCCACAGATGTGACAGCCTTAATTAGTAGTTTGTGTAAACACGGGGCTCAGGTTCTCCGATGTAACGTGCACACCGGAACAGTGCACACTCTCGCTTATATTGTGGGCAAAGCTGTCAGTGGTGTCTTGGGTCGTACGAGATGACTACCTTGGGCAATACTGCTCCAGTGGGAAAATGCCTGGTTGCAACCCTGTTCCAAACCAACATAAAATCAGCATTTGGACACACCATTAACCCAGCGCATGCAGACTAAGGAGTGACAGCCGAGTCAGGGCGATTTCTCCTCCTGGGGCGTCACTGCCACACGCTGAGGCCAGAGCCCCATGGATCTAGTTTTTGCATTTGTGTGTATTTTCTTGTTTAAAGTAACTAAATTGGGGGCACCTGGGTGGCGCAGTCAGTTAAGCGTTGGAGTCTTGGTTTCCGCTCGGGTCAGGATCTCCAGGTCCTGGGATCAAACCCCGTGTCGGGCTCCAGCTTGGCAAGGAATCTGGTTGAGATTCTCCCTCCCTCTAGCTCTCCCACTCATACGTGCTCGCTCGCTCTCTCTCAAATAAATAAATAATCTTCAGAAAAACCCCAAAATAATTAAATCGCTCTGACACAACCTGCAGAAATTAGAGGCTGCCTGCGGAAAGTGGTCTAACTGTGAATGTCCTTTGCAGAACTCTGGCTGAAATGGCAGCGGCCACCTCTGTCCACGTGGTTGCGGTCATCGAGCCCATTATCCAGCACGCCGACTGGTTCTTCCCTGAAGGTAACGTAACTTTTCGACTTCACGGACTGCCCGAACAATACAATGATGGTATAGAAAATTTTTTAAAGAAGAAAATGCTTCAGTAACCCCTTCGCGATTCCGTGACTGGCTCACGTTTATTTTTAAACCCCCTTGCGTGCGTCCACATTATTTTGTATTTCTCTTTGTTTCACTTCACCCCGGGGGTGTCCACTCAGCCAGTGTGCACTCGGTACCCCCGGCGCTATGTCTGCCGGTGAGATATGCTGTCTGCCATTGGAGAAGAAGCAGATACTATCCCACGTGTTAGAAGGAAGGGTGGATGGTTATACAAACTCAGATGTTGGGCACAAAGAACCAGAACCGCTTTCGAGAAGGGGTGACACCGGATATGCAGTTTTCCACTTGGAAGGCAGCTTTTTGCTCCGGTGGCCGGAGAGCCGGGTTTTTGTAAAGGTGGAAGATGAAGCTGGATAGGTTGATTGGAGCCATTTTGTGAAGGTGGGAGTTGACTGTGTCAGAGAAAGAGGATTTCAGGCAATAGGGAACAGGTTTTCAAACTATATTTGTTGTAGTCCTGGGATCTTCAGAGGTGCCATGAACCCCTTCGGGGATACTGCTAGGGCAAGCTTTGTGAGTCCAGACCTCCTGCCCCGTACTTTGCCCAGAGTGGCCCCACTGTCACCTCCCGTGACTCCAGGGCGAGCTCGTTTCTCCTTTCCCCGGGTCTCCTCACCATTGAGAATCACGCCTCACTCATGGAGGTTCTCAACAAGTACATGACACGTGGATGAAAACTGGCATTTTGCCCAAGATTTCTTTGGGAAAACAAATCTTAGAAAAACTGCTATAGGCAGTATGGAGTTGCTGTTGCCTTTTATTTGCATTTTATATCAAACTGTAAATACCTTTCTTTTTTTAAGTAATCCATGCTTATTGTCTTCTTCCATATTCCATGATTTTTTAAAATTTTATTTTAAAAATTTCTTTTTACAAAGAAGAAAGCAGAGGAATTGTGTAACTTATATTCTGAATTATACCCTGTCCTTATCTCAATTTATTTCCTCCCCCTGGCTTGGCAAACTGTTGAGAAGATGAGGGGGCAGGGGGTTGCACTTGTGAAACAGCTGGGAGTAATTTTTAAGCCTCGTGTGCCCATTTGCCGTACACCTTATGTGCTGGCCGGCCTCGTCTCATGGCGCTTCACTTGACCACGCTTCCTAGATGTTGCATTTATTTTACAAATTGAAGGTTGGTGGCAGCCCCGCCTTTGCTGCCATTTTTCCAATAGCATTTGCTCATTTCATGTCTCTGTCCCATTTTGGCAATTCTTGCAGTATTTCCAACTTTTTCCATTCTCGTTATATTGGTTATAGCGATCTGCGGTCAGTGATTATAACTCACTGGAAGTTCAGATGATGGTTAGCCTTTCTTAGCAATAAAGTATTTTTTAATTAAGGTCTGTGCCCTGTGTTTGTAGACCTAATGCTCTTACACATGGCAGCACAGTGCACACATAACTTTGATGTGCACTGGGGACCAGAAGAGCCATTTGACTTGCTTTATTGTGATACTCACTTTAGTGGATTGTCCATTTCATCGTGATATTTGCTTTATCATCACGCTCGCTTTATTGCGATACTCACTTCAGTGCGATACTTGCCTTATTTCAGTGGTCTGCACCAAACCTGCCTTGTCTCTAAGGTGTACCTGCACGTTTGTTTCTTTTTCTCCTTGCAGAGGTGGAATTTAACGTATCGGAAGCATTTGTGCCTCTCGTCACCCCAAATTCCAATCACTCATCTCACACTGGAAATGACTCTGACTCAGGGACCCTCGAGAGAAAGCGGCCTGCCAGCATGGCGGTCATGGAAGGGGACTTGGTGAAGAAGGAGAGGTGTGTTTACAGCTGTTCACTTTCCTCCAGCAGCAGATGTCACATAGAAGAATTATTAAACCCTCAGGATCTGGTACTGCCTCAATGGACCTATAGTATGAGAGTGGCCATGGCACCCATGACTATTAGGTCCAGACATTTCAGGAATTCCGCTCTAGTTCGTTCCAAACATTAAACGTGACCCCCCAAGGCAGACACGTAGCTCGTCGGTACACATCTGTTGCATATGCGTCCAAGCTTCACTTGCTCTGTGATAAGCATCATACACATGCTACGAAGTCACTTAAGTGTACTTGATGGGGGAAAAGGAGAGGGTAAGTGGGAGGAAATTTAAGTGTTGTGGACAGATAGGAGAATAACCCACCTCGCACCAGTGAGTTGTCGGATGTGGTGTTTAAAGAGACCTATTTTGGGTATAACTTGGCCCTTCGTGGAAGCCAGCGCTGAATTTGGTGTTCAGCTGGAGGTACTTCTCTATTTGCCAACCGTGGAGGAAAAAAGACAGCTGCGTGGGAATTAGTGAGAGACGTCAGTCTCTGTTCTATGCTCCACGGGCGAGTGTAGTGGGATTTTCAATGCTTAATGAGGCTGTTTATGTTTTGTGCCTGCAGAGGCCAACCATTAAGTCCGTATGATGAAATGCCACTGTGTTCACCCAAAAGGTTAAGTTAGGCCTGCGGAGTGACGTGCTTCATGCACACACACGGAATAACATCACCGGACACAGTTTTACAACTAAACCAGTAAACAGATTCACAACTAAATTTCATAGTTTTTTTCATTGCCTGATCTTATAGTGAGCTTTGATTTTTTTTTTGTTTTCCTTTTGCTTTGTTGTTGTTTTGTCCAGGCGAAGGCCAATACTTTACGTTCCTATCTGTCCCTCTGAAACCCACATTTCTTGTGTGCAAAAGTTTTACTTCTCTGAAGCCCCAGTCACACAGTAGGTCCTGCTTCCTGATGACACACTGGCCACCGCACAGTTTAGCCTTCATGTATTTGAAGTCACAAAATGCAGCATCGTGGCCATGGTTGGCACATGTGATCCTCGGTTATCTCCCGGGGTAGGTTCTTCCTGCCAGCTGACCCAGCACACATGAGCTCAGGGAGCCACACGTGTTTACTTTTCAAACTGAAAAGCCTGAGAGTTCCTCCATCGCATAAGTTCACTTACGCGAAAAGTGAATTTTCCTTCTCCCCGTCTTCCAACCACCATCTCCTTCCCGAAAGCAGTGATTTTTTTTTTTCCCGGGATCATGAATCCTCTCAGATCTGTTCTTCACATGTACCCACACTAGGGCTCGTACACCTCAGCCAGGGAGGCAGTGTGGTGTGATGTCCTGATGCTGCCCTCGGCTGCCACCCCGTCCACCAAACACATGGAAGTGAGGAGGCCACTGGGTGGTAGGCGAATGGGCACGCGGACGTGATGTCCCCCACTCCATACAAGGCCTGTCCACGGACTTTCAGCTGTTCACACCCGAACTGAGACAGGACATTGATCAGTACCAGGTCTGTTGCTTGCTCAGGTTTAAAGCCAAGGCAAGCTGCTTGCCTCGATAATAGCAATGACCATTCATCTGGTTCTTGCTGCCTCACTGCATGCGGGGCAAGTCGGGTGGCTCTTGCCGTGCGCGGGTTGTAACACGTGTGGAGTGATGGACTTCTGTCTCACTAGTCGGCTTGCATGCTGTGTTGACTGTTTCTTCTTTCTGTGTAGCTTTGGTGTGAAGCTTATGGACTTCCAGGCCCACCGGCGGGGTGGCACTCTAACTAGAAAGCACATAGCCCCAGCTTTCCAGCCACCACTCCCGCCCACAGATGGCAGCACCTTGGCTCCTGCAGGCCCAGAGCCCCCTCCCCAGAGCTCTAGGGCTGAAAGCAGCACAGGGGGTGGGACGGTCCCCTCCTCTGCAGGCACACTGGAGCAGGGGCCAAGCTCGGGCGACAGGTAAGAAGACCAGCTTCTGCTGGCAGTGGGTGCTCAATGCCCCAGCCCTCTTGCAGGTGCTGGCCTACGGGCGTAGCCTCCATGCCCACAGAACTGCTCGGCGTGGAGTGAACCAGATCTGCCTTCCCTCTTCTGGTTGGCAAAGGATGGGAAAAAAGACTGTACATTGCTTGCTCTTGTTCCTGTTTTCCAAAAGAAGCAACGCTTGTTTGCATTCTTTACCATCCTGCTTTGGTGCTGGAAGCCAACAGGTGGCTAGCTCTATTACAACCCCCTTTTCCCTGTTTGATGTCTACTCAGTGTTCATTTGCCATGTGCTTTTGTCATCTTGTACACTAAGTAATTAACACTTGAATGTAATGAGTTACTTAGATTAGAGCATTGCTGGTATTCAGTCATTCACCCACGCACCCATCCATCTGTCCATCCTTCCCTTCATCCACCTATTCATCCGTCCGTCCGTCCGTCCATCCATCCATCCATCTGTCCATCCGTCCACCCACCCATCCAGCCATCTGTCCGTCCATCCGTCCACCCACTCACCAATCCATCTATCTGTCTGTCCATCCGTCCACCTACCTACCCATCCATCCATCTGTCTGTCTGCCCCTTGGTCCACCCATCCGTCCATCAGTCCATCCATCCGTCCGTCCATCCATCCACCCATCCACCCGTCCAATCAGATTTACTGAGTAACTGTGTGCTGGGTGCCGTACCAGGCACAGTTGGTGACTGAGACCTCCCCCACCCCTAGCTTTCAGTCTTACAGGCAAATTGATTGGCAAATACAAGGTAGAAAATACGATGATGGACTTTCTTAAGAGGCCCTTTTGTTGCTTAACATTTTTTGTTGTTGTTGCTTAATCTTTTGATTAGCCACCTGGAATGGGGTACAAGGTACAGCTGTAAGGAAGAGTGCCTTTGAACTTGAGATTTTCATCTAATCTGCTTGAATTCACTTCCCCACCAGAGGCCACTTTAGGTGGTATGCCAAATAGTGCAGGACTAGAAGTTCTGTAAAAGAGAAGTCCCTCTACGGAGTATGTGCTCCGATTTTTCTGGTCCTTTTCTCTACTGTGCCATCTAGAAAGCACTAAATAACCACATATAAAGTAAAATACATGCATGGAACAAGGATCCAGCTTCTCTGGATGGGGAGGGAGTGCCTGGTGGGGTGTGACGCCAGCTGCTTAGGAGATGAGAATCAGGTTCCAGCCTCACAGCTGAATTCAGGTTGCCCTATTTTTCCTGAGCTCCTTTTTACTCACAGAATTAGCTGAAATTCACGTTTTGGTTCAAAATCACAAAGGCCTCTACCTCCCCAGGCTTCCTAGGCACATCCTGAGCTCCATGATGTCTTGTCGAAACTGCCGCTCCACACACGTCTTTGTTTTAGCTCTAATTTTTTTGTTTGAGGGAAAAAAAAAAGTATTTGCAGGCTCAAACATTTTTCATTTACCTGTAGCCTTTGGTTTGCTTAATCAAGGCTAAATGCATTAAGACAATAACTAGAATGCCCTGCAGAAGGACAAATGGAATGTCAGTCGTCAATTTGCTTTTGTGTTTTGTGCCCTGTGGGTATTTTTAGCATTTGCTCTTTGGTGACCCTGACAAAATGCAGCTGTAAAGCTTAGTGTACGAAGTTCTGAGCCAGGAATTGGCCCGTGTTCTGGTCTCTGTCCACTCTGCTGCCAACCAGCTCCGGGCTGGGAGCCATCGCTGAGTCTCAAGGGTTACTCTTTCCTAGAGTGCAAACGATTGATAATAACCAAGCACTTTATAATTTAGACTGTTGGGATCTTGCCACAGCTTTGCTTTGTTTTGTACACTGTGTGTGTCATATCTCATTCTTTGGAAGCCCAGAAGCCCTTTCATGTTTTTTTTAATACTGCCCAATTTAAGTACAAGCAAACTAGAAACTCCTTGTTGGCCTCTATCAACTGGCGTGTCTCATGATATTCAAGTAGCTAAATAGCTAGAAGACAATGGAGGCAGTGAATCTCCTAAAATATTTAGCTCTGTGTGGCCCCAAATAAACAGTGGCTTTGCAGACCCAGTGCAAATTATCGAAAATTCCTGATGCCCTCCGTGCCTGTGGAGGTGTAAACTCTGGTGGAATCTGGTGTTTTGAGAGCATGCTGACTGACTTTCTCAGGGAGTACCTGACATCTAACTTGACTTCTGCTCTCCGTAGTCCACCAAAACCCAAGGACCCCGCACCTGCCCCTGCCCCAGCGAGAAACAGCAATCAGATGGCCACTGGCCAGAACCAGACCCAGACCACGGCTGGCTCCCATCAGCTCTCTGTCAGCCCAGGGCACAATTCCGCAGGCCCTAGCCCGCACACTCTGCGCCGAGGTAAGTAGCCACCTTTACTCCTTCCCCTTACGGAGGGATGTGCAGACTTCCTTGGGTTTAGCGCAGGGATTCATGGTGCAAGGCTTTCCAAGAGAGCATCTCCATGTCTGTTACAAAATGGCAAGGAGAGGGCCACCTGGCTGGCTTCGTCGGAGGAACACCTGACTCTTGATCTTGGAGTCTTAAGTTCAAGCCCCACATTGGGTGTAAAGATTACTTAAAAAAAAAAAAAATGGCAAGCAGAAAAATCAGTCATTTAAAAGCAAAATCATTAAAAGGAAGTGAACTAATAGCTGAAAGGCAGGCATTTAGGAATATGTTTAAGCCACAAAGCCTAACAAACAAAAGGTTGTTTTTTGTCAACAGTGCTCCCAGTTTTCCAGGAATCTGGTATTCCAGCCCTGCCCTCTGCTTGGAAACCACCCCAGCCTCTGTCTAGCCAGGTTCTGCAGATCTGTCAGCCACTGTAACCTCTAGATTGAGGTCAGGGCTTTCTGGGTCCTGAGTGCTGTGTGATCTGAATCGTTCCCACCCATATCCCTACTGTCCTCTGCTCAGCAGTTAGGGAGGTTGTGCTAAAACACGGCAGATCGTGTCCTCTCTCTCTTGAAACTCTCCCTCCAGTGGCTTCTGTGCAGACCTCCCCCGTGTGTAGTGGGACCTGCTTTGGGGCCCTGCACTTATCACGCCCCTCTTTCCCCAAACTTCAGCACTGCTGGTCTGCTTGCTCTCTGTTCCTGGGATGCACTGACCTCATTCCCCTCTTCCTTTTTCTTTTTTTAAGTTTGTCAGAGAGAGAAAGCACAAGCAGAGGCAGTGACAGGCAAAGGGAGAGGGAGAAGCAGGCTCCCCGCTGAGCCGGGAGCCCAATGCCGGACTCAGTCCCAGGACCCCAGGATCATGACCTGAGCCAAAAGCATATGCTTAACCAACTGAGCCACCGGGTGCCCCTCTTATGTTTAAGTCTTTAATCCATTTTGAGTCGACTCTTATTTATGGTGTAAGATAAGGGTCCACTTTTATTCTTTTGCCTGTGGATATCCACTTTTCCCGACACCACCTGTTGAAGAAACCATGCTTTCCCGATTGTGTGTCCTCAGTGCCCTGTCCAAGATCAGCTGGCCGCATGTACACGGCCTGATTTCTGGGCTCTCTACTCTGGTCCACACGTGGTTCCTTAGCATTCAGGTCCCAGCTCAGAGATTACCCGCCCTGTGAGCCCTCCCTGTCATCCTACTCTGACTAAAGCCCAGCCCCATCTCCGTGACTCACCGAGTCTTCTTCTGTCACATCACTCTCTTTCAGGGCATTTTCCCCTTGATCGGAAATTTTTAAATTTAATTTTTTACCTTGTTGCTTTGTCTTGGACAAGGTCCACCATTCTCCCATGGCCCTGGCACCCGACGCCCCTGCCGCCTCTCCTCATTGCCTTGGCACCCTTTCATGCCAGGAATGGTCTTTTATTCAGTGTGAATTTACAGTTCTACCACTCAGAACAGAAAGCTAGACATTTTTCTTTTTAAGTTGCTTATGGTAACCAGAGTATGGCTACTCTTCCAAAGAGTCCTTTCTTTGTCAGCTGCATAGTTATTTCTGTGGGAAAAGGTCTTCCAGGGTTCAAGGTCAAAAGTTCTAGGCCAGCATAGCAGAACCAACTTTATACCCTTTTCATTCTTGAATTCTGAGCCCTGTAAGTGGAGAGCCAGCCAGTGTAGGAAGGAGGAAGGAGCTGAAAAAGAGACCAAGGAGTCCATAGAACATGGTTGTGAGCCTCTGTTCTGCCAGTTACTGGCTGTGTGATCTTTTGCAAATATTTGACTTCTCTGAACCTCAGTTTTCTCTACCATGATATGGGTATAACAATGCCTGTCCTGCAGGGAGCTAATGGGACTTAAGCGAGGCTTAAATGGAACTTCAGTTTATGTAAGGGGCCTAATTTGGTACTAGTGATGTGGGGTAAGTGATGCTCCTTAATTTCCCTATCGCTTTTCGGGAAGATTAGTAGGACCTCAGTACAATTTGAAAAATGCTAATGTCTCCCCTTACCGCCCATCTCTCCCAGCCCAAAACCAGGTCTCCGTGTTTTTGATTTCACCCTCCTCAGTACCAAATTCTGCCCCCTGGCCTCCTCACCCCCTTCCTGACGCTGATCTCAGCTGGTGTGGAGAGGGTAGTGGTTTGCTTCATCCCTCTTTAGAGAAATCTAGCTAAGACAACTCTTCCAGACTTACTTGTACTTCTATCCAGAGCATATCTGCTAATTCAAATGATTCCAGAATTGGTAGAATTTCTGTTATTAAAAAAAAAAAAAATTAAGCCCTCTAGAAGCCGGCTTAAGGCAAGGGGCCATGGTGCATATACAGGCAGATCAGTCGTGCTTGGGGGTCACCCTCTTCTAGCTCCTCTTGCTTCTCCCCGATTCTTCGGGCGGGCAGGACACTGACAAGTGGGCAGCTCACTGGCCTTAGAGCATCGAGTCCATCTAGGGAGGTGGCTCCCTTCACTTAATTCTCTTCATATTAAACTTTTCAAATGACAGACCTCGGGGTACCTGGCTGGTTCCATCAGCAGAGCGTACAACTCTTGATCTCAGAGTCGTGAGTTCAAGCCCCACACTGGGTGTAGAGATTACTAAAAATTTTTAAAATAAAAAAATAAACAATGGGTCTTTAAAGATCTAAAGGTCGGTATGTATATAGAGTACTTTTTTTTTTTTTTTAACCGTAAACCTCTTGTTTGAGCAAATTTTAGATTTCCAGAGAAGTTGCAGAGGCAGTGCTGGTTGTTCCCAAATGCCCCTCACCCACTTCTCCGACTGTTAATGACCCAGGTCCCCAAGGTGCATTTGTCACCCCCCAGAAACCAGCCCTCCTGCTTTACTATGGACAAAACTCCATATTTTGTTCGGATTTCACCAGTTGTTCCACCAGGGGCCATGTTCTGTCCCGGGCCCGCTCCCATGCAGGAGGCCACGGTGCATGCGGCCGCCTCTTCTCCGGAGTCTCTCTGGGCTATGACAGTTTCTGTCCTCCCTTGTGTTTTCGTGGCCTTGACAGCTTTCGGGGAGGGCCAGTCTGGCATTTGGAAGGATGTCCTCAATTCACGTTTGTCAGCAGCTGTTCACCTGGTTGGACTGGCCCGGGGGCCTTGGAGGAGGCAGACCACAGAGGTGAATGCCCTCCTGCTCGCATGCTTCCACCGGGAGCCCGGTATCAGCCGTTGTGAGATTCACCTCATAAAGGCGGTGCTGGCTTTACTCACTGAAAGATGTTTTCCCCCTTTGTGCAGCTGTTAAAAAACCTGCTCCTGCACCCCCGAAACCAGGAAACCCACCTCCTGGCCATCCCGGGGGCCAGAGTTCTCCAGGAACATCTCAGCACCTACCCAGCCCGTCACCAAAGCCAACCACGCGAAGCCCTTCTCCTCCCGCCCAGCATGTGGGCCAGGCCCCCGGCCAGCCCTGCACCACCTCACAGCCTTCTGCACCCCGGAGGTACTCGAGCAGCCTGTCCCCGATACAAGCTCCCAATCACCCACCACCGCAGCCCCCGACGCAGGCCGCACTGCTGGGGCACAGCAAACCGAGTAGCCAGGGCCCGCCCGCTCCCGTGGCTTTGCCCAGTGAGCCTGGACTTGAGCAGCCGCTTCACACCCCTCCCCAGACTCCAACGCCCCCCAGTACTCCACCTTTAGGAAAACAGAACCCCAGCCTGCCAGCTTCTCAGACCCAGGCGGTGAGTAATCCTGAGATGGCACAGCCACACACCGGAACCTTACCAAGACCAAGACCAGTACCAAAGCCAAGGAACCGACCCAGCATGCCTCCACCCCCACATCCTCCTGGTGCCCACTCGGCTGGGGATGGCACCCTCACCAACGCTGCTCCCACTGCCTCCAAAATAGTCACGGGTAAGTGAGAAATCAGCTCAGACCTTTCCCCCTTCCACACTACATCCAGACACTCCCCTTTCGTTTAGGCCTTGGTTTTCAGTGGGGGGCAGCAAACTGTACCCACTGGCCAGATCCAGCCCATAGCCCATTTTTGTAAATAAAGTTTTATTGGGACAAAGCCACTCTAATTTGTTAACAAACTGCCTTTGGCTGCTTTTTTGCTAATGTAATGGTGGTATAGACCTTTCAGAGAGTATTTGGCTCACAGAGCCTGAAAATATTTAATACCTGGCCCTTGAAGTTGGCTGGCCTCTGACTTATAGTATCATATGTGTTTAAGACCTATCTACATTTACCTTTTTCCAAGTACAATGACCTAATTAGTGAAAGGTATTATACAACGTGAGCATGAAATTCATTTCTTAGCGATTTCCCCATTAAGATACTTACCTTCCTTCTAAAGCTAAAAATGTTCATAGTAAATGAAACATTTCAGACATAACTTTAAAAAACGTGATCTGTGCCCATTTGGATGCTCCAGCAAGGGAAGTCTTGGGCGTGAGCACATCAGAGCACCAGTCCTGAGTGTTGAGGGAGGGAAGGATCAAGAATTTTCCATAATTCCCATGGAAACCTGTTTCAGGTAGTGATGATTGTATACATTTCTGTGGGCTACCTAATGGGGTGTATTTTTTTTTTAAGATTTTATTTATTCATTTGACAGAGAGAGATCACAAATAGGCAGAGAGGCAGGCAGAGAGAGAGAGAGAGAGGGAAGCAGGCTCCCTGCCGAGCAGAGAGCCCGATGCGGGACTCGATCCCAGGACCCTGAGACCATGACCTGAGCCGAAGGCAGCGGCTTAACCCACTGAGCCACCCAGGCACCCTGTATTTTTTTTTTTTAAGGGCAGTCTAGAACATGATCATTTTAGTTAATTATGATTTCTTTTCAAAGTTCCACCCTTAGGGCTCTAATACACTATTTGATTTAAGGATGGGGTAGATTGTGGGGGGGTTAATGTGTTTTTTAAAATGGCAGTTAGGAGCTTTGAATCACAACAGCTTAGTTTTAAATTTCCTATGTGGAGCTAGTTTTAGAGAAGCTGAAATATACCTCTTGGCTGACCAGCTGTACTACACATCTCTGCTGAAACGAGCCAGTGGTATCCCCCAGACTGGTACCCCAAATAATGATGGTTAACCAATTAGTCTTTCTTTTGATAACCCTATTTCTTTTTCAGGAATATACTGCATAAATGCACTGTTATAAATGGTTAATAATTTCTGATGATACTCCAGCTTCTACTTTTGAAAAACAAAGCCATATTGGTGTGTTTGTTTGTTTGTTTCCCAATAGATGCCCTCACAGGTGGGGAAGGTTCCCAGGACTAAGGTCTGTAACCACCCCCAAGCAGCTCGCTCCACAGCTCCAAATGCTCCTGCTTAGCCGTGTTTTGCAAATGTGCTTGTGACTCTGTGCTCAGGAGCAGCTCCTTGAGGCCCCTGCCACCGTTCTGTAGCGTTAGACAAATTCCTTATGCTGAGCTGCTGTGCTCGCAGTTCAAGAGGTAGATGTCCGTAGATTGAGAACCCAGTTTCAAGCAACTCTTGTAAGATAGGAGGAGTGTCTTCTTTCTTGTTGGTAAGCCTTTCCTAAAGGGTCCTGCTCTTCTCAGGGATTTACCTGTCATTGATTGGCTCATCACTTCCAACCAAAGAGGACTCGGGTGCAGTCAGCCCAGAAAATTGTGTTCCCTGTGTCTTGAGCTTTAATTTTTTTAATTGTATCTTAAGTGCAAGTTAACCGCATGGAGCTTCTTAATTTGATGTTGGAAATTCTGAAGACCAAAAAAAAAAAAAAAAATTCCTCCAAAGATCCCACTAAATTCCTTTGCATTCCAGCATGCTTACATTTTGCTTTCTTAAACCATATGAGCTTTTCCAGGGGCACTGTGAGGCTCATCTAAATCCTGCCTTTGGGTCCGCATTTGGACACCATAAGGCTCTCTTTAAGGGTACCGTTGCTCTCATCCGCTGAGCTGAGCCTTAAACCTATGGTGGGCTACTTCGGCAGAGTATTCACAGCTTTGGTCTGAGTAAGACTTTCTGGAGAAATCAGAAAGGGAAACTAGAGTGTGACCTTTAGGACATGGAGGAGGGCACGGGGGTGAGTCCTCTTCACCACTCCCTATAACCCAGAGAAGCCTGGGGTTGCCTGACAGGGTGTGGAAGTCATATATAAGAGTGAAGTGACTAAGCTCTAATCAACATGTCAGTACTTGGGACACCCCAAACTTCTCCCCTCCACCTAGATCTTTCCCTCTTTTTGATGGAAAACTACAAACCAGAATCGTGTCTTTTGTTTAATACCATTCTCAGCTCAGGTGTCTTTCTTCCAGAAAGCCATCTTACTGACCCAGTACAACCCCATAAGGCTCTGTACTTTATAATTATCAGGTCAGGGAGATTTTATATGAAAACTACTTTTCCTTAAGATATTAACGAAGTATTTAAAAACCAATCTATGTTATGAACTCTCCTACACTCAAGAAATTCCAGGTCACCACAATGACCTCTGTATTGCAGAATTAACTTTCAGTTGCTTAAAATGGCCTGGACTGCCTCCGGGAACACACAGAAGGCCAGCATTTAGGGCTCATGAATCCTCTATTATTAACCATTCCTGGATATGGCCATTGGGTATTTCAACATAACTTCCAAGGAAGGTGGTTCTTTATGACGACATCATGTTTTTACATGGAAAACCACGAACAGATTCCTAGAAACAGGTTATTTGTTTAGAGCAATTAATCCCCAAAAAGTAGAATTAAGGCCCGGGGCTTAAGATAAACTCTTGGGGGCAACTGTTCCTGCCGGGCACCTCTGGCCACCAACCTGGGCCAGCTCAGCTGCAGCCCGGGGAGAACGGTGGGACTCTGATGTCACTGGAACCTCTTCTTGGTCATTACTGTAGAAAACATGACCCAGGCTTTTAGCTGCGAAAGTAAGAGAGTTTACATCTTGCTGTTTTTAAAGTAATAGATTCTAGCCAAGAGTGTTCTAATTTCAACATTTTATTAAATAATTTAGATGTATGACCTGCCATGTTCAGTAAGAACTGAAATTGGAATAATTAATGGTAAGGAAAAGGCACCTGATTGGCCAAAGCATTTGTGCTACTTGATGATCATGTTTGTGCACTAATGCCTGTTACTAACCGGGCACGCTCCCCCTGCCTGCTTGTATCCCTACTAATAGTGCATGTACTAATGGAGGCTGGCTTCGTTCATGCTTGCTGTCAATCACCCTGAGTACAAAGCGTGTCCACAGCATGTGTCAGGTGCTCAAGGGCTGGCCCTGTTACTTCTCTCACTCCTGTTCTTGTCTATACCGGGCCGGCTTGAGATGTAATAGAAAGAGGACCTTGTAGACTCGGATGTGCCTGAATTAGAATTGCAGCTCTGTGTAATGACCTGGCTTATGAGTAAGAGAATTTCTCCTGAAGGGGTGAAATCAGATAAAATAAGAGAACATCTTTCAGTTCTTAATTTACACGGAGTCTTAAGTAAACGGTAGCCATTGATGATCATTTTTATCTTGGGAAAAAACAAATAGATGCTCAGAGTTCTGTATTAGATTCATATGTCAACGCTTTAAAAATTCATATGTCCAGACACAGCCTTCTAGGGCTGGGGCCCAGTCATCCCTATTTAGATTTTTTTTTTTAAAGAATTTTTATTTATTTATTTGACAGAGATCACAAGTAGGCAGAGAGGCAGGCAGAGAGAGAGGAGGAAGCAGGCTCCCTGCCGAGCAGAGAGCCCGATGCGGGACTCGATCCCAGGACTCTGGGATCATGACCCAAGTTGAAGGCAGAGGCTTTAACCCACTGAGCCACCCAGGCACCCCTGCCCCCAATTCAGATTCTGATGCACTGCTTGGTTTTCCCAGTTCTTTTGTGGGTTAAAAAGACAATGCTCTGGAGCAAAAGACATTTCTTAATATTTTGTGATATTCCATGAGTCTGAGAATATCCACGAGGCCCCTATCCTCTGCACAACGGTACGCCGTATTGCTCTCGGGATCGTCCTTAAACAAACTCAACACGCCACTAGTTCTCACGGTGTTCTTTTTAAAAACTGACCTCTTTTTATATCCTGAAAGACATGCATTAAAAAAAAAAAAACAACTAACCATGGATATTGAAGGAGATTTGGAAACTAGAAATAAGAAGGCACTGTTTGTATTCTATTTGTTTCTCTACTCTAGTTTTTTTCCCCCTAGAAGTCCAGGGAGTGTATGATTCTAACTATTTTTCATATATAGATTTTGATCTTGCATTTTTTAATTTCACCTTACATTCTATGCTCCTTCCCATGTTCTGATGGAGTTTTAACAACCCATCTTTTCCAATGAATGTCTAACGTTAAGCAGACAGATTTTTGCTCAGAGTTGGACATTTCAGTGGCTTCTGAAGCAGAAGAAATAAACTTGCAGTTTATTTTTAATAACTAAACATCAGAATCATGTCAAAGTAAATATTAGAATCTTTGTAAAATAACCTTTCCCCCCTTTTTTGCTACAATGAACCAGAGTGTCCAGACTCCTGCGTTATATCCTCAGAAGCTGTCTGCTCTGTCAGGACCCTCACCCGCGGACGCACAAAGTCCTGTGGGGCGGAGGGAGAGCACTACACCAATGAAAACCCAGGCTCCAGGGTCCAGCCCATCTGGCTCTGATCCTGTGTGAGGAGCTGAGTCTCTCAGGGTCTCCCTTTCTTACCTCTACACTGGTTATACTAGTGCTGCTTTGGGGTCATTTCACAGAGGGCCAGTTCTCACTGACGCGATGCTGTGTGCGTAGCCCCTGGGACCATGTCTGGTGTGTGGTAGCTGTTCAGTGGTGCCACCATCGTGATGAAGAGTAGTCTCCTTCTAAAAGCTAGCTCTGCACACACGCTGATTCTTCCTACTTCCTGTGTGTGAACAGATTTGCTGTCTTCTTTTTAAACATGGTTTAGCCAGCCTGGCTCTCTCGGTGGGTAGAGCTGGTAACTCTTGATCTCAGGGTCATGAGTTCAGGGCATGGAACCTACTTAAAACTTTATTTTTTTAAGATCTTATTTATTTGACAGAGAGAGAACGACCATAAGTAGGCAGAGAGGCTGGCAGAGAAAGAGAGAGGGAAGCAGGCTCCCTGCTGAGCAGAGAGCACGATGCGGGGCTCGATCCCAGGACCCTGAGATCATGACCTGAGCTGAAGGCAGAGACTTAAGCCACTGAGCCACCCAGGTGCCCCAAAACTTTAAAATTATAATAAAATCATAAATAAAAATAAACTCAGCTGCCTTTAAAAAAATAAAAATGGTTCATGTAAGGGGCAGGGGGTTAAGGCTGGGAAATAATGTATCTGCCAACCTCAGGCAAACCAGGGAAGCAGGCAGGAGGCCTTATGTTCCCACCACACATTCTTCCCCCGCTGTAGAATTTTTGTATATTCATCATAAAGAGAATTTCAGGAAAGTACAAATCCAGAAATTATATGCGATGGAAAGGAAGGAAGGAAAAAGATCTGTCCTCTGAAAAGGGTCTGTGGCTGTTTGGTGTTGGTTTGCATGGAAATCCACATATTAACAAGTAGAAATCTAATCAGCATGTATAGAACCTTTGCATCACGCGTCCCCCACCAGGCATGGCAGTTGCATAGTCTCTGATAAACTCTTTGGGCTAAAAAGAGACACTCACTGGTTGCACCATCTGTCTTGTTGGGTTGGGGATTGAATTTGCAATGGATTTCTTATACCAGTCTTGTCTTGGAGACAGGACTACTCTGCCTGAGGCTGTAGGAAGGGAGAATTGGAAAGATGGTTGAGCTGGAGGGCTCTTTGTCATTCACCCGTCCAACTGGCCAGCCACAACATTTATTGAGATTCAGCTATTAAGCAGCTACAGTTCTAGGCGCTGGGGATGCCCTGAGCTAGACAGACACAGTCCCTGCTCTTCGTGACTTCCTTTCTGCTGAGGTCAAGTCTAAGACATTGGGATCCCTGCTCCGTGCACACAGCCCACCCTTCCCTTGACTGCACCACTGGACACTGCAACTCAGCACAGTTCAGTTGGTTTTACCATTATCGTAATACTGGAATTGTCAAGTGCATTCAGCCCTTGAACCCTCTCACACCTTGGCACCTCCACCATTCTAGAAATTTCTCTTGAGTTGTGGTGCACATGAAACCGGAAGAGCTGGGGCCGCCAACCCAGGAGCCCTTGTGAGAAAAGGTAGTAGATAGATCTTGCAGCTCAGAACTGTAGGGTTGTGCATGAGCAGGAAACAGTCTCAAAGCAGTGAGCCCCCTCCCCCCACTGAATGCACATGCGTGTGCCCCCAGCCTGCATGGAGAAGGAACAAGTGAAAGAGAAATTATGAGTAATTCTTAAACATATTGGGGAGACTCCCAGCATGCTCTAGCCCATGAAACTACAGCAAATCTGAACCTCTCCCTTCTCTCCTGCACCTGTACTAAAACCGGGCCTCTCACCAGGCCCTCACAGTTTGCTCAAACACACACCTACTGGAGAAACAAATTCTGTCTTGATCGGGGGGCCATCTCCCCCACTGAACCCCCCGACTTCATTAAAGCTGGGTCTGGCTTGTTCACTGTTGTGCTGTCTCAGGTAGACACTCAGTAAGTACTTATTCATGAATGAATGCATCCGAGCTTCTCTGGCCTCACGAAGAGGCCATCCATGACAGGTGAAGATGTCTCTTGTGGGTTTTGAGGAGTGAGGGACTGACGGCTTGAGGTTTCCGGTTGCCCTCTCGCTAGAGGAATTCCCTCCAACATAAGACATGAAAAGAAACTTCTAAGTATTAGAAGGAGAAGAGAAAATCGGTATTTGTGAGAGGCTGGTGATCTGCCTCAGTGATGGTCACCCAGGGGTTGACATCTGGCCATGTCTGGAGACAACGTTTGTCACAGTGAGGGTGAGAGGGCTGGCTGCCACTGACATCTCATGCATGAAGGGCAGGACGGCCGCCAAACATCCCACAGGGCACAGGACAGCCCCTCAGCCCCGACTGACCCAGCCCAAAATGTCACTGGCGCTGAGGTTGGCATAGCATGAATTACAGGAGGACAGACTCCCGGCCCGAGAGGAGGGGGGCTCTGTCCAGTGAGGTGCACACAGCCCTGATTTGTGAAGAGGTTTTAGCTAGCGTGTTGGTGCAAAGAATGAGGTTTCCTCTCATCGGGCAGAACGAGCGCCCTGTCTGAGGGCTCCTGGGAAGGGCCACCAGAACCAGGAGATAGGGCTGTGCCACTCAGCTGCTCTGGGGTCTGAGAGGCTTGACTCAACTTCCAGGGGCTGACGGTGCCTGTCGTGAGCGAAAGTGTGTGTGCATGGGCTGACTCGGACTGTCCAGCTTCTCTTCTAGAGCGCCGGCGAGCGGCCTCGTGAGCATTACCATACGCTGACAGCATGTCTCCTGTTTTTGTCCAGACACCAGTTCTAGAGTTTCAGAGCCGCTTCGCAGCACCTTTCCTGACATGCATTCAGACTCAGCCAGCAAAGACCTGCCCGGACGCATTCTGTTGGATATAGACAACGATACAGAAAGCACCGCCCTGTGAAGAAAGCCCCGCCCCCTGCCCCGCCCCCTTCCACTGTGGAGCCCGGAACCGGGCAGGTGCATGGTTCTCTCCGCAGCCCAAACAGTGAAGAGCTTTCCGTGAAGGGAAGAAGGTCTGGCATGCAGGCCTTTGCCTTCCCACAGCCTCAGGAGAAGGTGGAGGCTGACACTTTAAGCTGAATGATCTGTGTCTTTGAAGAAGTTGGTTTTCTTTACACGGGAAAGAAATCATGCCAAAAATTTTTTTAAAAAAAATTTTAAAAAGAAAGAGAAAAAAAGAAAAAAGAAGTACCTAGAATGGAAGGAGTATTACTGCCGAGACGCGCCTAGGAAGCTTTGTCACTGCCGTCGAGGCAGGTGGCACAAAAGGCAATTTGGAATGAAGAAGAAGTAGTGCGTGAACAATCTATTTAATAAAATACATTTGCATTATGCAAATCGCCTACTTCCTGCTACTTGGACTTTCATTCTTATATATTAGGAGGGAGGTTCTTCTCCTTCACTATTGCTGCAGAATCCTTTTGTATGAAGTATGGTCGTCCCTCCCCGACCCTCTCCAAACCGTGAGCATTGATGGTGACTGCTGGATCTGTCACCTCAGCAAGCTGGATGTGACTTGTGCCTTGTTGGATCGCCAGAATGTAGAAGGAAATGTACTGTTCTTTTTTTTTTTTTTTTAAACAATGTAATTGCTACTTGATAAGGACCCGAACATTATTCTAGTTTCATGTTTAATTTGAATTAAATATATTCTGTGGTTTATATGAAAACTTTATAATTCTTGGAAGCAAAACTGTGGCGTGTGTGTGTGTGTGTGTGTGTGTATGCATGCGCACGCGCACCTATTGTCACCTCACCAAACAGAATTTGGCTGAGACCTCAAAGATCCCTGGGCCCCCAAAGTGCTTCTTGCACTTAATAATGTCAGTGAAAATATATATACCTATAAACCCACTTCCCCCTGTATCTTAAATTTATTTTTGCTGAAGGCCGACTCTTCCTCTCTTCCTCCTCAGACGCCATCCCCCTGCCCCAGACTGCAGATCGGGCTCCCTATAAAGACCAAGGGTGTTGGTATCGGTTGCTCATTGGCCTTGAGCCCCCTCTCCAGGGAGGCCACTGCCCAGGCAACTCTGTGGCACCTTGGACCTGCTCCCTCTACAGCTCTGGTGCTCAGGAGGAGAGCAAGATGCCATGCTTGCCAAGGAGATGGTGTGGGTGCCCGGGGACCAGGAAGGTCCGTGCTGGACATTCTCCCCAGAGTGGCACACATGTTTTGTTATTGATGGTTCCAAAACACAACACAGACCTTCTCTATTTGAAGAGAAGTTTCAGTTTTCATTCTCCTTCATTTATTAAAATCTCCCAACCCCAACAGCTCCAATCTAAAGAAAAACGGTGATCATTTGATTTTTGTCTGCGTGTCAAAGGTAAATACCAAACCAAGGCTACTGCCCATCTTCTTGAATGGGCAAGGCCCAGAGTGGGGCACGGAGGCCAGCTTGTGTTCAGAGCCGTAACCGCATCATGATGGAAGCATCTCCAAGGTCCCACAGAGAGGTGATTACCCCTGCTGGGACAGTCACCACCTCACTGTCCCATTCTGGCACAAATACCATCAGAAAGGAGAGGTTTTATAATGTGAACTCTAAGTGGCCATCCCTGGTCATCAGGAGGGTGCTGATGTCCAGGAAGCTGCTGCTGAGTGTCTGGTCCCCTAGAGCTTTCCTCACTGTGACACTTGCTTCTCGTTATGATATCTGGGAAGTAGACCAGAGGGGGTGCCCTAGAATCTTGTGCTTTAAGAAAATCGGAGAAAACTGTGTGTACTTCCCAAGTGCTGGCATTGACTATTTTTCCGCTTAATTCCCACAAGGCTGCTTCCCCTCAAACAAGTGGCCAGAGGGATGGGCATTTCCACAGCAAATCTCTACTGGCCGAGGGGCTGTGGGGCTTTGGACCTGAAGAGCGGCCAGCCCTGTTCCCTGCAGCCCCAGCCGTCCACCTTTCTCCATTCTGGGCTCTGCTGGGGTCTGCCCAGGCTGTGTCTGCCATGTGCACGGCTAAGGTCAAGGGCAGGCTCACAGAGCCAGCCCTGATGCCATCTTTGGGGTAGCCCTGCGCCTTGGCCTGTGATTCCAGTCCTGGGATAAAGCCACTCCTTCGCCCAAAGTCAGCAGGAGTGGAAGGCGAGTGGTGGCCTGTGGGTCCCATTCCCTGTACTCGGAAGGTGAGCCGGGCAAGTTCAAACGCTAGTGCGCTCGGCCCTGGCGAGGGGTCTGCTGCCAGGCTGGGAGGTCTAGTGGGTCTCTTCGCTTGTTTATCCCTCTGAATTCCCCCTTGGTGTTGCACAATAGACAAGAAGACTGAACAGAAGAGAAGAGGTAGCTTTGACACTTTTCTCCCCCACCTTCTGACCCCCATTCCCTTTTAAGAAAAGCACTAAATGTCACGTTGAAAATGAACTCCTTTGAAGCCTCACAGTACACAAACAAAGCTTTATTATTTATTCCCTTTCATTACAAAAACAGGGCTCGGACAACAGACTGGACCCCTGGGTTCACCCCCACATTAAGCAAAGTAGCCCCAGAGAAAAATGGCGCAGCTTACACAGACAATGAGGTTGATGTCCAGAAGGGTTTTTACAAGGGGATTTTCTTCCAAGGAAGCTATGACCGGTTCCACGGTGCTTGGGGGTTCCTGGCCCAGGCTCTCCATTCCACAGAGCCACAAGATGGCTCGCATCACTTTGGACTGCTTTGGGGTCGTGTCACCTAAAAGAACCCAAATGAAGGTCAGAAGGGAACAGAGGGGCCGACCAGCTGTGTTCTGTGCCCAGTGAGAAATATTTCCCATACCTTTTCTGGGAAGTATTCATGAGGACCTTAATCTTCATGAGTACCTTTCATCATTTTCAGATGAAAAGACGGAGCCTCATTTGACTAAGTTGGGTGAAGCCGCACAGCTGGTAAGCGGTAGCAGAGGTGGGTTTAGAAGCCACATCTGTCTGATTCCCTCCTCTCTATCACACCGTCTGCCAGGAGGCCCAAGGCAGGGAAGGGCACTCTTGTGGAAAACTATTTCCCCATTTAGAGCTGGGGCTGCAAGCTCCATGGCCTTTAGGGCTAGTCACGTGGTCAGGACAAAACACTTTGCTTATTAAACTTGTCAAAATATGAACCAGAAAAGATTCTCTCATTTTTCTTGTAACACATGGCCTTCTGGATCTATCCTTGGACTTCCATCATTAGGTTGACATGGATTCATAGCCGCAGAATGTTTGTCTGTACATGTATATTGACAGATGTAAAAGGCCACATGTGATGGTAAATGACAGCCCACGGCTGCAGGGTCATGGCGCAATAGGGATGGGTGGGGACCTTGGCTCACTGAAGGGCACAGCCCAGTCTGAGGGGCCGGCTTTCCAAGCTCTGGACAACGTTAGTCATGCAGACATGGGGGCCCAGAGTTGTTACACCTTCCCATGTTTCAAAAGGAGATGGAAATCTGGCATTTTATGTGAAATCTCCCAAGTTTTCAATGTCGGCTCACCTTTTATTGAAATGGTAGGTGGACTACACCACAGTATGTCTACAGGCTGCCAGTTTGAAACCAGCAATTTAGAGAAAGCCAATAGCATTCCAGCCTGCCTGGCAGGATCTCATGGGGACTAAGGGAGCTGTGTTGTATCAAGGCACTCAACACCCACTTGCTGTTACTATTCTCCACTGAGCTTCTGTTGAAAGTTAGAGCAGACATGGGGAGTCAGGGGATGCTAACATTCCAAGTACACCCCTCTTCTGGCTTGTGATTTGGTAGAAGTATCTCTCCTTAAACACCTCATGCTTCTTGGGTTTCCACTGTAACCGAGGAGAGGCAACTCACAGCTGTGGGGTTTGGATATGTTTTCTTGAACAATCTCCAACTGGATGTTTGTGATGCTGGCCTCTGGGGTCCCATTCTGAGAGACAGTAAGGGGCTGGGGAGTTGCTGGTGGCACCTGTTCCTTCTGGACCATGGGGTCATGACGAGTAAACCAGGTCAGGCGGCTTATCTAAGGAGCAAAGATGGATCAGATTAGGGTTCCCTGCTCCACCCCATGTTGGGCCTCCCGTGTGAGAATGCCCACCATGACACTGTACCTCCAAGCTCCAGCTCCCTGCGCTCTGCACAGTCAGTGGACATTTCCCCCCACAAAATGGACATTTCCCTGGCTTGCTTTCTTCAGCAGCGCTAATTCTGTTGGGATCTCACCCTCCTTCATTCTGGCATCCCAGAGCTTAACCCTAGCCTGGGGCTTTTGGAGGACTCCCCCCATGCCTTCATTGTGCATTTCTCTAGCCATGGAGACTGAACTGGTTCATGGGTAAACATGTGTCGAGCTAACTGCATCAATGGGAATCGGGAACCCTGCCGGAAATGCTGGGACAAATGTGTTTCTGCTTTTGCTTAATGAGTATAAGAAAAGATAAAATCCCTGGAAACTGCCAGTCCCAGATGGCACCTGAAAATTGAGGCAGAAATGAAGGATGGATTTGGTCCTCCATCCCAAATCAAGCTGTCCCTTAAAGCCCAATCCTGGATATTCCAGCTTCTTGAACAATCAAACCCTCTTCATTGAGGCCAGTTTGGGTCAGTTTTCTGTCACTTGCAGCCAAGGGTCTCAGTGGTCATACAGTATCAAACCCAAACATACCATCTCCTTGGAGGGCGACTCTGTGAACCAGCTCACACTGGACACGGTGATCAGAGTCACTGCAGACAGAACCATGGAGAAATAGAGGTAGTGGACATCCTTCACCACAGCGGGGCGGTCATCTGGCTGGTCACACCGAGGTTGCGGGTAAATGAAGTCCAGGACCAGCCGAATCAAGCCTAGGAGAAGGCCCAAGATCAGACCTGAGAAGGCCCCCTGCAAATCAGAGCAAGGCCATCTTAGAGACATCCAGGGTTACAGGGCAGCCAACCTGGGCCTCTGCAGACCTCAAAAAGCCATTTCTAAGAGTTTGCCTTTCTAGGGATGGTTGAGGTAGGAGTCAGTAATTTAAAAAGGATTGGAGCTCCTTATCTGTTTATCTTTCACACATAACTAATTATTGATGTGTAATATACTCATCCTTGTAAATTTAGCTTCTCTGTTTCATGACACAGTGCATCAAACAGAACCCCCGTGGTTGCTCTTCAAAGGCCAGCTGGCCCCCTTCCCACACCTCCATCCCCAGAACTCATCCTCTGGAACACCACCCATGTCATTAAGACATCCTCATGGGTGGTGCTTATCCAGAGCTACCTTTTCATTGGTCCGTTTCCAGAAACATCCCATGATGAAGACCACGGCCACAGGCGGCTGCAGGTAGGAGCTAATGGACTGGATGTAAATGAAGAGCTGGCCTCCCTGGCTGGCTTGGACTATGGGGATCCAGAGGATGGAGACCAGCACCAGCAGCAACACAAACACCCTAGTGCCAGGTGGAGAGAGCCCCTCGTTAGCATATTGCTCCCGGAAATACTTCCTGCTCTCTCTCTCTCTTTACTGTTTTATTGAGGTAGAATTTACATACCACAAGATTCACCTATTCTAAGAGTAGAATCCCATAACTCCAGGCAACAATTTATCCTTTATCTATTCCTGTTTCTATGGGTTTGCCTTTTCTGGACATTTCATAGAAACAGGATTCAACAACATGTGGTCTTTGGCAGCCAGTTTCCTCCACGTGGCGTGCTTTTGGGGTTCATCCACACATCATATGTAATCACGGTATGTCATTCATTCTTTTTTTTTTTAATTAAGATTATTTATTTATTTATTTGAGAGAAAGAGAGACAGTGAGAGAGAGCATGAGCGAGGAGTAGGTCAGAGGGAGAAGCAGACTCCCCATGGAGCTGGGAGCCCAATGCGGGACTCGATCCCAGGACTCCGGGATCATGACCTGAGCCGAAGGCAGTCGTCCAACCAACTGAGCCACCCAGGTGTCCATGTCATTCATTCTTATTGTTGAAAAACACTCCATTGAATGGATCTACCATGACACACCACTGTTTATCCTGCAGTGGTCAGTGGATACTTGTGTTGTCTCTACTTTTGTCCTCTTATAAACAAAAGCTACTGTGAATATTTGTGTTTGAGTTTTTATGTATTTCTGGGAATGCAATCTTTATGTAGACATATGTTTTCATTTCTGGGAGTGCAACTGCTCAGTCATATGATAAGCTGTATGTTTAATTTTTTTAAAAGGTGCCAAACTGTTTTGAATGGTTGAACCATTTTACATTCCCGCTGGCAGAGTTAGGAAGGTTCCAACTTCTCTATCTCCTTGTCTGTCTTTCTGATTATAGCCATTCTAGTGGGCATGTCATGGTATCTCCTTATAGTTTTCTAGGATTACAATTTCATTTTGTAGATCATTTTAGATCACGAGTCTTTGTCAGCTACGTGGCTTGCAAATAGTTTCTCCTTATCTGTAGATAAGGAGAAACGGCTTGTCTTCTCATTTCCTTAATGGTGTCTTTTTTTTAAATTTATTTTTATTCTTTAATTATCTTTAGCCAGAGAGGCAGGCAGAGAGAGAGAGGAGGAAGCAGGCTCCCCACCGAGCAGAGAGCCCGATGCGGGGCTCGATCCCAGGACCCTGGGATCATGACCTGAGTCAAAGGCAGAGGCCTTAATCCACCCACTGAGCCACCCAGACGCCCCAATTTTGAAGTGAAAAAGTTTTAGCTTTTGATGAAGTCTAATGGATTTGTTTCTTTTCCTTTATAAGTTATGTTCATGCTGTCAGACCTAAGAACTCTTTCCCTAACTCAAAGCTGAGACAGTCCTTGGGGGCCCCAAGATGCTTATTAGCATGTATTTTACATAAGATTTGCATACCATCCATTTTGGTCCCTTTTGTTCCTCCCATTAGATTTCAGGACCTTACAGAAGCCTTGGTAGGAAAACCTTCCCCACACCACTACCCTGCCCAGTCCCCAGAACCTCTTCCTCCCGTTTACCTGGCTAACTAACTCCTATTCATCTCTCAGGCCCCATCCACTCCAGGCTGGAGACTCCTTTGAATCTCTACATCTCCTGGCTTCTCCTCATGGCACTCACTGGGGTTGTAGTTTCCGTTTAATTAACCTCTCTCTTTAATTATCTTTAGCTTTGTGAGAGCAGAAAACTGAATCTTTGCTTTGGGTCTAGCCACCCGGCACATAGTAGGTGCTCAGTGAACATCTCTTGAACGAGTGCCTTATTCGTACATAGAGTCCTAATGAACCTCACCTTTGCCCTCAGAGGAGGCTGAGCCTCCAGCATGAGTGGCTGGTCAGTGTTTGCCTCTGAGTTGCCTCAGCTTTCTCCTTCCTGGGTTTCTAAACTGTTCACTCTCCTTCCCCAGTCCCACTCAGTGCAACCTTACCTGCCTACAATCATGAGCTCTTTCTCTGATGCCCGAGGCCGGATGTGCTTCCAGAGGTCCATGGTGAAGATGGTGCTGGCACTATTAAAGATGGAGGTGAGGGAGGACATGAGCGCCGCCACCATCACAGCCATCATGAGCCCACGGAGCCCTGGGGGCAAAAGGGAGGTCTATGGGCTCAGGCTTTTCCTGCTAACTGCCCCTGCCTCCACTCAGGACCCCGTTACCCCAGGCCCATGGTGCCAACCGATCTCCCAGTAGGTGCCACTGGGAGGAGGCAGAACTTGGGGTGGGAGCGAGCTATAAGGAGGGACCGGGGGCTGGAGGGGGACCATAATCAGGACCTGGGTTTTATCGGAGGCCTCTGGCTCTGGGGCTCAGTCCCTCAGCCCAGAGCGCATTTGCTCCTGCTGCCTTCCCATCCTGCCCTTCCCTCAGATCAGGGCCCAGTCAAGGTCTTCCTTTCTGGGCACTCCAGGGGACTCCATCCAGGGGCGAGTGGCCATTACCTGTGGGCAGGAGTTCCAGCACAAGTTTGGGATATGCGATGTCAGAGCAGCCGGAGGGGTTGCTACAGACCTTCAGGCAGGTCTCTGGATCTGCACAAGCCACTTGATCTGCGGAAGAAACAAGGTGCAGAGTGAGCAGACAGACCCTCTGAGCCCAGGCCAAGCCACAACATGGCCTGACGCAGGCCCACGCCAGGAGACAGGATGACTATCTATATGCGTACAGCTCGGTGAAATAAAAAAAGATCCCAGACTTCACAAACCATTACCTTCTTACTTAGCCTTGCCCTATCTGTAAAATGGGACAACAACGTATGCCTACTTGGTACGATTATCCTGGGGGTTGGCTGAGATGACGTATGTAACGTGCTTGGCCCAGAAGCCACTACGTAGGAAGCACTGAATACATTTCAGCTGTTATGACTGTCACCCTAATAAAGCTGAGACACCTCGTGGCCATTCTCTACAATGTCCCTCATCAGGAAGCATCCCCTGATCCCCACAAAGGGACACATGCCATTCACATCTTGCCTACAGTTCCTCCAGTGCACTGGAGAATGCCATTTCCCCCACATGGGATGATTATTTTCCAAATCCCTCTCTCCCCTAGCTCCTCCAGAGCTGTTCTCCTTTTAGGCTCCTAACAACCCAGCTATGCCAGTTGGATGTCCCTGTCTTCCTCTTCCTGTGTTTCTGTATCGGGTCTTTGCTCTCCTGAACAGAATTCTGCTGTTCTGGCGTAAATCCACTCAGCCTTTCTGGCACCTGGAGTTCTTCATCTCCTCGTATAACGATGAAAACATCCCAAGCATACAGGCCTAGGCCTCTTGCTTGGAGTCCAGAGTGTGTGACAGAGCAGATGCTCAACAGATTTCTGAGGGACAGAGGCTAGCTATCACTGTGCTCCTGAATGAGGGAAGAGATTACTTTCACTGTTGCACAGACGAAGAACCAAGATCAGGGACCTGAGTATAAATATCCAGCAAGGTCATGTCAGAGGCAAAGTCGAAACCCAGGTCTCCTGACTTCCAATCCAATTTTTCAGAGAACACCAAGAGAGTAGCTGCTTTTCTGTAATGAGTCTGACAGGCACCCCACCCAAGGCTTCATCCTGGCCACTGGGACCTTCAGAACTCTGTATGGTCTCAAAGGTTTGGCACCTGTGTCTGAACAATACCTTTCTCGTCACCTTCTGATTTCTTCAGCTCCTGATATCTGAGCTAACCAGCGCTCCTCACCAACAACCCAATGCCTGCCCAATACCACTCACCCCAGCTGGGTCAATGATTATCTCTCAAGTCTCCTCCACCAGGTGGACTGAGAAATAACTCCCATAAATCCCACCGGGGCCCCATCTACTCAATCCAAAGTCTTCAGTCCTTGCTCCTCATTTTGAAGGGTGATGGGCTGTCTGTCCACCCATCTTGAACTTCAGCTCACAAGTGAATGTGAACCCCTCCACTGCTCATGCTTAACTTCCTGCCCGGTTCCAGTGCAATATCAATGTCACAATGACCATTTAACTGAGACCTCAAATGTAGATGTTTGATCGTATCTCCACATGAGCTTGTATACTTAGTCTCTATATTTTTACCTGCTAATTTAATAAATGTAAACACTTAAAGGACACCACAATTTTAAAATGCAATATTGTTCTATCTTCATTTTCTTTTTAATGTAATGGAAGACCTAAGCAATGGATACAGCCCTGGGCCCCTTCATCCACTTGGGAAGTCCACCGGCAAACCGGTCATCATAAAATTTCTCCAGGCATTGTTATGTCTTCCCAAAGGCTGGCACCCCTCACCTCACTAATATCCACCAATGGGTTCTGTGGCCACAATTAATAATATAGTTGCTACAGAACAGAGGTAGATGCCCCCAAAGCTCTGGTTCAAACCTCAGACAAAATTAAGACTACAGACCAAAACTGGTATTTGAAGAGAAGTCCTGAGTAGAAACAATCTTGAGAAAAATGCTTTTGACAGGTCAAAGTTCCTGGCTTTTTATGGCTCTTCCAAGAAGCCTTAAAAGAAGATAAGGGAAAAGTTTCATCCCCGTGCTTAGAATGTTGTAAGAAGCCTCCCAGTCAGGCAAAGGTCTTATTTACATTCAGATTATATGGGCTTTACCTTTTTTTGTCCAAAGGCTCCTCTTTTTTTCTTTTTTTTTTTTTTAAAGATATATTTACTTTAGAGACAGAGGTCAATCCCAGGACCCTGAGACCATGACCTGAAACCAAGAGTCAGTTGCCTGACCAGTTGAGCCACCCAGGCACCCCCCAAAGCTCTCCTCTTCAAGGTACACTGAGAAAAAGCAAGACTCTCCCTGGGATTTTTAATTAACTACATAGTTTAACCTTTGGTTGTTAAGCTTAGGTTGGTTAACCTTCCAGACATGCACCCTCCAACCATGAAATGTGACAGACACAGTTTACAAAGCATGTTTGTGGCAGTTGTTCTTGTCTGTTCAGCTTAAAGAATATATTCATTCAGGGTGCCTGGGTGGCTCAGTCCGTTAAGCATCCTATTCTTGATGTCAGCTCAGGTCTTGATCTCAAAGTTGTGAGTTCAAGCCCCACACTGCACGCCATGCTGGGCATGGAGCTTACTTAAAGAAAATAAAAAGAATATATTCATCCTAAGGATAATTAGTTGGCTCAGTTAAGCTTACAACTGAAACCAACAGCCTTATCGGTCATTAACCCACCATTGGGTAACAACCACCCATCTGTCTTGGGTTAATTAATCAACCATTTCATATATGGTGTGGGTTCTCATATCAGTCCCTCTGATAGTTGGCATAAAGGATGCTTCTGGCAAGGTCCCATCCAAACAACATTGTTGTATTCTTCACAACTCCAGGGGAAAGAGATGTTATTACACCTATTTTAAGGACAAGTAAATTGAGGCCCAGAGAGGTGAAAACGCTTCCCCAAATCAAATAGCGAGTAAATATCATGATGAGGTCTCATACCCTGAGTGTATTCCAGAGCTCAGATGGGGACGATTGGGTTTGTAAATGGGTACACTTCTAGACTTGCATTTTATTGTTTGAGGGTGGTTTTGCTTCTCTCTTAATTTCCACTATGGTTTCTTTCAAAGTGTGTGCCATTTCTCAGATGGATAAGTGGAAGAAGGTGTTCTTCAGGCTCATTACATCTCAGGATTAGAGCATCCTTTTGGGTGGCTTCTGGACCCAACTGAAGATTCAGGGGGTAGCTGGAAGAGCAGACACAGGGGGAGACATGGAGATAGGAAGGTAGAATGCATTGGCCTGGAGGCTGGCACTTCAGGCAAGGGCTTCTCAGTCTTCTGGGGAGCTTGTCAAAAACAGACCGCTGGGCCCAAACCTCAGGAGATTCTGATTCAGTAGGTCTCGGACAGGGCCTGAAAGTTTGCATTTCTAACAAGTTCTAAGGTGACATCGCTGCTGCAGGACTGGGGAACTACAAGAAGGACTTGTCCAGGTCTTCAAACATACCATGCCGACCTCACCTTCTCCAACCTACTTCACTCTCAAATTCCTTTCACTTTTGTTAGTACTATATGCTAGAGTGTTTTGATTTATATCTTATGTTGCTTCTTCATGAGTACCAGACTCATCTGTTACATTCAAAAGTCCTTAGAGACATAGAACATGGCATTGTTTCACTTAATCATGATTGCTGATTGATGAGCTATTAAGAATGATGATCAAGGGGACACCTAGGTGGCTCAGTAGTTTAAACATCTGCCTTCAGCTTTGGTCATGATCCTGGGGTCCTGGGATCGAGCCCCATGTCAGGCTCCCTGCTCAGTGGGGAATCTGCTTCTCCTTCTCCCTCTGCACCTCCCTTTGCTGGTGCGCTCTTTCTATCTAATAAATAAATTAATTAAATCTTAAAAACAAAGTATAATTGTCAAGGTGTTGTGATTGATCTTCCAGACACTGACCCAAAGCTTAAGGTGTAATTTGCTAAGGCAGACAATAGCATGATTAAGAGCTGGGCTTTGGAGGCAGATGCAGCTGGGTTCCAATCCCAGCCCACCGAGCACTAGCCAGGTTAACTTTCGGCAAGTCACTTAACCTAGGAGGGGTCTAGATTGCTCCTCTTTATCCCCAACATCCTACCCATCATTAATCTTGTTGTATCCACTCTGAAATGTACTTTGAAACTACCCAGGGCGCCTGGGGGACTCAGTCGGCTAAGCTTCTGACTCCTTATTTCAGCTCGGGTCATGAACTCAAGCTCACGAGATCTAGCCCCACACCAGGCTCTCTGCTGGGCATGGAGCCTGCTTAAGACTCGTTCTCTTTCCCTCTGCCCCTCCCCACCAAAAGAAAAAAAGAAATCCCCCATATGGATCAACTGTTGGCTCACAATCAATGGATGTCACATTTACTTATTTCTTCTCTTTGTGTGTCTCCTCTCCACTAGAATGTGAGACCCACAACAGCAGGATACTGTTGGTATTAAGGATCCCCAGGTCTCCCAGATTAAGGCCTCGTAGTTCACTGGCTCTCAGTTTCTTCGATGGATGCATGGAAGAATAAATGAGTGGATGAAGTTCAGTTTCCTCATCTGTAAATGAAAAGAGCCCTAACACAACCTACCTTATAAGGTTGTTTTGAGGAATAAATGAAATAATACATAAAATAAGAATAAACACTTCTATAGTGCTTACCTCATGCCAAGAACTGCTTTAAGCCTTATGAAGGATTATTCCCATTTTATGAGGGAGGGAACAGAGGCAAGTGGCTTTCCAAGGTCACACGGCTAGGAAGTGACAGAGCCAGAATTCTGGCTGCAACATTCAAACCAGAGTCCATATTCAGAAATACCACACTGTAAGACTCTTGTCATGATGAAGGTATGTTGTTTAAAGCCAGTTCTTTGTTCATATATCAAGCCTCACCCAAAGCTGTGTATTTTCCATTAAGTCACCACAAATCCCAAATCCCAGTTCTCACTCTGACCTGGCTTTTCTCAAGTCTTGGGCACCTTTCCTGGAACCAGGACCAGTGACTCTGGGTTCTTCATGCCCTCTGGGCTGGAGAAGGGGGAAGCACAGAGTCTAGCACGAGCAGAGCAACCCCCGTTTTCCTCCCCCAATTCTTTTCTCCTAGGCTTATTGTCCTAAATTATTTTGACAAAACTTCTGGGCCATCCTGTCCTTTCTTTACCTCAGCATGACATCGTGTAGGATAAAGTGCAGGGGAGAGATCACTCGGCCTTACATTCCCCTTTGAATTAATAACAGCCTTGGTGGTGGGCACCTGGGTGGCTCAGTCAATTAAGCGGCTGCCTTCAGCTCAGGTCATGATCCCAGGGTCCAGGGATCGAGCCCCGCATTGGGCTCCTTGCTCAGCGGGAGGCCTGCTTCTCCCTCTCCCTGCTGCTCTGCCTACTTGTGTTCTCTCTCTCTCTGTCAAATAAATAAATAAAATCTAAAAAGAAATAAATGACAGCCTTGGTGGATATGGGAGGAAAGCTCACTGATTCAGAAAAAGAGGAGCTTTCTTCCCTACAGATCAGCAGTTCCTGACATCACAGTGACTCCCAATAATACCCTTCCCCCAGTCCTGTTTACCCACACAGAGCAAATCTCATCACTTTACCGCACTAAAAATTCTAAGGTAAATATTCTAGAGGCTTTGACATCCCTGGTTTTTGTTAAGTACCCCCAAAGGGGTTCCAGTGGGCCAAAATAACCAAACAACTGAGCTGAAATGAAGTACCAAAAAGCGTAAGAGGAACTTTCATATTAGTCTTTGGGAAACTGACATCTGGAACTACAAGATCTTAGCCTGTAGTTTGTGGCTTCAAAAATACATTTCAGGGGGTGCCTGTGTGGCTCAGTGGGTTAAAGCCTCTGCCTTCGGCTCAGGTCATGATCCCAGGGTCCTGAGATTGAGCCCCACACGGGGCTCTCTGCTCAGCAGGGAGCCTGCCTCCTCCTCTCTCTGACTGCCTCTCTGCCTACTTGTAATCTCTGTCTGTCAAATAAATAAATAAAATCTTTAAAAAAAATACATTTCAGGCAAGGCCCCAGATGGGTCTCCTCTCTACTGGCCTGGGACATCTACTAGACATTCCTGTTGAACCCCTTTGGGAAACAGTGTAGAGTCAGATATCTGGATGGAGATACCTCAGCCAAATCACAATGCGGGACTCCAGTCCCAATCTCTGATGGCAGTCATATGTTTAGAATACTTCACAGAGTCTGTGACTCAAAGACAGATAATCTCTTCTCCCCACTGTCTTCTCACCTGGGAAGAGGACACGACTGACCATTCCAGGGAACACCATCATGAAAAGAGGCAGCACCTTCAGGTAGGCAGCCATCAGAGAGCCTCCTTTGGCATGGGATAGGTTCTTGGCAGCCAGAGACCGCTGAACAATCACCTGGAAAACAGTGGGGTGGTTGGAGGATGAAGTGGCTAAGTGTGCAAAGCTTGTTGGTAGGCATCATGGACTTAGAATCTTGGTTTGTCTAGCTTCTCTTCGAGGAAACTTTCCTATTCCCAATCCCTGTGCTCCAGTTGAGGAAGCTAAGAACCCTGTTCCATCCCCTCCCTACGTCTTTATCCTGGAGTTGGACTTGGCCGATTTGATTTCTACATAGAGTTTCTCTGCTTCTCTGGCTACCATGACCAGTTGAGGAAAAGTATGAATCCAAGGTGGGTCAATTACAACTTTCCATGGAACTTCTTCCTAGAAGAGGCAAAGGAAATAAGCACCTTAACACCAACAGTCTCCATTAGAATTGCCAACTATGAGAGGGGCTTAGAACACTGGCTGCACCTCCACCACTCTACTGGGGAAAATCCCTTAAAATTAAAGTTATCTTGGGATGCCTGGATGGCTCAGTCATTTGAGCATCTGCCTTCAGCTCAGTTCATGATCAAGCCCCACATCAAGGCTCCCTGCTCAGTGGGGAGTCTGCTTCTCCCTCTCTGCCCCTCCTCCCACTCATGCTCTCTCTTTCTCTATCTCAAATTAGATTTTTAAAATATGTATCAAATAAAAAAAACATTACCTATTCAAAAGGAATAACTTGTTCCAGAGTGTTTTCTAAGTAGATCCCCCCCAAATCCTCCTCCAGTCTTCAGATTGAATCTACATGAGCCCAGAACTTTCTCTATTTTCTTAGGCTTTGAGTGTTGAAGCATCTGGGTAAGGTCAGAGGCCCCGTGACAAGCTTTGACAAGCAGGACAAATCTGGGACTCTTCCCATTTTTTTTTTTTTTGACAGTGGACACTAGTTTTCCTAGAGTCCTGCTCCTTCTTTGAAACCCACACCCTGTCCACACAGCTACATTATCATCTTGGGCACAGTTGCCTGATCCAAGGGTAGGCACCTGACTTATACTAGACCCTTCAACAGGATTTTTGGATTGGGCCTTGGGAAGATGCCAGCATCTTTCCTGTTAGTCTGCAGTGAAACAGTGAAGGTGTAAAGACGGCTGATGGAGAGGGAAACCAGAGTATGTTCCAGCAGTTTCTGAAGGCTCATTCAACTTCCTGCTGTTTGTATTCCCTGAGCTAATACATCCTCCACCCTTCCCCTGAGATAGTTTGTTTGATTGATTGATTGATTTTTTTTGTCTATCACTTGCAACCAAGTGTACCCTGACAGGCACAATTACTTTTGTTTGGATGCCATAAGTGAAAGACTCACTAAAATGTGAGATTGGCTTATGTGAGGAAAGGTGGGGAGCATGGAACTGAGAAGTTAGACATCCTTGTTTAGAGGTTGGTTCAATGGGGCACCTGAGAGTGGCACAGTTGGTTGAGCCTCTAACTCTTGGTTTTGGCTCAGGTCGTGATCTCAGGGTTGTGAGATTGAGCCCTGTATTGGGCTCCCTGCTCAGTGTGGAGTCTGCTGGAGTTTCTCTCTCTCCCTCTCTCTCTGCCCCTCCCCACCCCATGCTTGTTCTCTCTCTCCCTCTCAAATACACAAGTAAATATTTAAAAAAAATTTATAGAAGTTGGTTTAACTGTTACATGTTATTTCTCAGAACTCCATTTACCTACTGAGCCTTTCTAGAACACTTTGGAATGTGGTCGTAGAATGTGAAGATATTAGGGTCTACAGAAGACGTCTTGTTGCTTTAGTAAGGTGCTCAAAGAGGCATGCAGGCTTCAATCCTAGCCCACCCCTCTGGAGCAGAGAGGAAAGCATTTACAGCTTTGGAAAATAAAGCCCTTTCTACTGGAGATCCAAAACTGTGACCAAAAAGAATTCTGGCTTTTAGTTCCCATGATGTGGAGAATACAAGCATTAATTTAAGAGGCAGGTGAGGAAGTTTGAAGATATCTGCGCCCCTTGAAAACCCAGGTGCCTGGGGAGGAAGGAGTCCCCCTGTAGGACAACTCCCTGGCCCAAGTAATGGAACCACAGTTCAAGAGGGATGGTATGAAAAAGAATTAATTCATGTAGAATGGTTAGACCAGGGACTGGCCACATTACACCAGCAGTAAATGTTTAAGTGTTACCATGATTGTCCGTTGTTAACTTATCTTTTCAGCCTCTCACATTTCAACGGATGATATATTTGCTGGATTTGAAACCTGACCAAGTATAAACAGGTATGCAACAAAATTATACCTATCGGGGCGCATGGGTGTCTCAGTGGGTTAAGCCTCTGCCTTCGGCTCAGGTCATGATTCCAGGATCCTGGGATGGAGCCCCGCAGCGGGCTCTCTGCTCGGCGGGGAGCCTGCTTCCCCTTCTCTCTCTGCCTGCCTCTCTGCCTACTTGTGATCTCTGTCAAATAAATAAATATAACCTTAAAAAAAATTGACACCTATCTCCCTGCCCACGAGTATCCACTCTTTGTTTTACCTGCATCCACCTGGAGCTGCTTCACGCAGATATAAGAAATGCAAATATTGCTTCTAGCCTTCCCCCCTTTAACACAAAAGGGCTTATTATACATGTTGGCTATTGCCTCCATTGCAAATGTTCCCCAACTATCAGAGCGAGCCCTTTTCTTTTTTGAGGCCTGTTTTTCCAAGGGTCACTCCTCAGTCCCATCTCCCCTTGCCACCCTATTTTATTTATTTTTCAAAATGCTTTATATATTTTATTTATGTAATCTCTTTACCCAAGGTGGGGCTTGAACTCACAATCCCAAGATCAAGAGTTGCATGCTCCACTGAATGAGCCAGCCCAGGACCCTGCCACCCTATTTTAAGCTGCATTCCTACCTTCTCAACCCCTCTTTCCCTACCCTGCTTTTAAGAAAATGACATTTATTACCTTTCATTATTCCATATAATTTTCTTACTGTCTGTCTACCCTCCACTAGAAGAAGGTGAGCTCCAAGGGAGACAAGAGCCCTGTCTGGTTTATTACTCATGATTTCCAAGTGTCCGGTACAAAGAGGATACCTAGTGAGTATTTGTTGAGTAAATGATATTGGATACCAATTTTAATCTCCATTTAAAATGTATCATCTCTTGCTTACTGGATCTTTCCAGACATTAGCAAGATATATTAAGAATTCCCCTTTGCAGGGGCGCCTGGGTGGCTTAGTCAGTTAAGCATCAAACTCTTGCTTTTCAGCTCAGGTCATGATCTCAGGATGTTGAGATCAAGCCTCACGTCAGGCTCTGCGCTGAGCACAGAGTCTGCTTGTGAATGTCTCCCTCTGCATCACACCCCCTGCGTGCTCTCTCTCTCTCTCTCCCTTTCTAAATAAATAAGTAAATCTTTAAAAACAAACCAAAAACAGTTTCCCTTTGCAAATATTAGTAGCCCTGGATTTGCCACTACATGAACAAGTTCAAGAAGTAAAATAATGTAGAATAATAGAAAGGAAGGAGTAGTTGAGCTTGGGGGGGCGGGGGGAGAGGGAAGGGGAATACAAACAAGAGAAGAGATGAAGGAAACCAGCCCAGCCTCTAGCCCCACAAAGAAAGAAGCATCCTGGAGGGTGCTCCCTCATCAGATGCCCTGTACCTGATCCGTGCACCAGTACCAGAGGGACGGGATGGACATTCCAAGTAGGATCCCCGGCCACGGGAGATCAGATGTCAGAGGGTCTCGGAAAATATGGAAGGCATCTTCTCGAGGCAGTCCGCAGCTGTTATTTTCACTCCGGTTGCTAGCCACGGCTAAGAAGTACTTCTCCTTCAGGCCTTCCATCCCGCCCACTGCAGCAAAACCTAAAATGCAGAGGAAGCCCGAATTTGCCAGAAACTCAGAGCAAGCCACAGCAAGGGTAAGGGGATGGCTGGATGGGTGACATCCTACTTAGAGCAGAGCAGACAAGGAAAGTTAGTCACCTTCTTTTGATGCCTCTGGTAGTGACTATGTATTGCTTCTAAGAATATTAATAACCAATGCATAATACAAAATATACAGGATTATAAAGGAAGCCATACATATTAAGGCAGTCATCAAAACACTAAAACTGTGGCTTAGTAGTTATTTGCTCCTTTAAACAGTAAGACCTAGCAGTAGGTCTAGTAACTAGTTACTTATTTTTAAGTAATCTCTGTGCCCAACATGGGGCTCAAACTCACAAGGTTGAGATCAAGTATCACACACTACACCGTCCGAGCCAGCCAGGCTCCCTTGTAATAACAATTTTTAAAAAAAGATTTTTGCTTATTTATTTGACACACACATAGAGATAGTGAAAGAGAACACAAGCAGAGAGAGTGGCCGGCAGGAGAGGGAGGAGCAGGCTCCCCACTGAGCAGGGAGCATCATACTCCATCCCAGGACCCTAGGATCACAGCCTGAGCCCAAAGCAGACCTGTAACAACTGAGCCATTCAAGCACCCCTCATTCCTGCCTCCCCACTTGTGCTCTCTCTCTCTCTCTCAAATAAATAAATAAAATCTTAAAAAAAAAAAGAAATATATACTATTCAAACACTGGTAATCAAGAAAAAAAGACAGTCTCTTCAATAAATGGTGCTGGGAAAATTGGATAGCTATGTACAGAAGAATGAAACTAGACCATTCTCTCACACCATACACAAAGATAAACTCGAAATGGATAAAAGACCTCAAAATGAGGCAGGAATCTATCAAAATCCTAGAGGAGAACATAGGCAGTAACCTCTTGACATTGGACCCAGCAACTTCTTTCAAGACATGTCTCCAAAGGCAAAGGAAACAAAAGTGAAAATGAACTTTTGGGATTTCATCCAGATCAAAAGATTCTGCACAGTAAAGGAAACAGTCAACAAAAAAAGATGCAACCCACGGAATGGGAGAAGATATTCCCAAATGACACTACAGACAAAGGGCTGATATCCAAGACCTATAAAGAACCCCTTAAACTCAACACCCAAAAAACAGATAATCACTTCAAAAAATGTGCAGAAGACATGAACAGACACTTTTCCAAAGAAAACATGCAAATGGCTAACAGACACATGAAAAAATGTTCATCATTGGGGCACCTGGGTGGCTCGGTGGGTTAAAGCCTCTGCCTTTGGCTCGGTCCTGGGATCGAGCCCCACATCGGGCTCTCTGCTCAGCAGGGAGCCTGCTTCCTCCTCTCTCTGACTGCCTCTCTGTCTACTTGTAACCTCTGTCTGTCAAATAAATAAATAAAATCTTCAAAAAAAATGTTCATCATCATTAGCCATCAGGGAGATTCAAATCAAAACCTCATTGAAATATCACCTTACATCAGTTAGAATGAACAAAATTAACAGGACAGGAAACAACTAGTGTTAGAGAGGATGTGGAGAAAGGGGAACCCTCTTACACTGTTGGTGGGAATGCAAGTTGGTGCAGCCACTTTGGAAAACAGTGTGGAGGTTCCTCAAAAATTAGAAATAGAGCTACCCTGTGACCCTGCAATTGCACTACTGTGTATTTACTCCAACGATACAGATGTAGTAAAAAGAAGGGCCATTTGCACCACAATTTTCATACAGCAATGGCTACAGTCACCAAACTGGAAAGAGCCAAGATGCCCTTCAACAGATGAATGAATAAAGAAGATATGGTCCATATATACAATGGGGTATTATGCCTCCCTCAGAAAGGATGAACACCCAACTTTTGTATCAACATGGATGGGACTGGAGGAGATTATGCCGAGAGAAATAAGTCAAGCAGAGAAAGTCAGTTTTCATATGGTTTCACTTCCTTGTGGAGCATTAGGAATAACATGGCAGACATTAGGAGAAGGAAATGAAATGTGAATTGGGGTAAATCAGAGTGGGAGAAGAAGCAGGAGAGACTATGGACTCTGAGAAACAAACTGAGGGTTTTGGAAGGAGGGGAGTGGGAGGATGGGTGATCCTGGTGGTGGGTATTAAGGAGGGCACGTACTGCATGGAGCACTGGGTGTGGTGCACAAACAATGAATCTTGGAACACTGAAAAGGTAAGAAAATTAAACAAAAAAAAAAGAAAGTAAGTAAGTAAGTTTGGGGATTTGAATCAGAAAAAAAAAAAAAGAAAGAAAGAAAAGAAAAAGAAAAAGAAAAAGCTGGAGAGGCTAAATTAATACCAGGCAAAGGAGACCCTGGAATAAAGAATACAACCAGGGATAAAGAGGGACATCACATAATGATAAAGAAATTGAATCACTAAGAATGTATAACACTCCTAAATACGTATTCACCTAACAGTAGAGCTTCAAAGTAAATGATGCAAAGACTAGTGGACAAATCGACAACTATCATTGGAAATGTCAGTACCCCTTTTGTAATCATCGATAGAGAAAATAGATGAAAAAAGTAATAAAGATAGAGTATTGAACATTGTCAACCCTCTTGACCTAATTGGTACTGATAACACAGTATAGCCAACAGCAGCATACTCTTTTCAAGGACATATGGAATGTTCATGAAGTCAGGCAAAGTCTCGGGGCCACAAAACAAACCTCAACAAATTAACAAGAAACAATATCATATAAAATTTATTCTATGGCTGTAGTGGAATTAATTAAAAATCGATAACAGAAATATACCTGAAAAATATCCAAGGGCTTAATTGTCTCTGTTTGTGGAACACAGGAATTATACAGAGGAAACCTTGAAGACTCCACCAAAAATTGTTAGAAGCAATAAACGAATTCAGTAAAGTTGCAGGTACAAAATCAATATACAAAAATCAGTTACATTTCTATACACAAATGGAAGGAGACATTTAAATAAACAATCATACTTATGATTGCATCAAAAAGGCTAAAATACTTAGGAATGAAAACTATAAAACATGGATGAAAAAATGAAGAAAGCACAAATAAATGGGCAGATATTCTGTGTTCATAGGTTGGAAGAATATTGTTAAAATATCCACACTACTCAATATGATCTATGGATTTTTTTTTTCAAGTAAGTGCCATGCTCCAAGTAAGGCTTGCACTCATCCCCCTGAGATCAAGAATCACAACCTCCAGGGACTTAGCCAGCCAGATGCCCCTCAATCTATAGATTCAGTGCAATCCCTATTAAATTCCGATGACATTTTTTACAGAAACAGAAAAAAAATCATTCTAAAATTCATCTGGAACCACAAAAGCCCCAAATAGCCAGAACCACATTGAGGAAGAAAAACAAAGCGGAAGGCCTCACACTTCCTGATTTCAAACTATATTATGAAGCTGTAGAAATCAAAACAGATGGTGTTGGCATAAAAAGACACATAGATGACTGGGACAGAACTGAGGGCACAGAAATAAATGCACACATAATTGGTCAATTAGATAACAAACATCTAATAGATACAGCAGATTGGTGAGGACTACTGGGGGCCGGTCTGCAAACTCTTTCCTGCCTGACCATAAGAATTAAGTAATGGAACTTCTGCATCTGGAACCCATCCTTTTATGGAGAAAGATCTAGAGGTTTGGCTAAGAATAATAGACCCTGGGCAGATCTATATTGGTTCTCTCTTGCCTCTGAAAACCTGTTTTAAGTAGCTCATGTGGCCCTGGAAGGCTCAAAGCTTTGGTATTTAGGACAGCAGCATTTCACGTATCTGTTACTCATCTGTATGTCCTCTTTACACACAGGACACCAGTGAAGCGTTTCTTCTTCTAAGGTTCTGAAACACTTCTTGGTAAAGTTAGTAATAAGCCTTTTCTGTTCATGTTGTGAAACAATTATTCCATGATTACTCCGAAGTCTTATTTGTAAAGATGAAAAGAACAGAAATAAAATGGAAACCGTGCAGAAAGACACCCTTTTAAGGTACTCTTGTTTATATCCTTCTACTCCTGTTCCTAGACAATTCCTGAGTCTGTCTGTATTTTACATGCCTTTAGTACTTATGAGGAACTGGTTAGGCGATGTAAAATGTCTCTCAGTCTGGACTTCTGATGGTTCTTCTAATGAAGCTGAGGTTATGTCTTGTCGACAAACATGGCACAGAGGATACATTGTACCCTCCTCCCCATATCAGGAGTTATACGGTATCAATGGCTCATTCCTGGTGATCATTTAGCTACAGTGGTGTGAGCTAGGTTGCTCCCGTGGAGAGTGGCTACTTTTCCCTTTTCAATTAATAGTTTGGGCATGATAATTGAGGCCATACAAAGATCCTGTGTCTTCATGAACTTTCACCTGCCAACTTGAGAATTTATCATTTGATCTTGCCTGCAGATCACTGTGATGTCCTCATGGTGATTTTCTAGCTCTCCCTCTGTCTGTACTTATTCACTGGAATTCTTCTGTAAGGAACAGCTGTGCCTTTGCCCCTCTTATTTATTTATTTATTATTTTTTAAAAAATATTTTATTTATTTATTTGATAGAGATCACAAGTAGGCAGAGGCAGGCAGAGAGAGAAGGGGAGGAAGCAGGCTCCCTGCTGAGCAGAAAGCCCGGTGCAGGGCTCAATCCCAGGACCCTGAGATCCTGACCTGAGCTGAAGGTCGAGGCTTAACCCACTGAGCCACCCAGGTACCCCAACCTCTCTTATTTATTAGTCACTTTTCCATATCAACATTGGAAGAACTATTTATTTTTACTTAAAAACAGTAAATGTCGAGGCACCTGGGTAGTTCATCTGGTTAAGAAGCTGACTCTTGATTTTAGCTCAGGTCATGATCTTGGGGTTGTGGGATGGAGCTCCACGTGGGGCTCCTTGCTCAGTGTGGGGGGGAATGTCTGCTGGAGAGTCTTTCTTCTTCTTTTTTTTTTTTTTAAGATTTTATTTATTTATTTGAAAGACAGAGATCACAAGTAGGCAGAAAGGCAGGCAGAGAGAGGAAGGCAAGCAGGTTCCCTGCTGAGCAGAGAGCCCGATGTGGGGCTCCATCCCAGGACCCTGGGATCATGACCTGAGCTGAAGGCAGAGGCCTCAACCCACTGAGCCACCCAGGTGCCCCGAGATTCGTTCTTCTTATGCCCTCTCCTCCCCCTCCCCCTAAAATAAATAAATCTTAAAAAAAAAAAAAAAAACCAGTAAGTTTCCATAAGCCAAGTTCTCTTCCAGCTAAAATAACATGCCTGAAGGAAGTTCCCCATGACAGGAATGCCCTGTGTTATGCTTTTGACCCTGGGCTTGCTGATCACAGTGATGAAAGCAGATGTCATCAAGAGTGTGGTTGTCATCCACCCAAGTGACCCTGGGGCCCCACTTACTGTAGCCCATCAGGATGAGTGCTCCTATGAGCATGATCAGAGTCTGCAGGGCATCTGTGTAGATCACAGCGGCCAGGCCACCTGAGGGTAGGGGTGGGGATAAGCACGAGGTGAGCGTCAGGTATGGTGGTAGAGAGGAGTTACCCTGGGGAGCAACAGAACCTGCAATTTCAAGACCTGCCTGAGGAGACTTCTTAGTGTCGTGTGCAAAGATGGCCACAGTGTCTCCTTCCTGAGCGCCTGCCCATTTGGCAGTGTGGCTTTGCTGTTCCTTCCATGTTGAGGTGAAGCTGATTTCTCTACCTCTTAATGAGAGTCTTGGCCAAATGGGTTACTTTGATCTGCAGATTAGGGCGGGAGTGATATTGTGCAGCTCAGAGCCTAGGCCTCAAGGCCCCGGAAGCCTCTGCTCTTGTTCTCTTGTTGCCCTGAGACCTCCATGCCGGAGAAGCCCACCCTTGCCTACCTGAGGGTGATGCCTCACACAGGGGAAGCCCAGCTGAGAGCCCACGCCAACCACCAACCGCATGAGGGAGGCCACCTTGCCCCAGCCAGCTATTCCAGATGTCATCGACCTCCCCTTCTGAGCCAGGTGAGACCAGCTGATCATGACCATATAATGGCAGCAGGTCCATCAGCATCTGGACAGGGTGATCTTCCCAGTCTCTTCCCTGTACCATACTTCCCGCTTCCTTCTTCCCAAAGGGGAAAGAGATGCTTCTCTCATGTGAGCACGTTTATTCGTGGGCAGTGCCAGTGTGCAGAAAGTGTGCACGGAGCTGTAGTGTTCCACTCTGATTCCTCTCTCCTTGCCAGCATGAACAGGGTCCCCGTCACAAACATGGAGAGAGATCCGGCCTCCATTCTGGCCCTGACCCTCTGAGGCAATAATCCAGCCTGAGATTCTGCCACTAGAAGCTGGCATCGTTCCTATACTGATGATTACTGAGCAGTTACCACGTGCCAGGCCCTGGGTGCAGTGTCTTCTTCAATCCTTCCCCAAATCTCTCGTGAGCACCCTGCCAAGCTCTTTGTGGAAGGGACAGAGAGGCAAACAAACCAGCATGTCCCTTGTCTTGAGAGAGATCAGCGTAATGGGGACACAGACTCCCCAAACAAGGAAATGCCAAGATAAACTGACTTTGGCCGCTAGCCTTTCTCTTTCCTGGGGCTCCCGGCACATGGCCTCCATGAGCGTGGAACCCCCTGAGATCCTTCAGGGGCCTCTGCATACGTTCGATTTGGTTGCTTTTCCACTTAGAGCCGCCAGTGGAGATGCACGGCACTTAGAATAAAACCCAGGTGCATTTTGTCTCCTGCGATGTGCCAATGGCTGGCCTTTTGCACATCATTAGGGATGCTGTTCCACACAGGGTCGGGGGTACATCCCTCTCTGGTTTGTGGGCATGGCCCCCCAGAGCCGAGCAGGATGCACTTGAACAACCATTTCCTCGCTCAGCCTCAGCCACACTGACCACCCCTTTGTTCCCCAAGCAAGCATGTTCTCGTCCTAAGAGTCTTTACATGTGACCATCCCTCTGCCTGGACTTCTCTTCCCCTGAGCTTCTCTTGAGAGCTTCCTTCATACCATTTAAATGTGGTTCAAGAAGGCCTTAGAAAGGCCTTCCCTGAACATTCTTTGTGGGAAAACAACAACAACAACAACAAACCTCCTTATCCCATCACTCCCCATCTCATCCTGCTTAAACTCCCTTCAGCACACTTACCAGATTATAATATGTCCTGATATTATTTCTTGGTTGTCATGCTCTGTTGTCTGTCTCCCCATCCCCATTAGAATATAAGGTCCTTTTGGGTAAAGAATTTGTCTGTTTTTCTTACTGCTGTGCCCCATTTCCTAGCACGATGTCTTGCACATGCTAGGTAATATATAGGTATATTTGTAGAATGAATTATATTACACCAAGAGGGGGCAGAGCGGGATGAAGCTGGAGCAGAATGTGAAGATAAGAAGGCAAATATTCCAAACCAAATACTTGTCTGGGGCCTAGTAGAGGCTGGTCTCTCTCCTATGATGCTGCTCTGATGGGGAAAGAGGAGACCACCGAACCTCAGCCTCCAGAATTAGGGTCACTTCCCAACTAGCTTTCCAGAGTGTGTGTGGAGAAACATGCTCAGCTCTGACAGTTCTCAATAAATAGTTTTTCAATAAATAAATAGGAAATAGCTTGATACAGTTTTGGTGTGTTTTTAAATCCTCTTTCTAAAAGGGAACCCTCTTCCTTTGGACAACGGCCAAGAGAAATCATCTCATCTGGGGTCGTGGAGTGAGGTGTAATGAATGAATGGTTTTAACACATGGGAACATCAGAAGATGAGCCAGGAAAAGACAGGGGACAGGCCACAGGCTCTCAAGCATCACCCCTTACTCAGACACACCTGCAACAGTGTACAGAGCTGTAATGGCGAGCAGCCCGACTATAGCCAGGTAGAGATCGAGGTGCAGAGACTGCTGTATAAAGATGGCGCCTGCATACATGTCCACCTGGGGAGACATGAAATTGATGGATGAATGAATGGAGGGACATTTTCAGCACAGGCTCCCCTAAGCCTGGATTCTGGCAAATACAGAAGAGTTCTCTACTGCTTCAGCCACCTCTTCCCAGATCGGGGGTCTCAAACTGGAGCCATGTGGGCCATTACATTTGACACCCATTCACCAGGCTAATACAACAACCTCCTCAGTGGTCTTCCTGCTTCTACTCTTGGTTCCACTCTCCATCCTCAACACCGCAACCTTATCAAATATTGCCATGATCATGTCATCCTTCTCCTGCCCATTAATATTCTCCAGTGGCTCTGCCCCCATGAACCCCAAACTTATATCTACATAAAAACATTAAAATTGCATTTCAGGCTTCATGGTCTGCTTGCCCCTTGACCTCATTTCCCTCATTCTCTTCACGTTCCCTGCTTCCCTTAACAAGCCCTGTCTATCCATCCAGAATGCCAGGCCCCCTTTCCCTAGCTGGTAATCATCCTTGGTCGTAACTTCCCTTGTGAAGGCTTCCTAAGTCTGTAGCTTCCCACCAGGCTGAGAGGGGAGTTCTGAACGAATGTTGTCATCTAACGTCTATCTTTCAAGCCTGCAGCTGGCACAGAATCAATTATTGTTGTCTGGATTGAATGGAATTCCTCTGCACTGCACCCACTCCCACTCTCCGCACCTGGGGTAGGCTCTCCCCAGTCCCAGCTGTAAGCAGAGACAGCATCAGCATGAGTCAGGTCTGCTCTTGGCCTTTCTTGAAATCTGCCCATCCAGCCAAAGGCCAGGGTGGGGCAGTCTCCATGGGCCTCCACACACCTGATGAATACCTGATGACTGCCTGATCCCGGGAGGAAGAGAACAGCTCCCCACCGAGGTTTGGCAGGGCTCTCAGAGCCCTGTTCTTCAACCTTCACCATCCTGATATGTTGCCAGAGCTCTGGCAGGAGTAGAAAGAGGTGTCCCTCCCTCCAACTTTTCTCCCAACTTCCTCTCCCAGAGCTTACCCTCTTCCCTGACCCCTCTCATTCTCCAAGCGCCCTGAAGCCCGCCCAAGGAGAGGACATGCATGGGCAGGACACACTACCAATGGCTGTATTCCATTTTCTCACCATGCTCTAGGGACGCGGCCAGGCTGGGTCCCCACCTTACCGAGATCTTGGTGAAGATGTAGATGAACAGGTAAAGCACAGCCAGGATGATGGGGATCCTGTTGCCGCCAAAGCGTTTCCTTAGGTATTCTGGCATCGTGGTGACCTGGAGGCCAGAGTTGAGCTGTTACCACCCACCTGATTTGGGGCACATGGCCTCCTGGCACTGCCCCTTCCCTCTCCCCTCCCCCGTTCCTCGCCCAACTCAGCAGCACTGATGGTCTTCTTAATCATAGACTTAGGAGAGAAGAAGAAAATGGGGTTAGGAGGGTGGCTCACTAGTTAAGTGTCTGCCTTCGGCTCAGGTCAGGATCCCAGGGTCCTGGGATCGAGTCCCAAGTCAGGCTCCCTGCTCAGGGGGGAATCTGCTTCTCCCTCTCCCCCTGCTTGTGCTCACTCTCTCTCTCTCCAATAAATAAAATCTTAAAAAAAAAAAAAAAAGGAGGAGAAATTGGGGGCAGAGGGATGGGGTGTGGAGGAATTGAGGTTCTGTGCAGGGGGATATCTATCACTCCCATCCCAATTGTATTACCCATTACTCACTGTTTTTATGTCTTAAAATGACTTTTATTTGACAGGGCGAACGAGTGAGTTAGTCAGTTTAATGGATTGAGCTCCCACATTTTCCTATTAGAAGCAACCACAGCTACCATTTCAAGTCTCCCTGCCTCCTCTCAACTCCAGCCCCCGAATTCCTTCCTCCCTCTCAGCAGATGACATTACCTTTCCTTGCCAGAGAAAGTGGCCGAGAATGTCTGGCTGCCCTACCTGGGAAATAACCTGCATCTCCACCGATCTTTACCCCTTTCCAGAGGAGCTGTTAATACATAATTATTGCTGCTTCGGTCCCAGCCCAGTGTTGGTATACCCCAGATATTTTGCCCACATGGGAGCAAGTCCCAGTTGGAGGTGGGAGCCCCCTGCCAGCCACCCACTAAGGCCCTGCTTATCTTACTCAGACTCCGTATTATCTCCAAGGTTATTCATCCATGTACCCTTGCCCTTTACACAGGATCACACTACATTTGGTACAACGTAATTTTTCAAATGATTCCTTTTATCATTCAGCAGGTCTCCCTACTTGTGTATTTCTTTAACTGCCTCAATAAAAAGTGAAAATCAGTTCTTGCATCATTAAAACCACGATGGGACAGTATGATCTTGCCTGTGTGGTAGGATCCCTAAAACAGAAGGAAGTCGAGGCAGGAGGACTGACGCAAAGCTGTTGGATCAGAAACAATTTTTTAAACTACTTTTTCCAAAAAGTCTTAAAGCACCGTCGTTTGGGAACAAAAATGTTGATGTTTCACATCCACCAGAAACAACTCTGTTTGTATAGTTTTCTATGCAAAGGAAGAAAAGCAGTAACCTGTTATGGATTAAGTTTTAAGACACTGTGAGTCTTGTGTCTGTGTCTTGGCATTGAGAAAAAAAAAAGTGTTTTTGAGCCCCTGTTGCTTCCAGCCTCTGAAAAGCCTGTGTGCATCTCCCTCAGGGGGCAGCAGGTAGGAGCTGCTAAGGACAGGGCTCCCCGCTCTCACCTGGGCAGCGACCCTCACCATGTGGGGAGTTTCCAGGGACTGGCTAACGGATGTCCTCAGGGGGGAGGGAGGGAACCCAAGGGTGACCCTCCCAAAGGCTCTTCCCATCCCAGAGCACCCCAACTCACCTGACCAGCGATGTAGATGGGCAGGAAGATCCAGGCCAACATCAACACAGAGAACAGGCCCTGCCCGAGAAAACAGAGTCAGGCACATCGAGGTGCTGGTTTGGATTTCCCTCTGCACTTGGCGGTCACCTGGCCTGGCTCCGTCTCGGGTTCAGTAGCTCATCCTCCCTGGGCCATCGTATTTCCGTGTTGAAATGGGAGAAGCGGAGGAAGGAGGGAGCACGGAAATAGCAGCTTTTCCTGTGACTCCTCATGCAGTGTCCCCCGAAACCTCGTGTCATTCCCCCGCCACCCAGGGGTGGCCCTCCCTCGTTGATCCAGGATGGGCTTGCTAAGTGAATCCTATCATAGGGTACTGTGCGTAGGGTACTAAGTCGGCAGCACAAAACGAGTACTGTAAAAATGTTAGTCACTGGGGCGCCTGAGTGGCTCAGTGGGTTAAAGCCTCTGCCTTCAGCTCAGGTCATGATCTCAGGGTCCTGGGATCGAGCCCCGCATCGGGCTCTTTGCTCAGCAGGGAGCCTGCTTTCCTTCCTCTCTCTGCCTGCCTCTCTGCCTACTTGTGATCT